>NC_059107.1:93613451-93958451 GCF_020740685.1 Jaculus jaculus | reverse complement strand
AAAACTTCTTCATAAAAAAAGTTTATGGAGGGCTGAAGAGATGGCTTAGCAGTTAAGGCACTTGCCTGCAAAGCCAAAGGACCTTGGTTTGATTCCCCAGGACCCACATAAGCCAGATACATAAGGTGGTGCATGCATCTGGAGTTCGTTTGCAGTGGCTGGAAGTCCTGGCGTGCCCATTCTCTCCTCTCCCTCCCTCTCTTTCTCTCTCTGTCTCTCTCTCTCTCTCTCTCTCTTTGCCCCTTTTCTTTCAAATACATAAAAATAAAACACCTTTTTTAAAGAGATGCACAAAGTGGCGCATGCATCTGAAGTTTGCAGTGTCTGGAAGCCCTGGCACACCCATTCTCGCTATCTCACTTCTATCTCTGTCCACTTGCAAATAAAAAATAAAAATAGGACTGGAAAGATGGCTCAGCAGTAAAGGTGCTTGCCTACAAAGCCTACCAACTGGTGTTCAGTTCTTCAGTTCCCATGTAAAGCCAGATGCACAAAGTGGTGAGTGCATCTGGAATTCATTTTCAGCATCTGGGGCTCTGGCCCACCTGTTCTCTACCTGTCTGTCTGTCTGTCTGTCTGTCTCTCTCTCTCTCTCTCTCTGTTTGCAAATCAATCAATCAATAAATAAATATTAAAAATATTACATAGTGAATTCCAGGCCAGCCTGGGATAGAGTGAACTCGTACCTTGAAAAACCAAAATATTAAAAAGTAAAAATAGTTTCCCCTTAGAGCCGGGCATGGTGCACATGCCTTTAATCCCAGCACTAGGGAGGCAGAGGTTGGAAGATCATTGTGAGTTCAAGGCCACCCTGAGAATACATAGTGAATTCCAGGTCAGCCTGGGCTAGAGTGCGACCCTACCTTGAAAAACAAAAACAAAAAATTAGCTTACGCTTAGACTAAAGGCTCTAGCTCAGTATCAGCGAAGCCCTGGATTCAATTAATAGACACAAAAAGCCACATGATCAAAAAAGCTAGCATTGTGGAGAGGAAAGCCATCAGCAATTCAAAGATCTTGACTCAAGAAGCTCACAGAGATGGCTTAGCAGTTAAGCGCTTGCCTGTGAAGCCTAAGGACCCTGGTTTGACACTCGATTACCCAGGACCCACGTAAGCCAGATGCACAAGGGGGTGCACGGGTCTGGAGTTCGTTTTCAATGGCTGGAAGCCCTGGCACGCCCAATCTCCCTTTCTCTATCTGCCTCTTGCTCTCAAATAAAAAAATGAACAAAATTTTTTTTTTTAAAAAAAAGAAGAAATTCACCTCGATCAATCATGGGGACGTGAAAGAAATAGAGATTCGAATCAGAGCTTCAAAAATGTTCAGGGTTTTGAGCTGGAGAGATGGCTTAGCAGTTAAGTGCTTGCCTGTGAAGCCTAAGGACCCCGGTTCGAGGCTTGATTCCCCAAGACCCACATTAGCCAGATGCACAAGGGGGCGCATGCATCTGGAATTCATCTACAGTGGCTGGAAGCCCTGGTGCACCCATTTCTCTCTCTTTCTCTCTCTCTCTCTCCCTCTTTCTCTGTCGCTCTCAAATAAATAAATAAAAATAAACCAAAAAAGAATTTTTTTAAATGTTCAGGGTTTTGCCAGTGGGGGTGGGAGTATGCTTTAGGATGATGCCTTTCTCCCCTGCAGGGTGATTCTGGGGGTCCCCTCCACTGCTTGGTGAACGGCCAGTATTCTGTCCACGGAGTGACCAGCTTTGTGTCGTCCCTGGGCTGCAATGTCTCTAGGAAGCCCACCGTGTTCACTCGGGTGTCTGCCTACATCTCCTGGATGAACAACGTGAGTCCCACGAATGACAGGTTCAAATTGGGTCCCCTGGAGATCCAGGCACTGGCCAGGTGAGGGAGGAAGAGTTGGACTGGGGAAACCATCCTCCTCCCAACTCAATCCATTCATGTGTGTTTCACATGCGCCCTGAGCACACCTCCCCATGCGGCTCACTGCTCAGGCTAAGGTCCCCAAAAGAGCAGAGCTGAACGAGGCATAGGCCACTGCCATCCTAAGGCAAAGTCAAGGAAAAATAGCTTTAGGAAGGTCTGCGTGCTCCTGAGTCCTGAGTACGCTCCTTCCCCACAGCGCTTTTTCAGAGTTTGACTTTTTTTTTGGTTTTTGGAGGTAGGGTCTCACTCTAGCCCAGGCTGAGCTGGAATTCACTATGTAGTCTCAGACTGGCCTGGAACTCACAGCGAACCTCCTGCCCCGGCCTCCCAAGTTCTGGGACACCACAGCCAGTGAGCTCTGACTTTTTTTAAAAAAATAAGTATTTATTTGAGAGAAAGAGTGTACGCACACATGAAGGCCTCCTGCCACTGCAAACTTACTCCAGATGCATGTATCACTTTGTGCATCTGGTTTTCCATGGGTACTGGGAATCAAACCCAGACCAGCAGGCTTTGCAAGCAAGTGCCTTTGACTGCCAAGCCATCTCCCCAGCCCAAGCTTTGACTTTGGTGCGGGGGGAGTCTTACCACTTTAAACTATGCTTGAGACACAGGCAGGACTCTGCCTACCCTAGCCCAGTAGTAGAACCCTACAACACTCACTCACCCAACAGCTCACTGAATCTTCCAGTCGTCAGACGCATTCTGGGGCCTCGTTCCGTGAGTCATGGCTCACAGCCGCTTCAAGCTCTGTCTGTCTCTGCGTCTCAACTGTGTGCTTATAGCACTGAGATGTCCTGATGTCCTTGAGATCTACTTCCTCCTCCTTCCCCACAGACCCAGAACCCAGTCGGACTTGACTAGTGGGGGAAAAAGCGGACACAAGTTTCTGACCATGGACATAACTGTTTTCCTTCAGGTCATTGCCTCCAACTGAACATTTTCCTGAGTCCAGTGGCTTCCCCAAGATGGTTCTTGGATCTGCAATAGAGCTTGAGGTCAACAAAGAAAAAAACATGGCTGGGGTGTAGCTCACTTGCCTAGCATGTACAAGAGCCTAGGTTCCAACCCCACCACGGCAGTAGGGGATGGGGCGGGGGGAAGGGGACCCCTGGCGTGTATCTCGGTGGTCGAGGGCTTGTCTAAATTACAAGACGTCCCGAGCTGGGTCTCCAGCACGCAGGGGGAGGGGACTGGATTCTAAGACATTATTGAACTAGATACAAAGGGCAAATAAAACTGAAGGTTCATGATCATATTGTGTGTCTGTATTTATAATTAAACCAGGTGGAGGAAGTGAAGTTTTAGGACCTGAGTTAACTTCACCGTATCTGTGGGCTGGTCATTCCCTTTGCTGCAATCTCTACCAGTGCGCAGACTAAGCCCGGGCGGAGTGGTTTTACGTTTTGTAATAGTTCAGAACCTGTTGACCTTTCCTGTCCCCCTTCATGTGCACAGTTGCTGTATTCAATGGCACAGTGTTTTAAAGACTTCCTTTTTTAAAACTTAATTTTATTTGTTTGAGAGAGAGAGAGAGACAGAACGGGCACACACTAGGGCCTTCAGCCACCGTAAAAGAACTGCAGGTGCTTGCACCACCTTCAGCATCTGGTGTATGTGGGTCCTGGAGAATTGAACCTGGGTCCTTTGGCTTTGCAGGCAAATGCCTTAAATGGCTAAGCCATCTCTCCTGCCCAGGACTTTATTTATTTATTTATGAGAGAAGAGAGAGAGAGAGTGAATATGAATGTGTCCAGGCCTCCAGCAGCTGCAAATGAACTCCAGACACATGCTCCACCTTGTGCATCTGGTTTATGTGGGTTCTGGGGAATTGAACCTGGGTCCTTTGGCTTCATAGGTAAACACCTTAATTGCTAAGCCATCTCTTCAGTCCAAGACTCTTTTTTTTTTCCCTTTGGTTTTCCAAGGTAGGGTGTCTAGCTCAGGCTGACCTGAAATTCACTCTGTAGTCTCAGGGTGGCCTTGAACTCATGGCAATCCTCCTACCTCTGCCTCCTGAGTGCTGGGATTAAAGGCATGTACCACCATGCCCGGCTGACTTCTTTTTTAAAAAAAATATTTTGAGGGCTGGAAAGATTGCCTAGTGTTTAAGGCCCTTGCCTATGAAGGCTAAGGACCCAGGTTCAACTCCCCAGAACCCACGTAAGCCAGATGCACAAGGTGGTGCATGCATCTGGAGTTTGTTTGCAGTGGCTAGAGGCCCTGGTGCATCCATTCTTTCTCTCTCTCTCTCCACCCTCTCTGTCTAATAAATAAATAAATAATTTAAAAGTTCTGACAGTGGTAAAGAAAACTGAAGTTATGAAGGAATATGGATTCAGGAAAATGGGTGGATCTGGAAAGGATTATCCTTAGTGAGGTAACTCAGGCCCAGAAAGCCAAACATCACATGTTCTCTCTCATATGTGGATCCTAGCTACAGATGATTGGACTTCTATGTGAGTAGAAACAAAACTGAGTTGCAGAGGCCAGTAAGCTAGAAAGGAGATACAAAGGGAATAGAAAAGGAGGGAGGGGGGATTTAATAGGATGGTATTGTATATGTATAAGTAGAATAATAGATTAATGGGGGTACAAAGGCCCAAGTGAGTTCAGGGGAAGAGATTGAATAAAGGTGGAGGGAGGGCTAGTCAAAATCTAAGAGGATATAAATAAGTCTTATGAAAAGTTACAATGAAACACTCAGAAGCCATAGATTCTTACTAGAAACTTTCAATGCCAGGGATGGGATACCTTCCAGTGAGTTGCTGGCCAGGGAGGTCCCCAATGCCCCCAAAACATTACAGACCAGTGCCGAGGCCCTTGGTTTCCTACCAGGAATAGATGGTAAGACCCTATTGCTGAGGACTCCACATACTTGGGCTGTAAAGTCACTGAGAAATCCTGCTGGAACTGAGCTGAAAACCTCCTGCATTTTAGACCAGCTGACAGAAAGCTGCATGCAGTTCAATGAGAGAGAGAAAAACCACCAGTGGAGATACTCAACAGTGGACACTGCAAGCCTTAAATTTGGCCAGCCAGGCCAAATGAACCAATGGGTGCAATAGTGGCACATCTGTTATGGGAGAAACCAACTGCTCTCTACTTGGACTGGAGGCCTGCTCCATGGGAGGAAATACATCCCTGATACTGACAACCTAAAACAAGGGTAGTCATGAGCCCTAGGGGTGTAACATCTGCTGGTGTCTGGATAAATGTATAAACTATGCTCATCAAACTGCCCAGTAAGCACTTCTCTTAATGTTCATACTCATATATGTTTTTTTGTTTTGTTTTATTTTTTTTTTTTTTGAGGTAGAGTCTCACTTTAGCCCAGCCTGAACTAGAATTCACTATGTAGTCTCAGGGTGGCCTCAAACTCACAGTGATCCTCC
Organism: Jaculus jaculus; assembly: GCF_020740685.1. Lineage (NCBI taxonomy): Eukaryota > Metazoa > Chordata > Mammalia > Rodentia > Dipodidae > Jaculus > Jaculus jaculus. The sequence goes on along the minus strand of NC_059107.1, from coordinate 93,953,161 downwards.
TACCTCTGCCTCCCGAGTGCTGGGATTGAAGGCGTGCACTACCATGCCCAATTCATACCCATATATTAATGGTACTCTCACTTTTGGTTAGAGAAGCCTCCCTTTTCAGATGGTGGTGACCTCTGGGATTACTCAGAAGGCACCTTGGTGCTGAGAAGAAGTGACAGAGGAGTGCTCAGCACTGAAACATCTCTATCACACCTCCAAGGTTCAGGGTCCATTGGAGAAGAGGTGGCAGGAAGAATGTAACAGTCAAAGGAAGGGTAGGACTCCTTACAACGTGCTCCTCCAGACACAAAATGGCCTGGATATCCATGACCTCACAGTGCCTGACACTATCTACATAAGACCATCATAATAGGAAGAAAAGATCATGACATCAAAATAAAAGCGAGACTGATTGAGGTGGGGAGAGGATATTATGGAGAATGGAGTTTCAAAGGGGAAAGTGGGGGTAGGGAGGGAATTACCATGGGATATTGTTTACAATTATGAAGTTGTCAATAAAAATAAATTTTAAAATAGTTTTAAGAGACAGACATAGAAGGAAAGGGAGAGGAAAAATGAGTATGGGTGCACCAAGACCTTTTGCTATTGCAAATAAACTCAATATGCATGTCTGCCACTTTGTGCATCTGGCCTTATGTGGGTACTGGGAAATCTAACCCAAGCCATTAGGCTTTGCAAGCAAGCACCTTTAACCAATGAACCATCTCTCCAGCCTTAAAGACTTCTTTTTTGTTTGTTTGTTTTTTATTTTATTTTATTTTTTAAAATTTTTTTTTGGTTTTTCAAGGTAAGGTCTCACTCTAGCCCAGGCTGACCTGGAATTCACTATGTAGTATCAGGGTGGCCTCAGTTCCAGGGCAATCCTCCTACCTCTGCCTCCCAAGTGCTGGGATTAAAAGCATGCGCCACCATGCCCAGCTATTTTTTTAATATTTTATTTTTGTTTATTTATTTATTTGACAGAGAAAGAGAGGGAGAGAGAGAGAAAGAGAATGGGCACGCCTGGACCTCCAGCCCCTGCAGACAAACTCCAGACACATGCACCCCTTGTGCATCTGGCTAACGTGGATCCTGGGGAATCAAACCAAAGTCCTTTGGCTTTGCAGGCAAACACCTTAACTGCTAAGCCATCTCTCCAGCCCTTGTTTGTTATTTCTGAGGTAGGGTCTTTCTCTAGCCCAGGCTGACCTGAACCTCACTCTGTAGTCCCAGGCTGGCCTCAAACTCACAGCATTCTTCCTACCTCTGCCTTCCAAGTGCTGAGAACAAAGCCGTGCACCACCATGCCTGGCTGACTTTTTTTTTTTAATATTTTTATTTACTTACAAGGAGAGAAAGAGAGAATGAGCATACCAGGGCCTGTAGTCACTGCAAACAAACTCCAGATGTTTAACTCTTTGTACATCTGGCTTTTACCTGAGTATTGGGGATTTGAACCCAAGTCATCAGGTTTTGCAAGCAAGTGCCTTTAACTGCTGAGCCATCTCTCCAGGCCAAGATGTCTTGAGTGACTTGCCCTAATTCTCCAACGCACACTGTGAGCACACCTTCTTTGTCTCCCACTAGAACAAGCACACCCAGGCAGCCTGGGTGACAGGGGCAACTAGGGTACTCTGGAAAACAGGATCATGAGGTAGGTCAGATGACAACAGACTACGGAAGTAACAAAGTAGACAGGAGAGGCCAGAGGAAAGAAGATATTAAACAAAGAGAGGAAAGGGCTGAGGGGAAGGGGCAGGACAGAAAGGAAGAGGCAACAATCTAGGGCCTGAACTAAGAATGAATCAGCCCTTTAAAGCTGGGACTGAAACAGGCAACCGGATCCAGGGTTCTGCAAACCGCGGAGAACTGGGACGCCTATAGCTCTGCTCTGTCCTGGCCAGGGCTCCGTTTTCAGAGTGGCCCAGGAGAAAGCGCAGGGGGAACTGAAAGAAGAAGTCTGGGTAGATGAGAAGTAGCTTTTCTTTTTTTTTTTTTTTAATATTTTTTTTTAAATTTTTTTGTTTATTTATTTGAGAGCAACACAGAGAGAAAGACAGATAGAGGGAGAGAGAGAGAATGGGCATGCCAGGGCCTCCAGCCTCTGCAAACGAACTCCAGACGCGTGCGCCCCCTTGTGCATCTGGCTAACGTGGGTCCTGGAGAATCGAGCCTCGAACCGGGGTCCTTAGGCTTCACAGGCAAGCGCTTAACCACTATGCCATCTCTCCAGCCCGAGAAGTAGCTTTTCATAGCAATCACTAAAGGCCAGACGTCAAGGACTGAGGTAACAGACATCACAGCAGGGAAACTGGCTGAGACAGGCCATCATTAGCCCTAGGAGTTCCCACCCTTAGGGACCTCCACTAAGTACAGAAAAGAATTCACCGTGAGTCAGAGGAAAGCAAAGGTAGTGAGTTTACTAAGTAGAGATAGGGGGTAGTGCCTGTTCAAGATTTAAGTGCTGGCGGTTAGAGAAAGAAAAGATGATACACGCCCAAGTGTGGGTACAAGCCTTTCTTCTTTTTCTTTCTTTCTTCCTTGGGACAGGCTGGGGCTGTCACAGGTTTTTCACAGGGAGAAAGTCTCAGTTAGATGTGTATGTGTGTGTGCCTTTCTAATTTACATTGCCTAAAATTTTCAAAGTTTAAAGATGAAGCCGGGTTTAGCAATTAAAATTTGCGGGGCGGGGGGGGGGGGCTAGAGAGGTGGCTTAGTGGTTAATACACTTACCCGAGAAGCCTAAGGACCAAGGTTCGATTCCCGAGACCCCCATAAGCTAGACGCACATGGTGGTGCATGCATCTGGAGTTTGTTGCTGTAGATGGAGGCTCTGATGCACCCATTCTCCTTCTCTCTCTTTCATAAATAAATAAAATATTAAAAACTAAAGTTGGGCTGGAGAGGTAGCTCAGCAGTCAAAGTGCTTGCCCACAAAGCCTAACAACCTGAGTTCAACTCCCCAGTACCCACATAAAGCCAGATGGACAAAATGCCACATGCAGCTGGAGTTTGTCTGCAGTGGCTGGAGGACCTGGTGCACCCATTCTCTGTCTCTCTTCTTTCTATCTCTCTCCACTTGCAAATAAATAAAACTATTAAAATAATAATAAATTTTTTAATGTTGGGACATTAACTTAGTACCTGAAAAATAAAAATAAATAAAGGCCAGGTGTGGTGGCACATACCTTTAATCCCAGCACTCAGGAGGCAGGGTAGGAGGATTGCTGTGAGTTGGAGGCCACCCTGAGACTCCATAGTGAACTCCAGGTTAGCTTGGGCTAGAGCAAAACCCTACCTTGAAAAAAATTAACAATAACAAAAAAAAATTAAGCCAGGCATAGTGGTGCACACCTTTAATCCCAGCACTTGGGAGGCAGAGGTAGGAGGATCACCATGAGTTGGAGGCCACCCTGAGACTACATAGTGAATTCCAGGTCAGCCTCGGCTAGAGTGATACCCTACCTTGAAAAGCCAAAATAATAATAATAATAATAATAATAATAATAATAATAATAATAATAATAAAGTTTAGGCTAAGGAGATGGTTCAACTGTTAAAGCCTCCTCAATACTTACATAAAGCCAGATGCACACAGTGGCGCACACATCTGCAGTTCATTGTCTGGAGTTCATTTACTCTAACAAATAAATATTTAAAAAATAAAGATTAAAAATGCATAAGCTGGGTTCAGAGTGGCTCTCTGTTGGTTGAGTGATTGCTTAGCATTCATAAAAGCCTGGGTTAGATCTCCCGCACCTTATAAAATTGAGCATAGCTAGGCATGGTTGGTGCTTGCCTTTTCAGCACTCAGGAGGCAGAGATGGGAGGACTGCCTTGAGTTCGAGGCCACCCTGAAACTACGTAGTGAATTCCAGGCCAGCCTGGGCTGGAGTGAAACCCTTCCTCGGGAAAAACAAAACTGAGCATAGAAATATACACTGTGATCCCAACAATTAAGAGGTGAAGACACAGGCAGGACCAGGAGTTCAAGGTCATCTACCACTGCATATGGAGTTCAAGGCCAGTCTGAGCTACATGAGACCATATAGGTCTAGATATATAGATGCTTAGTTTTCTTATTTTGAATTTTATTTTGTAAATAGTATTGTAAGGTGGTCTTACAAGGTGGGTTGTTTAGGCTTAGGGACAGAAGGAGAACTAATATACTTCAACTCAAGGCCACATTTTGGTCATCAGTAAGCGCAAGTTTTTCTTCTGTTTTTGTAACTTTAAGATATTTTTATTTATTTGAGAGAGGGAGAGGAAGGAAGGAAGGAGGGAGGGAGGGAGGGAGGGAAGGAAGAAAGAGGCAAGTAAAGAGAGAGAGGGAGGAAGAGAGAGAGAAAGGGCACACCAGGGCCTCTAGCCACTGCATGTGCCAGGCACATGTGCCACCTTGTGCATCTGGCTTTACATGGGTCCTGGGTTTGACATGTGCCGTAACCACTAAGCCATCTCTTTAGCCCTTTTTTGTTTGTATTGTTTTGTTTTGTTTTGTTTTTACTTTTTTTGTTGTTGTTCATTTATTTATTTATTTGAGAGTGACACAGAGAGAGAAAGAGGCAAATATACAGAGATTGAGAATGGGCGCACCAGGACCTCCAGCCACTGCAAACCAACTCCAGACACGTGCGCCCCTTGTGCATCTGACTAACGTGGGTCCTGGGGAATCAAGCCTTGAACCAGGGTCCTTAGGCTTCACAGGCAAGTGCTTAACCGCTAAGCCACCTCCTCCATAAATAAATTTTAAAAAATTATTTATTTAATTTTATTTGAGACAGTGAGAGGGGGGGGGGAGAATGGATGTTCCAGAGCCTCCAGGCAATGCCTATTGTTTTGTTTTTTGAGGTAAGGTTTCACTGTAGCCCAGGCTGACCTGGAATTCACTATGGAGTCTCAGGGTGACCTTGAACTCACAGCAATCCTCCTACCTCTGCCTCCCAAGTGCTGGGATCAAAGGCATGCGCCACCACGCTCAGCAAGTTGAAGGTTGTCACTCCCCGACAGACTCAGTTGAGGCTTCTTTTCCTGCCCCTGTCCCCACAATGTCCCCTCTCTGTCCTGCCTCGCCACTGCATCGGCAGGCTTCTCTAAGACACAGCAGATACTATAAGCAACTAGGCCAAAGTCAGAACACCTGTGTTTCTCCTCAGGCCCAGGATAGTGAGAGAAGGAGTAAGCTGGGCAAATTGTTGATTTAGTGACTTTTAATTTCAGTTCACAAGATTTAAAAAAAATATTTTATTTATTTATTTGAGAGAGCCTGGAGATATGGCTTAGTGGTTAAGACACTTGCATGTGAAACTTAAGGACGCACGTTCCACTCTCTAGATCCCACATAAGCCAGACAGACAAAGGTGAGACAAGTGTAAGGTCACATGTGCTCACTAGGTGGCGCAGGCATCTGGAGTTCGATTTTAGTGGCTAAAGCCCTGGAGTGTCAATTCTCTCTTTAAAATAAAAATAAATAGGGCTGGAGAGATGGCTTAGCAGTTGAGTGCTTGCCTGTGAAGCCTAAGGACCATGGTTTGAAGCTCGATTCCCCAGGACCCACGTTAGCCAGATGCACAAGGGGTTGCATGCATCTGGAGTTCATTTGCAGTAAAATAAATAAATAATAAACAAAAATAAATAAATAAAAAAATGATTGAGAGCTGGAGAAATGGCTTAGTGGTTAAGGCACTTGTCTGCAGAGCCAAAGGACCCAGGTTCTATTCCCAGGACCCATGTTAGCCAGATGCACAAGGGGGCACACGCACCTGGCGTTCGTTGGCAGTGGCTGAAGGCCCTGGCACACCCATTCTTTCTCTCTTTCTCCCTATTTATGTTTCTCTCCTTTCAAATAAATAATTTATTTATTTCTTATTTGAGAGGAGAGCAAGGGGGGCAAATATAGAAAAAATGGGCACTCCAGGGCCTCTCGCCACTACAAATGAACTCCAGAGAAGCATTTGCCATGTAGTGCATCTGGCTTTACATGGGCACTGGGGAATCAAACCTGGGTCTTTAGGCTTTGCAGGCAAGTGCCTTAACTGTGGAGCCATCTCTCTAGCCCAGTTCACAAGATCTGAACACTTAAGGGTTTCTTGGCTAGGCATGTGTAATCCCAGTACTTGAGGGACTGAGGCAGGCTGATTGCTATGAGTTCCAGGTCAGTCCGAGCTATAGATGAGACTGTGTCTCAAACAACAGAGAGAGAGAGAGAGAGAGAGCAAGACCCATAGGAGGTAGTGAGTGGCTGGGTGCATTGGTGGGGGTGCTGTGGAGGCCTGGGAATGAGAAGGAATCTCTTCATCACTGGTGTCACTGTGACATCCTGGGAGTTACAAAGGCACCAGGCTCCTGATAAGGACATGCTTGCTGTCACGGCCACCTGCCCTTAGTGTCACAGCAGCGCAGACATTCTCTGGCTTTCTCTCCTCTCCATCCAACAGGAGGTCCTTCATTTCTTTCATTCTGCCTCTAACTACCCAGGCCATTACCAAAGGTAATATCTTTTTCTTTTGTCAAAGCAGGGTCTCACTCTAGCCCCAGCTGACCTAGAATTGACTGTTTAGTCTCAGGCTGGCCTCGAACTCACGGCGATCTTCTTATCTCTGCCTCCCGAGTACTGGGATTAAAGGCGTGTGCCACCATGCCCGGCTACCAAAGGTAAGATCTAAATAAACCCTAACTTCCCTTTTTTGTTGTTGGTTTTTCGGGTTAGGGTCTCACTGTAGTTCAGGCTGACCTGGAATTCACTATGTAGTTCAAGGTGGCCACGAACTCACAGCGATCCTCCTACCTCTGCCTCCTGAGTGCTAGGATTAAAAGCATGAGCCACCAAGCCCGGCTCTAACCCCCTGTGGTCTGAAGCTTTTGTGCTCATCTCTATAAACGAATTAACCATATGACAGTAAAACCATCTGACCGCCAACCTTCCTCCACATCTTAGGCGAATCGAGGTCAGGGACTGTATTTCATCCACCCTTGGCTTCCCAGCCCGCAGCAATGCCTGGCCACAGTTCACGACGCAGCGTCCAAGTGGGTGAAAGCAGTGGAAACCGCAGCGGGTACTTGGGTGGCAGGCCTCCAGCCGCCTTCTTCCACCCACAGGGAGTCAGTCTATGTTGACAGCCTTTCCTTCTTCGAGGGAATTTCACCTGCACTGTCATATCCTTGACTAAATGGCTCCTTCATCGGTATATCCTAATTTCCAGCCACCCTGTCAAACAGAATGGGAAAGGTTCCTTTTTTGGAGGCCCTTTCCCCTAGAGAAACAATAGTTGTAATCTCAGCAGCCGCACCCCAATTTGCACAATAGGTGTCTCAGTTCACCGTCTGTTTCCAGGCAGTGTACTGTGCCTCAACTAAGAAAGCTAGCTCCCTGGGCTCCTAAGCAATGAGGTGACCTTTTCTAAGGACCCCAGCTCTTTCTCCAGCTCAGTCCTTTCCCCCTTTCAAACCGAGATGTAGATTTTGCCCACTCTACCAGTTCCAGTCTTTTTTTTTTTTTTTTTTTTTTTAGTTTTTCGAAGTAGAGTTTCACTCTATCTACTCCAGGCTGACCTGGAATTCACTATGTAGTCTCAGGATGGCCTCGAACTCACTGCAATCCTCCTACCTCTGCCTCCCAAGTGCTGGGATGAAAGGCGTGTGCCACCACGCCCAGCTAAAATACTTTTTATGCCTTATTTTTATTTATTTATTTGAAAGCTAGAAAAAGAGGGAGGGAGACAGAATGGGGGCAAGGGGCTCTGGCCTGCACGTACAAACTCCGGACGTGTGAGCCCCCTTGTGCATCTGGCTTACGTGGGTCCTGGGGAATCAAACCTGGGTCCTTTGGCTTTGTAGGCAAGAGCCTTAACCGCTAAGCCATCCCTCCAGCCCATCAGCAATACTTTCTACCGCTTTGTTCCAGTTCTTTTCCAGGGCTGATTCAAGTTCTGGTACCAGTGAGTCTTGTCCCACATTGGAAGACCCTCTTCCGTGGTGCTGCTGACCCTTACCTCAGGGCTAGTATTTCCAAGTTGAACTGCGAGCACCCATCAAGGTCGCCCCCCACCCCAGTCTCTCAGACGGCTTCCTCCTCGGAACAGCTCAGCCTCCATGCCAGCTGCGGAGTGCCCACGGGCCTCGGTCTGCGGCTCGATGCCACACTCGGTCTGGGACGGGGGGGGGGGGGGGGGTGCCCAAGGTGGTCCCGATGCGGTGATCGTGGCGAGGCCGCAGCTCGGGGAGCGTGCACGGTGCAGAGGTCACCCACCCCCACCCCAGGCCGGATGCTAGGCATGCCGGGAGCCCCAACTTCCTCTCGGGGGCCTCCAGAAACCACAGGGCCCAGAGCCGGGCAGCGCCCCTGGGGAGCCAGTGGGCAGGATGGCCGAGGGCAAGGCGGGCGGTGCCGCGGGCCTCTTCGCCAAGCAGGTGCAGAAGAAGTTCAGCAGGGCCCAGGAGAAGGTGGGTAGCCTGGGTCCCCGGGGACTGGGCCGAGAGGAGGGGGGCTCACTGCCCAGGGAAATGGGGGGTGGGTGTCCATGAAAACCGGCAGATTTGAAGGAGGGAGAAGCAACTGAGTGAGGCGACAGGTGAACTTTCCACAACTCTTAGGCTGGCCCAGAAAAGGCAAAGGAACTAATGGGGGCAGGGGGCGAGGGGGCGACCATGTTGCAGGTTTTGTCCTGGCAATAAAGTGAAGGTGATGTTTCACAGATGACGACACTGAAGGATAATTTCCCCCCAGAGTCAGTGACAGACCACTGTGATGTCAACACCACCGCTTGCTTAGCTTGGGTAGGGAGCCCACTGAGGATGGAATAATTCTAGACAGTTCTCTCTGTACCTGCCCCTGCCTGGCCTCTGAGTGTTGTTTAGGTGACAGAAAGTAGAGCTCGGCGTGCTGGACACACAGCTATGGCAATCCTTGGGAGGTGGAGGTAGGAAGAGCAATGCAGAGTCATCCTTGGCTAAGTCAGTTCAAGGCCACCTTGAGCTACATGAGACCCTGTCTCAAAAAAAAAAAAAAAAGAAAGAAAGAAAGAAAGCCTCCCCCAAACGCTGACATAAGCAATAGCTGTCCTCTGCTTCCTGTACAGACCCGTGGGCTTTGACGATGGCAGCGCACCCTTTCTTAAGCTTAAGTATCCTTAAGCTGCCATCCATAACTTTCCTACCCATCTAGATTATATGGACCCTCTCCACACTTTGCTAAGAGCATCTCACTCTGAAACAGATTGGTCTCAAACAAGGTGATCCCCCCGCCTCAGCCTCCTAAGAGTTGGGATTATAGACGTGAGTGACCGTGGTTATATTTCTGCATACTTCTTTTGTTTTCTATTTTTATTTTTGTTCTATAGATATATATATAGTTTTATTTATTTATTTATTTATTTTTTGAGGTAAGGTCTCACTCTAGCCCAGGCTGACCTGGAATTCACTTAATTTATTTAGTTCACAGTGATCATCCTACCTCCGCCTCCCAAGTACTGGGATTAAAGGCATGCGCCACCACACCCGGCCCAAATATATATTATTTATTTATTTGAAAGATAGATATACAGAGGCAGAGAGAAAGAATAGGCATGCCAGGGCCTTCAGCCACTGCAAACAAACTCCAGATGCATGTGCCACCTTGTGCATCTGGCTTACATGAGTCCTGGGGAATCGAACCTGGGTCCTTTGGCTTTGCAGGCAAGTGCCTTAACCACTAAACAGTCTCCCACCCCTGCTTTTGTTTTCTTTAGATTTTTATTTTTTTATTTTCAAGGAGAGACAGAAAGAGAGAGACAGACAGACAGAAAAAATGGGTGCACCAGGACCTCCAGCTGCTGCAAATGGACTCCAGATGCATGTACCACTTTGTGTATCTGGCTTTATGCGGTACGGGGAATCAAACTTTGAGTTTGAATGTCTGAACCTCCTAAGTACTGTGGTAATGCATCACCACATTTGGTTTTATGTGGCATTGGTAATACAATACAGAGCATACAGAGCTTCGTGTGTATTACTTGTTCTTTTTTTTTTGGGGGGGGGGGATTTTTTGAGGTAGGGTCTCATTGTAGCCCAGGCTGACCTGGAATTCACTATGTTGTCTCAGGGTGGCCTTGAACTCACCGCGATCCTCCTACCTCTGCCTCCCGAGTGCTGGGATTAAAGGCGTGCGCCACCACGCCCGACTGCATGTGTATTAGACAAACACTCTATCCACTGAGCTATGTTCCTAGCCCTTTCTCAAATTTGTTAAATGACATTTTGTTTTTACCTGCCAGAGTGTTTTCTTTGCTTCCAGCCTCCACCTACCAACGCCTAGTAGATAAAATAGGGTGAGAAGAGGCATGAGTCAGAAGAGAAAGTGGTGAGGGAGATACAAAAAGGAATTCAGATCCACTATCGGTTTTCTAAAGGTTCATAGTTTTCAGAACATTTAAACAAATGACATATGCTTAACAATAGAACGAGTTATGTTGGTCTAAAGGAGGTGCCCTGGCTGGGCCTTTGGGAAAGATTAAGGGCAGCTCCCAAGTGAGATTATCCATGGAAAACCGGTGAAACGTAGTACAGCTGCCGACTTTAAGAGGCTTCAGTGGAAGGGAGGGTTTCTACATACTTTTTTGATTTTTTTTTTTTCCAAGCAAAAATAGTTTATTTGAAGATGGAAGACCCAAAATTGGGGAGGGGATAACAGGTACTTTTTCGATTTTTTGAGGCCATGTGGCAGACAGGAGGCAAAAGAAAGACTATGTGGCCAGACTGTTATTTCACTTACTAAGCTGCACCTTGACAATTACTTCAGCCTCTCTGCAGGCTGTCTAGCTAGGAACCTGATAAACCTGACAGTCGTGCCTATGGGAAAGTTTAGCAAGGAAGTTTGGGGGAACAGGGAACTGCACTGTGGTTGAAAAACCAGTGAAACCTCCAAAAGATAAAAACCAAACCACCCAACATCTCACAAATATATATATTTTTCTATGTGTCTCACTCTAGCCCAGGCTGACCTGGAATTCACTATGGAGTCTCAGGGTGGCCTCGAACTCACAGCGATCCTCCCACCTCCGCCTCCCGAGTGCTGGGATTTTTTTTTTAATTATTTATTTATTTATTTATTTGAGAGCGACAGACACAGAGAGAAAGACAGGTAGAGGGAGAGAGAGAGAATGGGCGCGCCAGGGCTTCCAGCCTCTGCAAACGAACTCCAGACGCGTGCGCCCCCTTGTGCATATGGCTAACGTGGGACCTGAGGAACCGAGCCTCGAACCGGGGTCCTTAGGCTTCACAGGCAAGCGCTTAACCACTAAGCCATCTCTCCAGCCCAAGTGCTGGGATTTTAAAGGTGTGCGCCACCACGCCCGGCTCAACTGACTTGATCTTTCACCCTCTATCTTCATCTGGATGTTGTCAATAGTGTACTTAAAAGGGTGTCTGTACTCTAAAACCTTAGGTACATAATGCACTGCTCTGGGCTTCTGATCTTACACCTGTGAAATGAGAGGGTTGATGTTTTTTATGAAACTTAATCTGGGAAGGCCAAGTTCAAACCAGGAGGGCACTCCTTGAACCTCAGAATCGAATATTTCCCAAGGCAACAACCAGCCACACAGGTAGCACTCTGTTCTTCCTGCCCTGGACCCTGACAGGCAGGGAAAGAGAAAAGAAACTCTTCTGCCCCTGAGGTATTCTCATCCATGTTCATACAGAAAACAAGATACTCTTAAGACTGAGATTGGAGTTCAAGGCTAACATAGGCTAGCTACATAAAGGTGCCCTGTCTCCAATCAAAAAAAAAATTTTTTTTTAATATTTTATTCATTTATTTGAGAGAGGAAGAGGCAGAGAGAGAGAGAGAGAGAGAATGGGTGCACCAGAGCCTCCAGGTACTGCAAATGAATTCCAGATTCATATGCCACCTTGTGCATCTGGCTTATGTGGGTGCTGGGGAATTGAACCTGGGTCCTTAGGCTTTCCAGGTAAGCGCCTTAACTGCTTAAGCCGTCTCTCCAGCCCCACCCCCCTGACCATTTTTTTAAAGATATTCTAAACCGCTTGCAGATAGAGGGACAGGCATTGAACTTGAAGTAGCACCTAGAGGTGTTGCCTGAGTAAAAGAGAAATGGCCTGGGGTGGGGCCTGACTTAGCTTTGTCAGCCTAGACAGAGCTCTAAGTCTTGGGAAGTTATTGAGGACAAGAGAAAGTGACGATCAAAAGTGACAGGAGGGGCTGGAGAGAGGGCTTAGTTGTTAAGGCACTTGCCTGCAAAGCCTCAGGACCCAGGATCCACTCCCAAGATCCCACCTAAGCCAGACGCACAAGGTGGCGCATGTGTAAGATCACAGATATGCACAAGGTGGCGCAGGCATCTGGAGTTCTTTTGTAGTCGCTAGAGGCCCTGGTGCACAACTTCTCTCTCTTGCTCTCCCTCATAAAGAAATAAATAAAATAGGGGCTGGAGAGATGGCTTAGCGGTTAAGCGCTTGCCTGTGAAGCCTAAGGACCCCGGTTCGAGGCTCAACTACCCAGGTCCCACATTAGCCAGATGCACAAGGGGGCGCTACACATCTGGAGTTCGTTTGCAGTGGCTGGAGGCCCTGGCGCGCCCATTCTCTCTCTCTGTTTGCCTCTTTCTCTCTCTGTCTGTTGCTCTCAAATAAATAAATAAACAATAAAAAAATTTTTAAAAAGAAATAAATAAAATAGCCAGGCGTGGTTGCGCACGCCTTTAATCCCAGCACTGGGGAGGCAGAGGTAGGAGGATCACCATGAGTTTGAGGCCACCCTGAGACTATATAGTTAATTCCAGGTCAGCCTGGACCCTACCTTGAAAAACCAAAAAATAAAATAAAAAAGAGGACTAGGAAGAAAGGGGGCGAGAGGGATGGCTCAGCAGTTAAGTCATTTCCCTGCAGAGCCTAATAACCTGAGTTTAATTCCCCTAGTACCTCCATAAAGCCAGTGCATAAAGCGGCACATGCATCTGGAGGTCATTTGTGGCTAGAGGTACTAACATGCCCATTGTCTCTCTGTCTCTGCTTGCAAATAAATAAATAAAATTACTTTAAAAAAAAAAAGAAAAAAGCATCTCAAAAAAAAAAGAAAGGAAGGAAGGAGAGGGAGGAGAAAACAGAAAACAAATTTTGTTTGAAAAATCACATAATGTAACCTAATTCTTCGTATGCTAATAAAAAATAAAGGATTGCCTGGTATACTTTTCAGATTTTCTGAAAGCCATTAGACATAACCTTCTGAATAATCATAACAGCTAATGTGCCAAATATCAAATGACCAGGACACATTATCTCTTGCATGGAGCCAACATAGTATCCTCATTTTTGTTTTTTGGCTTTTTTTTTTTTTTTTTTTTTAGGCAGGATCTCACTCTAGCCAAGGCTTGAACTCACAGAGATCCTCCTACCTCAGCCTCCTGAGTGCTGGGATTAAAGGCGTGTGTCACCACACCCTGCTTTCAATTTTTTTTTTTCAGTGCTGAAAATTAAATTCAGGTCCTGGTGTACACTAAGCAAGGGCTCTACTATTGAGCCACACTGCTCAGCCCTGGTGTTCCAAGTTTAGAAAGAAGGAAACAAGTTTCAAAAGAGATTGGCAAATGGCAGCTGTATATACCGAAACCCAGGTGTCCTGCCTAACCTCAACCTAACCTCAGGCTGCTGTCTTTGCCACATTCCTGATAAGCCACTCTACCATCTGTGCCTCCCCACTTCCTGCTGGACCCTTCTAGAAGGAGCAGCGGAAATGCTTTCTACACAGGCTCATCTTCCTCTGCCAAGCAGGGAGTGAAGGTCGGCTGACTGTTAAACACAACAGGGATGACATTCCTGCTCAATTTTCCAGTTCCCACCCAAACTCAACATGCAGCTAGGTTCAGGCCGGCTGTAGTGTATTTTTACACATCCTCACATTTCCAATTACCACATTCACCATCTGTTTGTGATTTCTCTGTGGCAGACATCTTGGATCTCCCCTGAGCACGGGCATTTTTTTTTTAAAACCACTCCTTTATTGATATATTTTTTTTTCTATTGACATTTATTTAACTTATATCCCAAAGGGTTTAATTTGCCAAATATTTACAATAGATTATTTTGTTTAGGGGTCTGGGCTGGACCCAGGAGGGAATTAAGACTGCCGGAAGCTTATAATCTAGATTTCTTTTTTTCTTTGTGGTTGGTTTTTTTTTTTTTTTTAGTTTAAAAATAGCTGATCTAAGATATACATAGACGTCTGCAGGAACTCAAGACAGAAAGCTTGAGGAGAAGGGAGGGAGGCTTTCCAGCAGCGGTAGCTGGAAATGGGAACTGGGGGTGACGAGAGGTTCTGTGGGGAAGAGTGAGCAGCATTCCAGGCTGCTTAGTGAGAAATGCCGCTGAACAGAGCACGGGGAAGAGGTGGCGGGAGGAAAGCCTGGGGAAAGTACATTGAGGGGCCAGGGAGATTGCTCAGTGGTTAAGGCACTTGCCTGCAAAGCCAAAGTATCACAGTTTGATTCCCCAGGATCCATGTAAGCCAGATGCACAAAATGGTGCATGCATCTGGAGTTCATTTGCACCAGCTGGAGGCCCTAGGGCACCCATTCTTTCTCTCTAGTAAATAAAAAGTAATATGTTTTTTAAAATGGGCTGGAGCCAGGCATGGTGGCACACACCTTTAATCCCAGCACTCAGGAGGCAGAGGTAGGAGGAGTGCCGTGTGTTCGAGGCCATTCTGAGACCACATTGTGAATTCTAGGTCAGCCTGGGCTAGAGCGAGACTCTACCTTGAAAAAAGTGACTGGAGAGATGACTTAGCAGTTAAGGTTCTTGCCTGCAAAGCCTAAGGATCCAGATTCGATTCTCCAGATCCTATGTAACCCAGATACACATGGTGGTGCATGCATCTGGAGTTCATATGCAGTGGCTAGAGGCCCTGTCATGCCCTTTCTTTCTATCTCATATAAATAAAAAGAAAATCTTTTTTTAAAAGTACATTGAGAGCTGGAGAAATGGTTTAGCAGTTAAGGTGTCTGCCTGCAAAGCCAAAGGATCCTGGTTCAATTCTCCAGGATCCACATTAGCCAGATGCACAAGGATGCATCTGGGGTTTGTTTGCAGTGGCTGGAGGCCCTGTGCACCCATTCTCTCTCTCCCTCTTTCTCTCCTTAAAAAAAAAAAAAAGTACATTGAGGCCAGATGTAGTGGCACCTGCCTTTAATCCCAGAACTCGGGACGCAAAGGTAGGATTGCCGTGAGTTTGAGGCCACCTGAGAATACATAATGAATTGTAAGTCAGCCTTTTCTAAAGTGAGACCCTACCTCGAAAATAATTTTTTTTTTAAAAAAAGTATGTTGAGCCGGGTGTGGTGGCGCATGCCTTTAATCCCAGCACTCGGGAGGCAGAGGTAGGAGGATCACTGTGAGTTCGAGGCCACCCTGAGACTACATAGTGAATTCCAGGTCAGCCTGGGCTAGAGTGAGACTCTACCTCGAAGAAACAAAAATATAAAAAATTTAAAAAAATAAAAAGTACATTTAGGAATATTAGAGAAAGCCTACCTTAGTATCTAACTGAAAGATTTCTTACATAGCCACAATAAAGTTACTATGCCTAAGGAAAAAAAATAGACAACACTGCCCAATGTCATTGAATATTCAGGCCCCATTCAAGTCACCTCAACTGATAGAATTCACTGAAATATAATAATTGTTTAAGGGCTCATGGTGAGGTATTGTAGCCACCAAACACGTAGGCAGAGATTCACAATCTAGAAGCGTTAGAACGGGTCAGTGATGAGCACTGGAGAGCAGGCATGGTGGTGCGCACCTTTAACCCCAGCACCCAGGGGGCTGAAGTAGAAGACTGCTGTGAGTTCAAGGCCAGCCTAGACTATAGGATGAGTTCCACATCAGCATGGGCTAAAGTGAGATCCTGCCTTTAAAAAGGAAAAAAAAAAAAAAAAAAAAGAGGGCTGGAGAGATGGCTTAGCGGTTAAGCACTCGCCTGTGAAGCCTAAGGACCCCGGTTCGAGGCTCGATTCCCCAGGACCCACGTTAGCCAGATGCACAAGGGGGCGCACGCGTCTGGAGTTCGTTTGCAGTGGCTGGAAGCCCTGGCGCGCCCATTCTCTCTCTATCTGTCTCTCTCTGCCACTCTCAAATAAATAAATAAAAATGAACAAAAAATATTAAAGAAAAAGAAAAAAAGAGAGCCACTAATCCCAACACTTGGGAGGCGGAGGTAAGAGGATCTCAGTGAGTTGGAGGTCAGCCTGTGAGTTCCAAGTCAGTCTGGGCTAGAGTGAGGCTCCACCTCGAAAAACCGAACAAGAATTTAAAACATCTGGTCCACATCTGAACCACCTACTTTCTGTCTGTCCTCAAGGTCTGTCCCTGAGGAAGAACACAGGTGGCCCACACAGAGGCCTATTGCCGATGTTTTCATAGTCCCTTTTAGAGTTGAAGACTGGAAGGTTCCCTCCTCCCATAGGCTCACTCTCCTTGAAGCCTTGAGCCTTTCAGGAGCAGGAGCAATTACCCTGCCCCAGTCATTCTCTTGTGCTGACTCCGGGTCTGCCTCTTCCACCTAAGAAGAACCAAGCCCCGGGCAAAAGAAGGGTGGAGTAGCAGAAAGGAAGTTCTCACCTCTAAACAAGGTGGTTTTGCAACTTTCTGGTAGAGAACCATGTTTTTCTTGGGGTGGGGAGGGAGGATGCAGTCTGTACCTTCAGGGAGGGGTGGTAAGTGGGGAGGAGCTAGAGACCCACAGAGGAAGACTTTGCAATGCTGAAAAACTGCCCGGGCTTCTAGGCAAAGGTGCAAAACTTGACAGAAGGGTGGTAGATAGGTAATGATGCCTCAGGAAGCTCCAGAGAAAACAATTTACATGCACAGTCTCTCTTTTAATGTTTATTTCTTTATTTCAGAGAGGGAGGTAAAGAGAGTGTAAAACAGTAAGGCTGTGTCAGGGCCTCCTGGCCATGCAAACAAACTCCAGAAACCTGCCCCACTTTGTGCATCCAGCCTTACTTGGGTACTGGGGAATCAAACCCGGGCAGTCTCAGGCTTAGCAAGCGTCTTTAGCCACTGAGCCTTCTCTCTAGCCCCACAGTCCCTTTTAATCCCTCACCAACAGCTCTAGGAAAGAAATATCTTTCCCCTTCTCTCTCTCTCTCTTAGGTAAAGGTCTCACTCTAGCCCAGGCTGACGTGGAACTCACTTTGCAGTCCCAGGTTGGCCTCAAATTCACAGTGATCCTCCTACTTCTGCCTCCCCGATGCTGGGTTTATAAGCATGTGCCACCACACATAGCAAGAAATATTATCTTTTTTGTTGTTTGTTTCTTTTTTTCAAGGTAAGGTCTCACTCTAGCCCAGACTAACCTGGCACTCACTGTATAGTGCCAGGCTGGCCTCAAACTCCCAGAGATCCTCCTACCTCTGCCTTCCCAGTGCTGGGATCAAAACCACCATGTCCAACCAAGAAATACTATCTTTTCTTAAAAATAATTTTACTTATTTATTTGAGAGAAGGAGGCAGAGAAAGAGAGATTGAGAGGATGAATGGACAGGCCAGGGTCTCCAACCACTGTGAACCAACTCCAGACACATGCACTATCTTGTGCGTCTGACTTACGTGAGTCCTGGGGGTTGAACCTGGGTCCTTAGGCTTCGCAGGCAAGCCCCTTATCTGCTAAGTCAACTCTCCAGCCCATTGTCTACTTTTATATAAAATTTATTTATTTGCAAGTAGAGAAAAATAGACACACAGAGAATGAGCATGCCAAGGCTTCTAGCAGCTGCAGACAAGCTCCAGATGCATGTACCCCTTTGTGCGTCTGGCTTTACATAGGTACTAGGGAACCGAACTCGGATTGTTGGGGTTTTTTATTTTTTAATTAACAACTTCCCTAATTGTAAATAAGGTTGTTATGTTTTGAAGGCAAGTGCCTTAACCGCTGAGCCACTCCAGCCCCAAGAAATATTATCTTTAAATAAAAAATGTTTAAAGTCAGGAATGGTGATGATGCACGCCTTTAATCCCAGCACTTGGGAGGCAGAGGTAGGTGGATGACCATGAATTTGAGGCCACCCTGAGACTATATAGTGAATTCCAGGTCAGGTCTGAGCTAGCACGAGACCCTACATATGAAAACAAACAAACAACAACAAAAAAAAACCCACATTTAAGCCTTTTAATCCCAGCCCTCGGAAGGCAGAGGTAGGAGGATCGCTGTGAGTTCAAGGTCACCCTGAGACTACATAGTGAATTCCAGGTCAGCCTGGGCTAGAGTCAAACCCTAACTGGAAAACAAACAAACAAAAAGAAAATTTGGGGGCTGGAGAATTGGCTCAGCAATTAAGGTGCTTGTCTGCAAAGCCAGAGGGAGGACCCAGGTTCAATCTGCCAGGACCCACGTAAACCAGATGCATGAGGTGGCACATGTGTCTGGAGTGCATTTGCAGTGGCTAGAGGCCCTGGCATGCCTATTCTCTCTCTCCCTCTCTCTGCCTATTTCTCTCTTTCTCAAATAAATAAATAAAAATTAAAAATAGAGCCAGGAGTGGTGGTGCATGCCTTTAATCTTTAGGCTTCACAGGCAAGTGCCTTAACCACTAAGCCATCTCTCCAGCCCTTATTTTTATTTTATTTTATTTTATTTTATTGGTTTTTCAAAGTAGTCTCATTCTAACCCAGGCTGACCTGGAATTCACGATGTAGCTTCAGGCTGTCCTAGAACTCACAGCGATCCTCCTACCTCTGCCTCCCGAGTGCTGGGATTAAAGGTGTGAGCCACCACACCAGGCCCTAGGAAATATATTTTATTTGTTTAGTTTAGTTTTAGTTTTTCCAGGTAGGGTTTCATTCTGGCCCAGGCTGACCTGGAATTCACTATGTAGTCTCGAGATGATCTTGACCTCACTGCAGAAATATTATCTTTATTGTATTTTACTTATTTTAGGGAAAGCAAGAGAGAGGGACAGACAGAGAATTGGCATGCCAGGGTCTCAGCCACCAAAATTGAACTACAGATGCTCGCACCACCTAGTGGGCATGTGCGACCTTGCACTTGCCTCAACTTTGTGCGTCTGACTTATGTGGAATCTGGGGAGTCGGACATGGGTCTTTAGGCTTCACGAGCAAGTGCCCTAACTGCTAAGCCATCTCTCCAGGCCAGAAATACTATATTAATGAGAGGAAAGAAGCTCCTTACACTGAGGCTCAAAAGTGTACAGCCAGTAAAGTAGAAAGGCCAAGATGTAAGTTAACATCAAACTGCAATGGCCCTTGATCTAAGCCACTGCAGAAAGAGCTCCAGAAGTGAGAGAACATGAACCTGTGTGAACACACACACACACACACACACACATTCTTTCTCCAGAACACTAGAGACATTTGGGCTAGAGAATCTACAGAGCCTTCCTGGCTTCCCAGGCACGTGATTCAAAGCCCTTCTTCCTTTTTCCTGAGCTAGGGTCTCTATCCCAGCCTGATCTGGATCTCATTCAGTGGTCTCAGGGTGGCCTCGAACTTCCAGCAATCCTCTTACCTCCGCCTACCAAGTTCTGGATTAAAGGCGTACAGCACCACGCCTAGCTTTTTTGTGTTTTTTTCAGTTTGTTTGCTTTTTTGTATTTTTTTAAACTATATTTTATTTATTTGTTTGCGAGAGAGAGAGAGCCAAGGCTTCCAGCCACTGTAAACAAACTCCAACTGCATGCTCCACCTTGTGCATCTGGCTTACATGGGTCCTGGAGAGTCGAACCTGGATTCTTTGGCTTTGCAGGCAAACTCCTTAACCACTAAGCCATCTCTCCAGCCCCTTTTTTTTGTATTTTCAAAAATATTTAATTTTATTTATTTGAGAGAGAGGGAGGGAGAGAAAGAGGCAGGTAGAGTGAGAGAGAATGGGCGCTCCTGGGCCTCCAGCCACTGCAAACCAACTCCAGCTGCATGTGCCCCCTTGTGCATCTGGCTTACATGGGTCCTGGGGAATTGAACCGGGTCCTTTGGCTTTGCAGGCAAGCGCCTTAACCACTAAGCCATTCTCCAGCCCTCAGAGACCTTCTTAATTAGACTTCAATCTCCTCTTCTAACTTCATTCCCTACCACTCCCCATAGCACACCCTAAATGAGCCATGCCCAGACCTCTCAGTTACACACTCGCATGATTTTGCTAGTTTGTCTGGAAGCCTGTATCTACTCTGGCTCTTTATACCAAGACCTAGCCTATGGCCTCTTCTGTATCAGTCTTAACCCTCCTGTGAGAATTGCCAAGTCCTCATCCGTGTGCCAGATTCCAGATTCCGAGAGCTAAATAAGTAAGAGTATCCAATCCACAAGGAATCACAGAAGGACAGGAAACTGACCCCTGAATACTCAAGCACTAGAAGTCTTTACAAATCATCAAAGTTACCAGCATCTGGGAGGGAGGAGTGGTCCATTTGATTAATGTGAAATAGACGTGGGTAGGTGTTTGAAAGATTTGATCCCAGGACTTGGGAGGCATTAGGATGAGTGCTGTGCGTTCAGGCCAATGTGGAAGTACAGAATGAGCTCTAAGTCAGCCTGGGCTAGAGCATAAACCAGTGTGTTAACACTTTAGGAAAAACAAACGACCTGCCCCCGTGGTTTGTGTTTTGTTTTGTCTTTGTTTATTGTTTTGTTGTTGTTGTTGTTTTGTTTTTCAAGGTAGGGTCTCACTCTAGGCCAGGCTGACCTGGAATTCACTATGTAGTCTCAGTGTGGCCTCAAACTCATGGGGATCCTCCTACCTCTGCCTCCCGAGTGCTGGGATTAAAGCCATGCGCCACCATGTCCGGCTTTTAATATTTTATTTTATTGACAGCTTCCATAATAATAAACAATATCCCATGGTAATTCCCTCCCTCCCCCCACTTTCCCCTTTGAAACTCCATTCTCCATCACATCCCCTCCACCTCTCAATCAGTCTCTCTTTTATTTTGATGTCATGATCTTTTCCTCCTCTTATGATGGTCTTGTGTAGGTAGTGTCAGGCACTGTGAGGTCATGGATATCCAGGCCATTTTGTGTCTGGAAGAGCACGTTGTAAGGAGTCCTACCCTTCCTTTGGCTCTTACATTCTTTCCGCCACCTCTTCCGCAATGGACCCTGGGGGCTCAGCCTTCTTCATCACTGTTTTGCATTAGTGCTGTGGCCAGCATAATGGTGGGCTCTTCTGTTTCCTAGTTGATAAGAGATAGAAATAAAAGTAGAGTTCATTTCTAACTGAGTGTCAAACATTGTATGTATCAACACACACACACACACACACACACACACACCAGTATTTCTCAAAGTTTTCCACAAGGTCCTCCATGAGGAAAGAGTCCCTTTCCCATCTCTCTAACTGCCTTGTGATGGTGACTGGGAAGAGAGGCTCCATTTTGTTTTGTTTTGAGAGGGTTTCACCCTGTAGCCCAGGCTGGCCTTGAACTCATGGCGATCTGCCTGCCTCAGCCCCTGGAGTGCTGGGGTTACAAGCGTCAACCTCTGTGCCCAGCTCAAGAGGAGCTCTTAGGTTAGAAAGAAAATGGGGTATGGGCTGGAGAGATGGTTCCGCAGTTAAAAGCACTTGTTTGCAAAGCCTGCCTATGCAGGTTCAGTTCCCCAGCACCCACACAAAGCCAGATACACAAAGTGTCACATGTGTTTGGAGGTCATTTGCAGCAGCAAGAGTCCCTGGTGCATCCATGCACGGATACACTCTCTCACATACACAAATAAAATTTTTTAAGGTGGGCTGGAGAGTTGGCTTAGTGGTTCAGTGCTTGCCTGTGAAGCCTGTGACCCCGGTTCGAGGCTCGATTTCCCAGGACCCACGTTAGCCAGATGCACAAGGGGGCGCACGCATCTGGAGTTTGTTTGCAATGGCTGGAGGCCCTGGCATGCCCATTTTCTCTCTGCCCCCCCCCCTTCTCTCTCTGTCACTCTCAAATAAATAAATAAAAATAAAAAATATTTAAAAAATTTTTTAAGGTTCAGAAAGATTTTATTATAGCTTAAAAGTTTAGGAGGTGGGCTGGAGAGATGGCTTAGCGGTTAAGCGCTTGCCTGTGAAGCCTAAGGACCCCGGTTCGAGGCTCGGTTCCCCAGGTCCCACATTAGCCAGATGCACAAGGGGGCGCACGCGTCTGGAGTTCGTTTGCAGAGGCTGGAAGCCCTGGCGTGCCCATTCTCTCTCTCTCCCTCTATCTGACTTTCTCTCTGTGTCTGTCACTCTCAAATAAATAAATAAATAATTTAAAAAAAAAAAGTTTAGGAGGAAGAAGAGAGGGGGCTTAAGCTTAAAACGCACCAGAAGAAAGCAAGGTGGAGCTCTTGTCCAGGGAAGCAAGTAGGGGTTTAAGAAGCCCCGCGAGAGAAGGCAGAGCTCTTGGCCAGGTGTAACAGGAAGTTTGGGGTTCCTTGTCAATGCACTGACAAATTTAGGGTACCCCAGATTCTTGTCTTCTGAATTTAAATAATTAAAATCCATAGACCAGAGGTTAAGGTTTAGAGAGACTTTATTAGATTAAGAGAAGGAAAGAGAGCTGGAGAGATGGCTCAGCAGTTAAGGCACTTGCCTGCAAAGTACAAGGACCTGGGTTCAGCTCCTCCCCAGTTCCCATGTAAAGTCAGATGCACAAGGCGGCTCATGAGTCTGGATGTCTGGAGTTTGTTTGCAGTGGCTAGAAGCCCTGGCACACTCATTCTCTCTCACACTCACAAACAAATAAATAGATAAAATATTACAAAAGGAAAGAGGAGGAAGTACAGAGAGCTCCCAAAATGAGTAAGGAGAGATTGGGTAAAGCCCCCCAAATAAATTTTTTTAAAAAGTTTTCAAAGCTGGATGTGGTGGTACCCACCCTTAATACCAGCACTCAGGAAGCGAAGGTAGGAGAATTGCCATGAGTTCGAGGCCACCATGAGACTACATAATGAATTCCAGGTCAGCCTTTGCTAGAGTGAGACCCTACCTCAAAAAAAAAAAAAAAAAAAAGATTGATGATATGTATAGGTAGATGGATGAAAAAATAAAAAGGAAAAATGAGAGAAAGGAAGAAGGAAAGGTCCTTTAGTACACTACTGCATACCCTCTAGTGGCCCAATTTGAGAAGAAACACAAAACATGATTGCATTTGTCAGCAACATGTACATTTCTAATCTTTTGTTTTTGTTTTTGTTTTTCAAGGTAGGGTCTCACTCTAGCCCAGGCCGACATGGAATTCACTGTGTATCCTCAAGGTAGCCTTGAACTCAAGGCGATCTTCTTCCTACCTCTGCCTCCCAAGTGCTGGGATTAAAGGCATGTGCCACCATGCCAGGCTCATTTCTAATATTTTTTAAAAATATATTTTATTTATTTATTTGAGACAGAGACAGAGAGAAAGAGAGAATGGACACACCAGGGCCTCCAGCCACTGTAAATGAACTCCAAACACATGCGCCCCCTTGTACATCTGGCTTACGTGGGTCCTGGGGAATTGAACCGGGGCCCTTAGGTTCTGCAGGCAAATGCCTTAACCGCTAAGCCATTTCCCCAGCCCTACGTCTCTAATCTTGTTGAGCTGATGGAAGTCCGAACCTTCAGTTGCACCCAAGACTGAGAGAAGCTAGGGTTAGCTAAGGTCTGCAGATAAGAGACTTGACCATAACCTTTGTGATGTGACTTTCTGTTTTACGTCTGCAGGTACTGCAAAAATTGGGGAAAACTGTTGAAACTAAAGATGAGCGATTTGAACAGAATGCTGCCAACTTCTACCAACAGCAGGTAATCTAGGGGGTTGGGGAATGGAGCCCATGTGGAGGAAGAAAGAAGACATGAGGATTGAGTCTGTAAAGCAGCAAGCATGTCCCAGCCTTCTCTCCCCCAGGGCTTAGGGTCACAGGGTGACCTGGTGCTTGTCCTTCCCCTGGGAACAAGAGCAGTGTACTGGTCCTCTTTCTCCTGACCTTGGGATCTGAGAGGGAAAAAGGACTTTGTCTCTTTTAGTATTTTGGATAATCTTAGGAAGAAAACTTGCATTAGGAACTGGCTAACAGCCAGCCTGAGAGGCTCATGTCCATAATCTTAGGATTCAAGTGGCTGAGGTAAGAGGTTGAGTTTGAGGCCAACTGGGGTTACATAGGAGACCTTTACTCAATCACTCAATAAACAAATAAGCACATAAGTATTTTAAAAGTTAGCTGGTCATGGTGGCGCACCCTGAGACCACATAGTGAATTCCAGGTCAGCCTGGGCTAGAGTGAGACCCTACCCCTACACCCTCCCCCCACAAAAAAGGATATCCATTACAGATAAATATGAGGTTTATTTAAAAAAATGAGATTGGGCTGGAGAAATGGCTTAGCGGTTAAGCGCTTACCTGTGAAGCCTAAGGACCCTGGTTCGAGGCTCGGTTCCCCAGGTCCCATGTTAGCCAGATGCACAAGGGGGCGCACGCGTCTGGAGTTCGTTTGCAGAGGCTGGAAGCCCTGGCGCGCCCATTCTCTCTCTCCCTCTACCTGTCTTTCTCTCTGTGTCTGTTGCTCTCAAATAAATAAATAAAAAATTTTAAAAAAAAATGAGATTAAAATGGCCTGGATAGCCAGGCATGATTATGCATGCCTTTAATCCCAGCACTTGGGAGGCAGAGGTGGGAAGATTACCGTGAGTTCGAGGCCACCCTGAGAATACAGAGTGAACTCCAGGTCAGCCTGGGCTAGAGTGAGACCTTAACCTCAAAAAAACCAAACAAATAAAAATAAATAAATAAATAAAAATGCCCTGGATATCCATGACCTTGTAGTGTCTGACACTACCTACACAAGACCATCATAATAGGAGGAAAAGATGATGACATCAAAGTAAGAGAGACTGATTGAGAGGGGGAGGGGATATGATGGAGAGTGGAGTTGCAAAGGGGAAAGTGGGGGGTAGAGAATTGCTATGGCTTATTGTCTATTTTTATGGAAATTGTCAATAAAAGTGAGATTACTTCTTTTGCAGGTGTGTGGGGGTAAATTGAGACAGTCTCGTTAGTTACAGCCCTGGCTGACCTGTGCTTACCATGTAATCCCAAGTGGCCTCAAACTCCTAGCAAACCTCCTGCCTCAGCCTCCAGAGCTGGGATTATAAGTGCAGCAGTGCAACCATGCTGCATGTGGTTGGTTTTTACTTAAAAACATAATACACTGTCTTTTCGGTATTGAAGATTAAATATTCCAGTAAAAGTTAAGTTTGGGTGCTATCTAAAAACCATTAGTATCATTCCTTAATATCAACATACCCAGTCTAAGGGTTTCGCTCAGTGTTTGCTTACTGTATACAAGGCCCTAGGTTCCAACCTCAGTTCTACCCCAAAAAGCAATCCAGTCTATATTCAGATTCCCGTGACTGAGTCATCAGGTTTGTAGCTTAAGTCAGCAATTCACTGGCATGCCTGAGCCTCTTGGATCTGAGGTTTAACCTCTGAGTCTGTAGATTTCTAATCCCTCCTTTATTGCAATTCCTGGCAATTTGTTTTGCTGACTGCATCTCCATGGTGTTGTTTCCTTGTTTTCTGTAAATTTATAGGGTTGATGACATTTAACTTTTTTTTTTTGTTTGTGGGTCTGGAGGCAGGACTACTTCCTAGGTATTACATCTTCTGTCAGGAGGCGCATAATGGCTGCCTGTCTCCTTTCTCCTGTGACAGTCAGAGTCATGACTAAAGAGCACACTCTTTAGTACAGTGTCTTCCCTCCTCCCTCACAACTTCTCAGCTTGGTTTTGAGGCCTCGCTGCTCGCCTAGGTTCCTGGATGGGGCAGCTCAGTGTGCTTCCCCCTTACCTCTCTTCAAAACGTCTTGTATAGGAATATTTGTCTTCCCAAGCAGTGCTTTTTAAAAAAAATATTTTATTTTTATTTATTTACTTGAAAGAGAGAGAGAGATACAGAAATAGGCAGGTAGACAGAGAGAATGGGCGCACCAGGGCTTTCAGCCACTGCAAACGAACTCCAGATGTGTGCGCCCCCTTGTGCATCTGGCTAACGTGGGACCTGGGGAACCGAGCCTCGAACCGGGGTCCTTAGGCTTCACAGGCAAGCGCTTAACCGCTAAACCACCTCTCCAGCCCCCAAGCAGCGCTTTAATCTTTTACTTGTAATACTGACAACTGATTTTGATTCATTACCTTCAGAATCTACTCTTAACTGTGGCTTCATCCTCCTAGGGTAGCCATCAGGACAAGCCCCCTGAGTGCTTCCTCGGGGCTTTGTTCTGTTTTTGTTTGTTTGTTTTAAAAATATTTTTATTTATTTGCATACAGAGAGAGAGAATGGCCGTGCCAGGGCCTCTAGCCACTGCAAAGGAATGCCAGACGCATGTAGCACTTTGTGCATCTGGCTTACATGGGTCCTGGGGAATAGAACCTGGGTCGTCAGGCTTTGCAGGCAAGTGCCTTAACTGCTGAGCCATCACTCCAGCCTTTTTTTTTTTTTTTAAGGTAGGGTCTCTCTAGCCTAGGCTGACCTGAAGAGCTCACTCTATAACTCCAAGCCAGCCTTGAATTTACAGCAATCCTCCTACCTCAGCCTCTCAAGTGCTGGAGCTAAAGGCATGTGCCACAATGCCTGGCTTTGTTCTGCTGAGTGTTAGGGTTTCTCAGAGTTCCCCCTTTTTTCTTGTTGTTGTTTTTGGAGGTAGGGTCTCACTCTAGCCCAGGCTGACCTGGCACTCACTCTGTAGTCCCAGACTAGCCTCAGACTCACAGCGATCCTCCTACCTCTACCTCTTAAATGCTGGAATTAAAAGTGTGTGCCACCACACCCAGCCTCTGAGTCCATCTTCTTCCCTTAAAAAAAAAAAAAAAAAAAAAGGTTTTTTTTTTTCTTTTCAAATTTTTTTTTAATTTATTCATATTTTTTTTGGTTTTTCGAGGTAGGGTCTCACTCTGGGCCAGGCTGACCTGAAATTAACTCTGTCATCTCAGGGTGGCCTTGAACTCATGGCAATCCTCCTACCTCTGCCTCCCGAGTGCTGGGATTAAAGGCGTGCGCCACCACGCCAGGCTTTCAAATTTTTTTTTTATTAACAACTCCCATGATTATAAAAAAATAGTCCATGGTAATGCCTTCCCCCTCCCCACTTTCCTCTTTGAAATTCCATTCTCCATCATATCCCCTCCCCTCCCCATCTCAATCAATCTCTCTTTTATTTTGATGTCATCATCTTTTCCTCCTATTATGATGGTCTTGTGTAGGTAGTGTCAGGCACTGCGAGGTGATGGATATCCAGGCCATTTTGTGTTTGGGGGGAGCTTGTTGTAAGGTCCATTTTTTTTAGTTTTTTTTATTTGTTTGAGAAAGAGTGAGAGAGAGAGAATGGGCTCTCCAGGGCCTCCAGCCACTGCAAATGAACCCCAAATGCATGCGCCCCCCTTGTGCATCTGGCTAACATGGGTCCTGGAGAATTGAGCCTCGAACCAGGGTCCTTAGGCTTCACAGGCAAGTGTCTAACTACTAAGCCATTTCTCCAGCCCAGTCCGTCTTTTTAATAAGTATGGATCTCTCAACATTTTTCTCCATCCTCCAAGTTGGTCTGCTGGGACCCAATCTTACGCACCTGATTACTCGGACAACTTCCTCAGTGAATGGGTCATTAACTGAGGGCTTGGACTGTTTGTGCAGGGGGTGGGAAGGACTGACTCAGACACTTTATGGCAATGGTAAGAATCTGGCAAGGTTTCAGAGACCAGACGTGATAAAAATCACAAGACCTGGAGATAGAAACGGCCTTACCCTGTGTTCAAGGCTGAGGAAACCGAAGGCAGAAAAGTAGAATAACTTGCTGGTTGGAGTAGAGCCAAGTTACTTGACTCCCAGACAAGTGAGAACCTGAGACTGAGGAGTTCCATCTGTCAGGACAGAAGATGCTGGATTCATCAGCCTGGAGACATTTTAGGATGGACAGGTCGGAGAAGGAGAATGACGCCACCCATCCCGTGTCATCATCTGTTCCTGCATGTGCACTCCCACACTTCTCTAAAGAAAGAGCAAGAGCCAGGTGCAGTGGCGCACGCCTTTAATCCCAGCACTCGGGAGGCAGAGGTAGGAGGATCGCTGTAAGTTTGAGGCCACCCTGAGACTACAGAGTGAATTCCAGGTCAGCCTGGGCTAGAGTGAGACCCTACCTCCAAAAAAATAAAGGAAGGAAGGGCAAGAGCGCTGGCGTGGTGGCGCACGCCTTTAATTCCAGCAATCAGGAGGCAGAGATAGGAGGATTACCGTGAGTTCGAGGCCACCCTGGCCTGGGGTAGAGCAAAACCCTACCTCAAAAAAACAAAATAAAAATAATAAGGAAAGAGCAAGAGCATAAGGAATGTACTTTGAGACAAAGGCTAGGTTCTGAAACGTGTTAGTTTTGTGAGGTCCAGGCAAGGGCAGAGGACACTCACGTCTTCAAGACTGTGATATGAATAGTACCACTAATAAATAAATATATATATATAAAGATTTTTATTTAATTATTTATTAGAGACAGAGAGAAGAACACAGAGAGAAAATAGGCACACCAGGGCCTCTCTAGTCACTGTAAAGAAACTCCAGACACATGCGCCACCATGTGCATCTGGTTTATGTGGGACCTGAAGAATTGAACCTGGGTCCTTAGGCTTCGCAGGCTTGTGCCTTAACCGCTAAGTCATCTCTCCAGCCCTAACTCTTTTTTTTCACGGTAGAGTCTCGCTCTAGCCCAGGCTGACCTGAAATTCACTATGTAGTCTCAGGGTGGCCTTGAATTCACAGCGATCCTCCTACCTCTGCCTCCTGAGTGCTGGGATTAAAGGCATGCGCCACCACACCCAGCTATTTATTTATTTTTTTTAACATTTTATGTTATTTATTTGACAGACAGAGAGAGAGAATGGGCATGCCAAGGCTTCCAGCCACTGCAAACGAACTCCAGACACATGTGCCCCCTGTGCATCTGGCTAACGTGGGTCCTCGGGAATCAAACCAAGGTCCTTTGGCTTTGCAGGCAAATGCCTTAATCGCCAAGCCATCCCTCCAGCCCCGTATTTATTTATTCATAACTTATTTATTTGGGAGAGAGAGAGACAAAGATAAATAGGCAGATAGAGAGAGGGGATGGGCATGCCAGAGCTCTAGCCACAGCAAATGAACTCCAGACACATGCACCCCCTTGTGCTTACGTGGGGACTGGGAAATCAAACCAAAGTCCTTAGGTTTTGCAGGCAAGTGCCTTAACCACTAAGCCATCTTTCCAGCCTTATTTATATTTATTCATTTGTGTATTTATAAGACAGAAAGAAAGTGAGTATGAGCCTCTTGCCACTGCAAATGAACTCCAGATTCATGCACTACCTTGTGCATCTGGCTTATGTGGGTACTGGGGTAATCAAACCTCAGTCCTTAGGCCTTGCAAGTAAGCACCTTAACCTCTAAGGCAGCTCTCCAGCCCTTGCTATTTTATTTATTTATTTATCAGAAAGAGAATGAGTATGGACACATCAGGGCCTCTTGCCACTGCAAAGAAACTCCAGACACATGTACCATTTTGTGCATCTGGCTTTATGTGGGTACTGGGAATTGAATCTAGGCCATGAGACTTTCAAGAGCATTTAACCTCTGAGCCATCTCTCCAGCCCTAGCTGTTTTTCTTATGCTTTTCTTTTTAAAAGTATATTTGTTGTTTGTTTATTTAAGGATAAGAGATGGGAAGAGAGAATGGGCGCATCAGGGCCACTAGACACTGGAAATGAACTCCAGATGCATGTTCTACCTCATGCATCTGGCTTATGTGGGTCCTGGGGAATCAAACCCAGGTCTTTAGTCTTTGCAGGCAAGTCCCTTAACCACTGAGCCATTTCTCCAGCCCTCTTATTCTATTTTATTTTTGTTTGTTTTATAAGGTAGGATCTTGTTGTAGCCCAGGCTGGCGTGGAATTCACTAAGTAGTCTCAGGCTGGCCTCAAATTCATAGTGACCCTCCTACTTCTGCCTCCAGAGTGCTGGGACTAAAGTTGTGTGCCACCACACCCAGTTTTTTGAGGTAGGGTCTTACTGTAGCCCCAGGCTGACCTGGAATTCCCTATGTAGTCTCAGGGTGGTGTCAAACTCACGGTAGTAATCCCTCCTCTGTTCCCCTTTCTTCTCTGACTCCTCACACATGTTGTTCACCTCCGTTCTCAATCTTGCCTCATTTTACTCTTCCATCCCATCAGTTACTTGCTTATACTTCTTTTCTTTTAATTTTTATTTATTTATTTGAGAGTGACAGACACAGAGAGAAAGACAGATAGAGGGAGAGAGAGAGAGAGAATGGCCACGCCAGGGCTTCCAGCCTCTGCAAACGAACTCCAGACGTGTGCGCCCCCTTGTGCATCTGGCTAACGTGGGACCTGGGGAACCGAGCCTCGAACCGGGGTCCTTAGGCTTCACAGGCAAGCGCTTAACCGCTAAGCCATCTCTCCAGCCCACTTGCTTATACTTCTTCTCCAAGGAGATCATAATTGACTCTCTTCCTGGGTAAGCCCAACATTTGCCTCCACAGTTCTATTGATCTCTGCCTTCTACCTTTGCTCGTGTGTGTGTGTGTGTGTGTGTGTGTGGTACACATAGCACAGTGTCACAGTCAAGTCCGCATTGCTGGTACCAAGAGCAGCTTGTGGGAAAAAAGGTTCATTTTGGCTTACAGGCTCTAGTGGAAGCTCCACGATGTCAGGGGAAAACGACGACATCACCCCTGGCTAACACCAGGTGGACAACAGCAGCAGGAGAGTGTGCCAAACACTGGCAAGGGGACACTGGCTATAACATCCATAATCCTGCCCCCAACAACACACTGTCTCCAGGAGGCGTAAATTCCCAAATCTCCATCAGCTGGGAACCTAGCATTCAGAACACCTAAGTCTACGGGGGACACGTGAATCAAACCTCCATACATAGTATGTGTGCGTCAGAGGTGTGCGTGTGTGGGGACGCACACACCCTGGGCTCATGTAGAAGCCACAGGAGGACGTTGGGTAACCCCTCTGTCTGTCTTCTACTTTCATTCCTAGAGACAGGATCTCTCACTGAACCAGAAGCCTTCCATTTGTTAGAGTTACTGTGGTTTTTGTTGTTGTTGTTGTTTTTAATTTATTTATTTGGGAGCAACAGACAGAAATAGGCAGTTAGAGAGAGAGAGAGAATGGGCACCCCAGGGCCTCCAGCCACTGCAAAGGAACTCCAGACGCGTGCGCCCCTCGTGCATCTGGCTGATGTGGGTCCTGGGGAATCGAGCCTCAAACAGGGTCCTTAGGCTTCACAGGCAAGCACATAACTGCTAAGCCATCTCTCCAGCCCAAGCCTTCCATTTTTCAGTTAGTCTAGCCTCCAGGGATCCCCGTTTCTCCCTGTCTCAGCACTGGGGTTACAGTGATGTGCGGCCAGACATGGCTTTTTTGCTGGGGATCAGAGTCAGGTCCTAATGTTTGTGCAGCAAGCACTCTTACCCACTGAGCCATCGCCCACCCCAAACTCTCTCTCTCTCTCTCTCTTTCTTGGTTAGAATTCTTAGGTACATAGTAGACATCTCCTTTCTAAAGCAAGAAGGTGGGCTGGAGAGATAACTCGCCAGTTAAGGCACTTGCCTGCGAAGCCTAATGACCCAGGTTCAATTCCCCAGGACCCACATAAGCCAGTTGCACATGGCGATGCATGTATCTAGAGGTCATTTGCAATGGCTAGAGGCCCTGGCACATCCGTTATCTTTCTCTTTCTCTTTTTTTTTTTTTAAGTTCTTTAATTCTTTTTTAAATTTTTTTGTTCATTTTATTTATCGAGAGTGACGGGGGGGGGCGGGGAATGGGCACGCCAGGGCTTCCAGCCACTGCAAACGAACTCCAGACGCATGCGCCCCCTTGTGCATCTGGCTAACGTGGGACCTGGGGAACCGAGCCTCGAACCAGGGTCCTTAGGCTTCACAGGCAAGCGCTTAACCGCTAAGGCATCTCTCCAGCCCTATCTTTCTCTTTCTTTCCTGAAAGTTCGGGGCCAGCCGGAGACTACCTAGTGAACTCCAGGTCAGCCTGGGCTCGAGTATATATATATATGTATGTATGTATGTATGTATGTATATAGTTAGTCACCAAAGCTCTTTTTTCCCCATCAGGCAGAAGGCCACAAACTGTACAAGGACCTCAAGAGCTTCCTTAGTGCCGTCAAAGGTGGGGAGTCATGGGCGGTGCGGATGCGAGGCTGGGGCGGGGAGAACAAGCAGGCGGGGTGGGGGGGGGGCTCCTTGCTGCTCCCTTGACCTCTGGCTCTCTGGGAGCTGGGAGGGACCTTTCCTACCCCGCTCTCCATCTTCCCGCACTGATAACGCAGCCTTCTGAGCTTGACCCCCTGGCTTGGGTTTGGGAAACCTGATGGTAAGCCTGAGCTCTCTCCTTGCAGAGATGCACCAGAGCTCCAGGAGAGTGTCGGAAACTCTGCAGGAGATCTACAGCAGCGAGTGGGATGGGCGCGAGGAGCTGGAAGCCATCGTGGGAGTAAGGGCAGCTTAGGCATTATGCCTCTCTCTCTTTTTTTTTTTTTTTTTAACAAAAATCTCTTATTGATAACTTTCATACATATACAAAGGACATTTTAATCATAATCTTGCCCGTCCCCTCTCCACTGAACCCCTTCTTATTTCCAAGTAGTCTCACGTCTATTTGAATGTTGTTTTGGTTTTTCGAAGTAGGGTCTCACGCTAGCCCAGGCTGACCAGGAATTCACTCTGTAGCCTCAGGCTGGCCTCGAACTCATGGCAGTCGTCCTACGTCTGCCTCCCGAGTGCTGGGATTAAAAAGGGAAGCTTCTCTAACCACAAGTGAGAGGAACACTAATATATGGGTATAAACATAAATATTAGAGGGTAATTTGGTGACCAAGCAATGGTAGTAGCTTCTCCCCTAGAGCTTACTGCCTTCCCAGCCTCGGGCTTTTGACTAGACTGTGGTACTAGGCATGACTTTCCTCCTGTGGAGCGGGCCTCAAATCAATCAGAGAGCAATCAGTTATCCCCATGACAGATGTGCCACTATTTCACGAGTGGACACATTGACCTGGCTGGACAGTTGTGAGCTTGCAGGGTCCAGTGCTGGCTAAGTCTGTTGCTGGCTTTTCTCCACCAGTGGCTGCATAGCACTCCTCAGCACTACGACAGCAGCCGGCCAGCAGGGAGGAGGACTGCAGCTTCTCAGTTCCAGCAGGTTCCTCAGTGTACTGCCACCAAAGGGGGTGGTGTCTGCAGCAATAGAGTCTTGCCATCTAGTTCTGGTGGCCAACCAAGAGCTTTGGCAATAGCCTTTATTGTTTGGGGGATTTCCACTCCTAGGCAAATACCTAAGGACTCACCTCACAACCTTAGAGATACTTGCTCAACCATGTTTGGAGGATTTCAGGGCCCTCCCTGACCAACAACTTCTGGGGAGGCGTCCCATCCCTGACATGAGCTTATCTTTCCTCTCCTGTTCTCCCCTCTGCTCAGTTGAGCTTCTCCATCCCAGAACACGGGGAAACAGAGGAGCCAGCTCACATTCACCATTTACTTTTGGGGTTTTTGTTGTTGTTATTGTGGTTTTGGGTATTTTCAAGGTAGGGTCTTGCTTTAGCCCATGCTGATGTGGAATTCACAATGGAGTCTCAGGGTGGTCTCGAACTCACAGCGATCCTCCTACCTCTGCCTCCTGAGTGCTGGGATTAAAGGCATGCGCCACCACACCCAGCTCACACTCTCCACTTGTCTAGCCTCAGTCACTAGATGACTGGAAGCAACCGCAACGGAGAAGGAAAATACATTTTCCTTAACTTGTGGAGTCCTCTGATTTTGACCCTCTAACCCTTAACCCTCCTGTGAGACTTGATGGAAATTTTACCTCTTCAAGATGGGCTAGGACAGGAGAGATAGCTTAACTGTTAAGGTGCTTACCTGCAAAGCCAAAGGACCCAGGACCCATGTAAGCCAGATGCACAAGGTGGTGCATGTGTCTGGAGTTCATTTGCAGCAGCTGAAGGCCCTGGCGTGCCCATCCTCTCTCTATCTGCTTCTCTCTCTTTCTCTCTGCTACTTTCTCTCCCCCTCTCTCTCAAATAACTAAATAAATAAATTTAAAACAAGATGGGCTATTTTATTTTTACTTTTTTGGTTTTTCAAGGTAGGGTCTCACCTAGCTCAGGCTGACCTGGAATTCACTATGGAGTCTCAGAGTGGCCTCGAACTCGCGGTGATCCTCCTACCTCTTCCTCCCCGAGTGCTGGGATTAAAGGCGTGCGCCACCACGCGCGGCTGCAAGATGGGCTGTTTTTCAAAAGTCACCTCATACAGTTAATTATAGCCACACCTCATCATCCCCTAAGCTCCGGAGTCCAGGACTCCAACTGACTGGTTCCCACAA
Organism: Jaculus jaculus; assembly: GCF_020740685.1. NCBI lineage: Eukaryota > Metazoa > Chordata > Mammalia > Rodentia > Dipodidae > Jaculus > Jaculus jaculus. The sequence continues at coordinate 93,918,798 of NC_059107.1, read as the reverse complement.
GGCAGTTGCTTGGGACAGGGCCCATCTCTTTCCTTCTTGAGAATCTGCCATGGTATTCTAAATACAGTGCTACAAAAAGGGTGTGTAAGGAGAATTTGGGTATTTCTCTGGTGGGCAGTTGCTGAGAAGTGGGACCCTCACCAGCCTCTGCCTGCATCCTACAGAATAATGATCTCCTTTGGGAAGACTACGAAGAGAAATTGGCAGACCAGGCTGTGCGGACTATGGAAAACTATGTGGCCCAGTTCAGCGAGATTAAGGTACTTGCTTTCCAGAGTAAAGGCCAGGTTGTGGGAGACACCCCACACACTCACTGGTTAAAAAACATATCAGGTTAGCCAGGCGTGGTGGCTCACGCCTTTAATCCCAGCACTCGGGAGGCAGAGGTAGGAGGATCACCATGAGTTCGAGGCCACCCTGAGGATACTGAGTGAATCTCAGGTCAGCCTGGGCTAGAGTGAGACCCTACCTCGAAAAACCAAAAAAAAAAAAAAAAAAATCAGGTTAAACATTACAAAAAGTTTTAAAGCCTGTAGTTAGGAATGAGATTGGGCAAGTTAGGAGAAAAAATAAGGTTGGGAGTTAGATAAGAGGTGATAGAGGGTCTGATGAGATGTGAAGGTGACCCCCCCACAAGGTGGGGGTCTCACTCTAGCCCAGGCTGACCTGGAATTCACTATGTTGTGTCAGGCTGGCCTTGAACTCATAGTGATCCTATTACTTCTCCCCCTTGAGTGCTGGGATTAAAGGCGTGCGCAAACCACGTCCAGCAAAGGTAATGTTCAAAGGTGATTTTAGGGATCTTGATTTTGGGCTCAGTGATAAGTGAAAATGAATCAGATACAAATTAAGGCATCCTTTCTTTTTTGTTTTTATTTTAAACATATTTATTTATTTGAGAGAGAAAGAGGGAGAGAGAGAGTATGGTCATGCCAGGGCCTCTAGCCAGTGCAAATGAACTCGAGACACATGTACCCCCTTGTGCATATGGCTTACATGGGTCCTGGGGAATCGAACCAGGTACTTCGGCTTTACAGGCAAATGCCTTAACTGCTAAGCCATCTTTCCAGCCCCATCCTTTTATTTATTTATTTATTTGAGAGAGAAAGAGGGAGAGAGAGGGAGAGTATGGTCGTGCCAGGGCCTCCAGCCACTGCAAATGAACCCCAGACAAATGCACCACCTTGTGCATCTGGCTTACAAGGGTCCTGGGGAATTGAACCGAGGTCCCTTGGCTTTGTAGGCACACACCTTAACTGCTAAGCAATCCCTCCAGCCCATCTTTTTTTTTTTTAAATTTTTTATTTATTTATTTGAGAGCCACAGACACAGAGAGAAAGACAGATAGAGGGAGAGAGAGAGAATGGGCGCGGCAGGGCTTCCAGCCTCTGCAAACGAACTCCAGACACGTGCGCCCCCTTGTGCATCTGGCTAACGTGGGACCTGGGGAAATGAGCCTCGAACTGAGGTCCTTAGGCTTCACAGGCAAGCGCTTAGCTGCTAAGCCATCTCTCCAGCCCCATCTTTTGTTTTTTAAATGATGAAATAGTTTCAAAATATTTTATTTATTTATTTATTTATTTATTGGAGAGTGAGAGAAAGAGAATAGGTGTGCCAGGGCTTCCAGCCACTGCACATGAACTCCAGACACATGTGCCACTATGTGTATCTGGCTTACATGGGTTGTGGGGAATTGAACCTGGGTCCCTAGGTTTTGCAGGTAAGTGCCTTAACTGCTAAGCCATCTCTCCAGCCCTAAATAATAACATATTTTTTTCTTTTTGTTTTTTGAGGTAGGGTCTTACTCTGGCCCAGGCTGACCTGGAATTCACTATGGAGTCTCAGGGTGGCTTCGAACTCATGGCGATCCTCCTACCTCTGCCTCCCAAGTGTTGGGATTAAAGGCATGCACCACCATGCCCAGCTACATTTTTTTTTTTTAAATCTAGGAACTTGAGAGGTGACTTAGCAGTTAAGGTGCTTGCCTGAGTAGCCTAAGGACCCTGGTTCAATTCCCCAGGACCCACGTAAGCCAGATACACAAGGTGGTGCATGCATCTGGAGTTCTTTTGCAGTGGCTGGAGGCCCTGGTGCACCCATTCTCTCTCTCTCCCTCCCTCTCTCTCTCTCTCTCTCTCTCTCTCTCTCTCTCTCTCTCTGCTTCTCTCAAATAAATGAAAATAAACAAAATTAAGAAAAAATATTTTAAGGACTAGAGAGGTGGTTCAGTGGTTAAAGCGCTTGCCTACAAAGCCTAGCAATCCAGGTTCAATTCCACAGTACTCACATAAAGCCACATGCATAGTGGCACATGCATCTAGAGTTCCTTTGCAGGGCTGGAGGCCCTAGTACACCCATTCTTTCTTTTTCTCTGTGTATCCCTTCTGTTGCTCTCTGCTTGCAAATGCATAAATAAATAAATAAATAAATAAATAAATAATATTTAATCCCAGGTGTGGTGGTGCATACTTTTGATCCCAGCACTCAGAAAGCAGAAGTAGGAGGATCACCATGAGTTTAAGGCCACGTTGAGACTACGTAGTGAATTCCAGGCTAGCCTGAGCTAGAGCGAGACCTAACCTCAAAAACCAATAAATATTTATTTATTTGAAGGAAAAAGAGAATGGGTATACCAGGGCCTCTTGTTATTGCAGACAAACTCCAGGTGCATATGAACACCGTGCATCTGGCTTTACATGGGTATTAGGGAATTGAACTCCCGTCAGCAGACTTAGCAAGTAAGTGCCTTTAACTGCTGAGCCATCACCCCAGTTTCCCCTCCCCACCACCTCTTCTTTTTTTCTTTTTTTCTTTTTTTTTTTGGTTTTACGAGGTAGAGTTTCACTCTAGCCCAGGCTGACCTGGAAATCACTATGTAGTCTCAGGGTGGCCTCGAACTCATGGCGATCTTCCTACCTCAGCCTCCCGAATGCTGGGATTAAAGGCTTGCGCCACCATGCCCAGCTCCCACCACCTCTTTTAAAATTTATTTTTATTTGAGATGAAGAGAGAATGGGCATGCCTCTGACCACTGCAAACGAATTTTAGATCCATGTGCTACCTTGTGCTTACATGGGATCTGGACTCAAACTCAGGTCCTTAGGCTGCAGAGGCAAGTGTCTTAACTGCTAAGCCATCTCTACAGCCCTCCCCCACTTTTTTTTTTTAAGCAGGATCTCTCTAGGTAGCCCAGGCTGTCCTCAAACTTTCCATCCTCCTGCCTCACCCTTTTGTGTGCTGAGATTACAGATATGCACCACCATGCCTTGTTAGGGCATCACATTTAGACTTGAAAAACAGCTTATGGGACTAAGGATGATTAAGCATGAAGCTGAAATGGGAGTGTCTCAGTAGTTATCTTTAAATGCTTGAAATTCTGTTAGTTGGAAATGGAACTCACCCTATTCTTTTTTTAAATATTTTATTTATTTACTTATTTGACATAGAAAGAGGTGGGTAGAGAGAGAGAGAGAGAGAATGGGCATATCAGGTTCTCCAGCCACTGCAAACAAACTCCAGACGCATGCGCCCCCTTGTGTATTTGGCTTATGTGGGTCCTGGGGAATCGAACCTGGGTCCTTTGGCTTTGCAGGCAAACGCCTTAACCACTTAGCCATCCCAGAAGCCCTCACCCTATTCTAAAATATTCCCAAAGGCAGATTTGGATTTTGGTCTTGTAATTTTCGCTCACTTTTCACTGGCCAGAATGTGAGTAATAGAGTTTCAAGCAGAGAAGCAAGGTTCTGGGCTTTTACTACCAAGTCTTCCTTTCTTTCTTCCCTTCCTTCTTCTTCCATTCATCCTTCCTTCCTTTCTTTCCTCCTCTCTTTCAGGCATATGTATGTGTGTTTTTGCGAATGTGCAGGTGCATGGTGGGGGTGTGCACACACATGTGTGAACATGTGTGTAGAGGCCAGAGGACAGCCTTGGGTGTCATTCCTCAGGAGCCCTATCTACCCGTTTTTTGTTTGTTTGGCTTTGTTTTGTGTTTTGAGGTAGGATCCAGGAGGCTGATCAGGAATTCACTATGTAATCTCAGAGTGGCCTCAAACTCATGGCAAGCCTTGTATCTCCCAGCTAAATGTGGAATTTTTATTCATTCAGTTAAATTCATTAAGCATGCTGGGCACAGTGGCACATGCCTTCACTCACAGCTCTCAGGATGGTGAGGTAGGAGGATTGCCGTGAGTTCAAGGCCACCCTGAGACTACATAGTGAATTTCAGGTCAGCCTGGGCCAGAGTGAGGCCCAACCTCGAAAAGAAAAGAAAAGGAAGGAAAAGAAAAGAAAAAAAAGATGAAGTTGTATAAGATGATCACTACAATCTTTTTCTTGTTTGGTTTGTTTTTTTGTTGTTCATTTTTCAAGGCAGGTTCTCACTCTAGCCCAGGCTGATCTGGAATTCACTATGGAGTCTCAGGGTGGCCTCGAACTCACGGCAATCCTCCTACTTCTGCCTCCCAAGTGCTGTGATTAAAGGTGTGCGCCACCATGCCTGTCTCTCCTGTACTACTTTTATTGTGCTTTGAGCTCTCAAAGCACTTTACTTCTTTTTTTTGACATTTTGTTTATTTAGTTGTTTGAGAGAGAGAGAGTTGTGCTTGCTTCGGCAGCACATAAACTAAAATTGCAACGAGAGCGAGAGAGTGGGCATGCCAGGGCCTCTATAGCCACCTTGTGCATTTGGCTTACGTGGGTACTGGGGAATCAAGCCATTAGGCTTTACAGACAAATGCCGTAACCACTAAGTCATCTCTCCAGCCCCAGAGCAGTTTATACCCACCATCTGGCTGCTAGAACAATGCTTGCCCAGAGTTGGCAAGGCTACCGAAGCGCCATACAGTGTACCTCACCCTGGGCCATAAAGCTGGCAGCGGTAGGTTTAGGACTAAGATCCAGAAGTCCTAACGAGCAGGATTCTCAAGGCTGTTTCTCCAGGAAGCTGAAGGAGTTTATAACGGCTTCATAGGAAATATCCTAGTTTAATACAAGTTTCCACATGCTTTGTATGTCGACTTGCCCCTTACCGTCACCACCTGAAAATCCTGATTCTTCTGAGTTTGGGACAGAGAACTCTGGGGCACAAAGCCTTGTTAGAAAGTAAAATGTGGGGCTGGAAAGACCGCTTAGTGATTAAGTGCTTGCCTGTGAAGCCTAAGGACCCCGGTTCAAGGCTCGATTCCCCAGGACCCACGTTATCCAGATGCACAAGGGGGCGCACGCATCTGGAGTTCATTTGCAGTGGCTGGAGGCCCTGGCATGCCCATTCTCTCTCTCTCTCTCTCTCTCTCTCTCTCTCTCTCTCTCTCTGCCTCATTCTCTCTCTGTAGCTCTCAAATAAATAAATATGAACAACAAAAATTTTAAAAAAGAAAGTAAAATGTAGGCTGAAGAGATGGCTCAGGCAGTAAACTAGGTCCTGAGTTCAATCTCCAGCACTCACATAAAAATGCCTGGTGTGGTGGCTTGTGCCTGTTCTCCCAGTGCTGGGGAGCTGGAGAGGGCTGGATCCCTGGGGCTCACTGGCCAACCACTAGCCAAATTGACAAGCTCCAGGCCAAGGAGAGACCCTGTCTCAAAAAAAAAAAAAAAACAAAGGTGGACGGGTAGCCAGGCATGGTGGTACACGCCTTTGATCCCAGCACATTTCTACCATACCCTTCAAGGCTCAGGGACCATTCAAGACATAAAGTGACAGTTGCATTCATGACCCCACAGTGGCTATTACCTGCATAATATTAGAATATTAGCCCATCAACATGTAGCCAAGAATAATAGATGGAGGGCTGTGCGTGGTGTCACACACCTTCAATCCCAGCACTTGGGAGGCAGAGGTAGGAGGATGCTGTGAGTTCAAGGCCAGCCTGAGGCTATGTAGGGAATTCCAGGTCAGCCTAGGCGCTACCTCAAAAAACCCAAAAGAAAAAAAGGAGGTGGGAATGGGGTTCCTGAGGAATGACACCCTCTGGCATTTACATGTATGTGCACACATATGTATGCACACCCTTCACATGCACCTGTGCACACACACATACATACACATGCCTGAAAGGAAGGAGGGAGAGAAAGACAGAAAGGAAAGAGAAGGATGAACAGAAGAATGAATGGAGGGAGGAAGGGAAGGAAGAACAGATCTGGTAGGAAAAGCCTAGAACCCTGCTTCTCTCCTTGGCACTCTGTACCCATCTTTTGGCCAATGGAAACTGAGTAGACAGGGTCCACAGCGGAACAGGTGACGGAAAGAACGTTAAGAGCCAAAGGAAGGGTAGGACTCCTTACAATGTGCTCCTCCAGACACAAAATGCCCTGGATATCCATGACTTCACAGTGCCTGACACTACCTACACAAGACCATCATAATAGGAGGAAAAGATGATGACATCAAAATAAAAGAGAGACTGATTGAGAGGGTGAAAGGGTATGATGGAAAGTTGAGTTGCAAAGGGGAAAGTGGGGGGAGGGAGGAAATTACCATGGGTTATTGTCTGTAATTATGGAGGTTGTTAATAAAAAAATAAAGGCCAGGCGTGGTGGCGCACACCTTTAATCCCAGCATTCGGGAGGCAGAGGTAGGAGGATCGCCATGAGTTCGAGGCCACCCTGAGACTCCATAGTGAATTCCAGGTCAGCCTGGGCCAGAGCGAGAAAAAAATTAATTAATTTAAAAAGAAAAGAAAAGTGAGCATTATCCATCTGCATTCTCATCCCCCTGAGCTAGGAGAGAATTGCTAAGCGGGGTCGGAAACTTGTGGACTATGACAGTGCCCGACACCACCTGGAGGCCTTGCAGAATGCTAAGAAGAAAGATGAGGTCAAGATTGCCAAGGTAAGAGGAAACAAGTGGTCAGATCGTCGTGCTCTCCCTTCCCTGCCCCTTGGCAGGTGGTGCCAGGAATGGTCTATTAAGCATCCTATGTCTTGAAGGCAATCCAGTGTCTCCTGACCTTGATGCTGTAAGGGTGGGCAAAATCGTGAGGTTGGGAGAGCCTGTGTCTGGGGAGAGGGTCTGGGGAAGGAGAGGAGAGGTGCGGCTCCAAATAGGCCTGGTGTCTGAAAACCCGCACCGGATAAAGGGGTCGGCCTCTTGCCTCTTGTCTGTTTTACCGCCCAGGCAGAGGAGGAGTTCAGCAAAGCCCAGACTGTGTTTGAAGATCTGAACCAGGAACTACTGGAGGACCTGCCTGTCCTTTATAATAGGTAATGATGGACATTCAAAGGGGGCCAGTGGAGGCTGAGGCCAACTGGCAAGCCAAATATGGCACCTCGTGGAAAGAGCGGGCCAAGAGTGGGCTGCAGCTTTCGCCTGCCACTGGCTTGCTGCGTGACAGGCGGCAAGTGCTTTACCTCCCTGGCCCTTGTTTTCTTGACCTGCCACGCGCAGATCACCATTCTCGTCCTGCCAGTCTTTCTGGGTTGGACGGTGAGGTGCTTCTTGGGTAGACGAGATCTTGTCAAGGCAAGGGCTGCGTCCTGTGTCCTGGGGGCTCTCGTTGCTCAAGAGTGCATCGTTTAACACCAGCTCAGTGCCCAAGCATCCCAAAGATGACCGTGGGATGATAATGAAGATGACAGCGGTCCAAGGAGAGGAAAGTGTTCCAGATTTGAATTCTTCACACTGGAAGAGAAATAGGAACCGAAGCTCTACTTCTATCTTATTTTCATTATACACAAGATGTTGTTTTGTTTTGGTTTGTTCTTTTTGAGGCAAGCCCAACAGACTAGCTTTTTTCCTTTTATGTGAGAGAGCGAGAGAGAGAACTGGCATGCCAGGGCCTCCAGACACTGCAATCAAACTCCAGACGTGTGCGCCCCCTAGTGCGCATGTACAGCCTTGCATGCGCACATCACTTTGTGTCTCTGGCTTACATGGGACTTGGAGAGTCAAACATGAGTCCTTAGGCTTTGCAGGCAAGTGTCTTAACTGCTAAGCCATCTCTCTAGCCCTTTTTCTCATTTTAAAAAATTTTTTTGTTTATTTTATTTATTTATTGGAGAGTGACAGACAGAGAGAGAAAGAGGCAGATAGATAGAGAGAACGGGCACGCCAGGGCCTCCAGCCACTGCAAACGAAACTCCAGACGCATGTGCCTCCTTGTGCATCTGGCTAACGTGGGTCCTGGGGAATCGAGCCTTGAACCGGAGTCCTTAGGCTTCACAGGCAAGAGCTTAATCGCTAAGCCATCTCTCCAGCCCCTTTTTTCTCATTTTTAAGGTAGGGTCTCACTCTAGCATAGACTGACCTGGAACTAACTCTGTAGTCCTAGATTGACCCTGAACTCACAAAGATCCTCCTACCTCTGCCTTCAAAGTGCTGGGATTAAAGGTGTGTTCCACCATGCCTGGCCAGAGTATATCTGATACAGTTGTATTAAGGGCAATCATATTACTTAACATTTGTTGACATGTAGCCTTTTTTGAAATAAGGGTTGTCTATGCAGCCTAGGCCAGCCTTATACTTTTGATTTTATTTATTTATTTAATTTACTTAATGATTCATTTTGGTTTTTTGGAGTAGGGTTTCACTCTAGCCCAGGCTGACCTGGAATTCACTATGTAGTCTCAGGGTGGCCTCGAACTCACAGTGACCTCCTACCTCTGCCTCCCAAGTGCTAGGATTAAAGGTGTGCACCACCACACCCGGTATACTTTTGATTTTAGTACCTCAACCTCCCAAGTGCCAGAACCACAAGTGGGCTCCACTGTCATTTTAATGACACATATTATGAAGGAATACAGAACTCCTAATTTAAATAGAATGGAAACTTACCCAGTTTCATTTCCCTGATTCATTAATAGAAGATTTGCATTAAGATACATAAAGACATAGAAGTCCTGTGTTGCATAAAGAGAGCAAATAACTACTTATGATGGTAATTATAATTATAGGGCCTTCTGTCTTTATAGTCCTTTAAAAATCTTCCAGGTGCTTTCATGTCTCCTTTAACACTGCAAGATCCCAAATCAGATAACTTTGTCAAACTAGAGATCTGTTAAATTTTGGTGCCTACCCTCAAGTCAGATGTACTCCTGGCCCAGCTATAATGAAAACAGATTCCAGAACATCCGAGTCTGGGATATGGGACGCCTCTCTGTAAGAAGCCTGGTAGTGGCTAGTGCTGGCGTAAGCTCCTTCCTTGTACTTGAAACAAAGGCCTCCTTGCTGTCCCTTACCTTTCATGGCTGCTGTTTGTTTCCTAATAGTCGCATTGGCTGTTATGTGACCATCTTCCAGAACATTTCCAATCTGAGGGATGTATTCTACAGGGAGATGAGCAAGGTGAGAAACATCTGGTCAATTGTGACTCCTAGGTGGGTTTTTCTACTACATACAAGCCCTCATTGCCTTTCTTTAGCTGTTTAAATTGGTTTTTTGGTGTTTTTTTTTTTTTTTGCCAATTTTCTTTTCTTTATTTCTTCTTCTTCTTTTTAAATCGGTTTTTATCTTACAATGAACCAGCAGCCCTTGATTGATTGTACTGAACTGTATTGAAGTGCCCATGCACAAGGTCAGAGAGGCTCTCCATCTCCTTACCTGAGTAAGAGGAATGGAGCTCATGAATGAAGAGATTAGGCCTATGGGAGGAGCAGCTGAAATGGCACTATGATGTGAAGCCTCAATTGTGGGAGAGTGGGGAGGGAAGGGTTTAAGCACAAGTCAGTTTTTTAGGTGCCCGTCTTGAATGGGACCAGTCACTTCAGCAACAGGCAGCCCCAAAACATGACTTCATAAGGTCGTTTTAACTTTGAGATTACGAGATTCTTTGCTGCTACAATATTATACTCATGATACTCATGTACAGCCACACATACGCCTTGCCACAGTTTCTTACGATTTGCATAGTTAAGAGGAGTTTTCATGCTGGGGGTGGTGGCGCACGCCTTTAATCCTTGCACTTGGCAGGCAGAGGTAGGTGGATCGCCATGAGTTCGAGGCCACCCTGAGACTACATAGTGAACTCCAGGTCAGCCTAGGCTGGAGTGAGACCCTGCCTAGAAAAATATAAAGTAAAAAAAAGAGGAGTTTTCATACCCTGGAGAAAAGCCAGAACCTCCAGTCAAATTATTATGGACCCTGTCTTGAGAAAGCTGCCAGCCTCATGGTGAAAGAGAGCTTTAGGACACAAAGAAACAAGGACGTGACTGCGGAGATCGTTGGGCGGGTACCAGTACCGCTGCACAAGCATGACAAGCTGAGTTCGGTCCCCAGAACCCAGATAGTAAAAGGTCAGGTGTGGGGACTCGCTTGCAAAACCTACCAACCCAGAGTCAATTCCCTAGCACCCATATAAAGCAAGATGCACGCAGGGGTACATGCATCTGGAATTCACTTGAGGCATCAAGAGACCTCGGTATGCCCATGCCCACCCACATACACACACACAAATATATATATATATTTAAATCCAGGTGTGGCTGGGTATACATATAATCCCAGCACCAAGGGGTAAACAGACAGGAGGATCACTGGGTCATGCTGGTCAGTCAGTCTAATCAGAAAAACAGCATGAGCTTTGTTGGGATTCATTGAGAGACCAAACAAATACTGATGGCCGGGCGTGGTGGCGCACGCCTTTAATCCCAGCAGAGGTAGGAGGATCCCTGTGAGCTCAAGGCCACCCTGAGACTACATAGTGAATTCCAGGTCAGCCTGAGCTAGAGTGAGACCCTACCTTGAAAAACCAAAAAAAAAAAAGAAAAAGAAAAAAAGAAGAACTCTGATGGAGGAGGGTACCTGACATCTTCCTCTGGCCATCACGTGTGCAGGGGTGCACACATCTGCACACAAACATACATCTCACACACACACACACACACACACACACACACATACACACACTTTGAGAAAACAGTCAAGGGGCTGGAAAGAATGATTAGCAGTTAAGGTGCCTGCCTGCAAAGCCTAAGGACCCAGATTCGATCCCCCAGGTCCAACGTAAGCCAGTTGCACATGATGGTGCAAGCCTCTGGAGTTTGTTTTCATTGGCTAGAGGCCCTGGCGTGCCCTTCTCCCTCCACCCCACCCCCGTCTCCAGTAAATAAATAAATAATAAAAGTCTTCAAAAAGAAAAGAAAAAAAGCAAGGAGGAAGTGTTATAGAGTGGGCCGGCTCCTGCATGGCAGTGTTAGAGATGGAAGGGTGAGGCTTTGGGAAGCTGTGTGGTAAAGAAGGTGGTCGTGGGCTTCCATTTGGCTAACATCCCGTCCTCTCTCCTAGCTGAACCACAACCTATATGAAGTGATGAGCAAGCTGGAGAAGCAGCATTCCAACAAGGTCTTCGTGGTGAAGGGCCTGTCGAGGTGAGCACAGTCTGGGACTCTTCCGCTTCCTCTGACCTGTGTGTAGACAGGGTCAACATGCTGACGTCCAGTCCCAGGCCCGGGCCTCACTTTTGTGGTCAGTCCTCATGCTGTTTGCTCTAGGCCCCTATATAAATAATCTTCCTTGACATCAAACATTTCAGACAGAACTAAAGGTATGAAGAATAATACACGGAGTCATACACCTACCACCCAAACTTAAATCAGCTACCTGGCTGTTAGCAGTTAAGGCACTTGCCTTCAAAGCCTAAGGACCCAGGTTCGATTCCCCAGAACCCATGTAGAGCCAGATGCACAAAGTGGCACATACGTCTGAAGTTCATTTGCAGTGAGTCCAGGCCCTGGCATGCCCATTCTTTCTCTCTTTAATAAATAAATAAAAAGAAAAGAAAAAGAAATCAACTACTGTAGCTCATGCCTGTAATCCCAGCTCTTCAGAATCTAGGCAGGATTGCTATAAACTTGAGGCCAGCCTGGGCTACATGAGTTCTCATCTGGCTTAGGCTACAGAGCAAGACCCTACCTCTTAAAAAAAAAAAAAAAAAAAAAAGCTAGACATGGTGCACGCCTTTAATCCCAAGAGGCAGAGGAAGGAGGATCACTGTGAGTTCAGTGCCACCCTGAGACTACAGAGTGAATTCCAAGTCAGCCTGGGCTAGACTGAGACCCTACGGTGGAAAAACAAAAAACAAACAAACAAAAAAAGGAAACATAATTGAAACTCCCAGTGTTCCTTTCTCCTTCAGCTGTCCCTATTTGCACCAAAGATGATTGCTATGTTAAACTTAGTATTTGCTATTTGTATGCATGTCTTTTTACTTTTATTTCATGTATATATATTCACATACATAAAAATACTGTTTTTTTTTTAAATTTTTTTCTTTTTGTTTCTTCGAGGTAGTGTCTCGCTCTATTTGCCCAGGCTGACCTGGAATTCACTATGTACTATCAGGGTGGCCTGGAACTCATGGTGATCCTCCTGCCTCAGCCTCCAGCATGCTGTGATTAAAGGCATGCACCACCAAGCCTGACTACCTGGGATAGTTTTTTGTTTGTTTGTTTGTTTTTTGGTTTTCCAAGATAGGGTTTCACTCTAGCTCAAGCTGGCCTGTGGAACTCACTATGTAGTCTCAGGGTGGCCTCGAACTCACTACTCACTGTGATCCTCCTACCTCTGCCTCCTGAGTGCTGGGATTAAAGGTGTGTGCCACCAAGCCCGGCTACATTACATAGTTTTTAAAAGAAGTTTATTTAGGCTGGGAAGATGGCTAGTGGTTAAAGGTGCTTGCTTAAAAAGGCCAGGTTCAGCCAGGCGTGGTGGCGCACGCCTTTAATCCCAGCACTCGGGAGGCAGAGGTAGGAGAATCGCTGTGAGTTCCAGGCCATCCTGAGACTGCAGAGTTAATTCCAGGTCAGCCCTGGACCAGAGTGAGACCCTACCTTGAAAAACCAAAAAAAAAAAAAGGCCAGGTTCAATTCCCCAGGTATACCCATATACCAGAGGCAAAAAGTCATGCAAGCATCCTGGTGTTCATTTGTAGCAGTATCATTCTTAATTGCTCTATTCTCCGTGTGTGCATGATAAAGACTTGGGCTATCTGGTTCTGAATCCAAATGCTTTCTTTTTTAGCAACAGCAGGCGCTCTTTGGTCATCTCTTCCCCAGTTCGAACCCCCTCTTTGGTCTCCAGCCCACCGACCTCGCCCTCCAGTCCCGCTGGGCTCTCCCCAACTGCACTCTCTGCGACCAGCGAGAGTGAATCTGAGGCCACCCCGGGGGATGAGTCTGAGGTCAAAGCCAAGTCTCTACAAGACGGGGAATCGGAGGGGTCCCCCGAAGCCAGCTCCTCTGAGGAGGAAGAGCCAGAGGAGCAAGAGCCTGGGCCAGCCTGCAACGGCCCAGTCCAGGCGCCGCCTTCCCCCACCGAGGGGTCCAGGCCTCAGGAGGGAGTTCTGCAGAGCTCCCCGGTGCCATCACCCAGGGGGGCCCTGACCCCTTCAGAGCAGCCATCCTCCTCCTTCCCAGAGGTAGTCCTCCGCCCCCGCACCGCAAGTGAGGGAGCTGAACAGCCCAAGAAGGGAGCCTCCATCCAGAGGAGCTCAGCACCCCCTGGCCGGCCTCCTCCACCCAAAGGCCCTCCGAGCCCCAAGCCTTGCTCAGGGAATGAGTCCTGCAGCCCTCCACCCTCTGGCGGGGCTCCAGTCCCCAATTCAGGGGCCTCCTCAGAAGCTTTTCCCAATGCAGAAGCCCCAGAGAAGCCTCTGAGAACCCCTGAGGTCAGGGAGAAGGAGGGCACCCACAGCCTTAGCCCAGAAGACCTTTGCACTTCCCCCGCCTTGAGCACCTCCCAGGTAAGTGGGGGTTTCATAGGGTCTTTTTTTCTCTTCTCATATAACCTGGCTGGCAACTTGCTAGATAGACCAGGCTGGCTTTGAACTCTGGCAAGTCTCCTGCTTCTGCCCTCTGAGCAATAGGCTACACCACTTCCCACTGCTGGTTGAGTCTATTCCATTTCTTAAATTGATTTATTTATTTTTACTTTATGAGAGAGAGAAAATTGGCGCACCAGGGCCTCTAGCCACTGCAATTGAACTCCAGATGCATGTGCCACCTTGTATACATGTACGACCTTATGCATTTGGCTTACTTGGGTCCTGGGGAATTGAACCTGGGTCTCTAAGCTTTTCAAACAAGCACTTTAGCCGCTAAGCCATCTCTCCAGCACCCCCCTGCTTTTTTTTTTTTTTTTTTTTTCCAGTTAGGGTCTGTCTCTAACTCAGGCTGACCTGGAATTTACTATGTAGTCTCAGAATGGCCTCAGAACTCTCTTTCTTTCTTTTTTGGTTTTTTGAGGTAGGGTTTCACTCTAGCCCAGGCTGACCTGGAATTCACTATGTAATCTCAGGACAGCCTTGAACTCAGGCAGTCCTCCTACCTCTGCCTCCTGAGTGCCAGGATCAAATGTGTGCACCACCACATCTGGCTTCGGTTTTTTATTTTTTGTTTTCATTTTTTTTTTTAAATGAGGTTGGGAAAGGGTCTCTCCTAAGTTCATCATACTTGACTATGGTAAATAGGCCCAAGAAAAATGGCAGCAGATGGGCTGGAGAGATGGCTTAGCGGTTAAGCGCTTGCCTATGAAGCCTAAGGACCCGGTTCGAGGCTCAGTTCCCCAGGTCCCACGTTAGCCAGATGCTCAAGGGTGCGCACGCGTCTGGAGTTCGTTTGCAGAGGCTGGAAGCCCTGGGGCGCCCATTCTCTCTCTCTCCCTCTATCTGTCTTTCTCTCTGTGTCTGTCGCTATCAAATAAATAAATAAATAAAATTTAAAAAAAAATGGCAGCAGATGTTCAGGGTTTATCTTCTTTGATGAGAAGGTCTTGAAAGCAGGAACTCTGAGAACATAAAGGAAAAGGGACAGTCTTTCAGTTTTTGAGACAGGTTTTTGCTGTGTAGCCATGGCTGGCCTGAAACTCACTATGTCGGTCAGGCTGGCCTCAGACTTATAATGGTTCTCTTGCTTCTCCCTCCCAAATGCTGGTGTGACAGGCATGTGCCATCATGCCTGACAGGGATGGCCTTGTGAAAGGTGAGAATAATTGAGGCTCCCACTGAAATGAGGCACATTCTGTAAGGGGCCTGGAAGTGAAGCTTTGCTGTATTCTAATTGTGTGGAAAAGTTACGTAGAAGATAGACCTGACTTGCTCTTTGAGAAGTTCTACACACAAAGATTTTTTTTTTTCAAAAAGGTAAATGTCTTAGCTGGGCATGGTGACTTTAATCCCAGCACTTGGGAGGCAGAGGTAGGAGGATCGCCAAGAGTTTGAGGCCACCCTGAAACTACATAGTGAATTCCAGGTCAGCCTGGGTTACCTTTGGGAAACAAAAAGGTACATTTCTTAAATTTCCAAATCAGTAGAAGAATTAGCTCTTTAAAAAGTAGGGCTGGAGAGATGGCCTAGTGGTTAAGGCACATGCCTGTGAAGCCTAAGGATCCAGGTTCGATTCTCCAGGTCCCTCATAAGCCAGATGCACATTGGTAGTGCATGTGTCTGGAGTTCATTTGCAGTGGCTAGAGGCCTTGGTGTGCCCATTCTCCCTCTCTCTGTCTCTAATAAATAATAATAATAATAAAAAGTAGAATGGTGGGTTGGAGAGATGGTTTAATGGTTAAGGCACTTGCCTGTGAAGCCTAAGAACCCACGCTGTATTCCCCAGGACCCACGTAAGCCAGATGCACAAGGTGGCACATGCATCTGTAGCTCATTTGCAGTGGCTAGAGGACCTGGTGCCTCTTTCTCTTTCACTCTCTCTCAAATAAAAACCAATTTTTTTATCATAGGTTATTTTTTATTCAAAACATGTTAGTCTTTTAAAATTTCTTTTTTTTAAATTTTTAATTTTTATTAACATTTTCCATGATTATAAAATATATCCCATGGTAATTCCCTCCCTCCCCACCCCCACACTTTCCCCTTTGAAATTCCATTCTCAATCATATTACCTCCCCATTACAATCATTGTAATTACATATATACAATATCAACGTATTAAGTATCCTCCTCCCTTCCTTTCTCTACCCTGTATGTCTCCTTTTTAACTTACTGGCCTCTGCTACTAAGTATTTTCAATCCCACGCAGAAGCCCAGTCATCTGTAGCTAGTATCCACATATGAGGGAGAACATGTGGCACTTGGCTTTCTGGGCCTGGGTTACCTCACTTAGTATAATACTTTCCAGGTCCATTCATTTTTCTGCAAATTTCATAAATTCATTTTTCTTTACCACTGAGTAGAACTCCATTGTATAAATGTGCCACATCTTCATTATCCACTCATCTGTTGAGGGACATCTAGGCAGGTTCCATTTCCCAGCTATTATAAATTGAGCAGCAATAAACATGGTTGAGCATGTACTTCTAAGGAAATGAGATGAGTCCTTTGGATATATGCCTAGGAGTGCTATAGCTGGGTCATATGGTAGATCAATCTTTAGCTGAAAAACCAAATTTTTTTAAAAAGCTGATTATGTCCATGCATGCCTATAACTCCAGTCTTGTGGGGAGCAAAAACCTGAGACTCAATAAGGCTCACTGGTCAGCTAGTCTTACTAAAATTGGCAGCTCTGGGTTCAGTGAGAGATTCCATCTCAAGGAAACCAGAAGACACCCAATGTTCTCCTCCAACCTCTACTCATGAGCACACATGGGTATGCGTATCTGCATATCTGCACACATACTACATACACATGTGCATAAAAAAAGGAATGAGGACTGGGCGCGGTAGTGCATGCCTTTAATCCCAACACTCGAGACTACAGAGAGAATTCCAGGTCAGCCTGAGCTAGAGTGAGACCCTACCTCAAAAAAAAAAAAAAAAAAAGGAATGAGGGAGCTGGAGAGATGGCTTAATGGTTAAGCACTTGCCTCTGAAGCCTGAGGACCCAGTCCAAGGCTCAATTCCCCAGGATGCATGTTAGCCAGATGCACAAGGGGGCGCACGCATCTGGTGTCCGTTTGCAGCCCTGCCACACCCATCCTCTCTCTCTCTCTCTTTCTCTGCCACTCTCAAATAAATAAATAAAAACAAACAAACAAACAGAAAAAGGAATGAGGGCTAGAGAGATGGCTTAGCAGTTAAGGTGCTTGTGAAGCCTAATGTCTGCCCCTTCCTCTCTCCCTCCCTCCCATGCTCACACATGCTTGGAATCCCAGTGCATTCAGGAGGCAGAGGTATGAGGCCAGCCTTGGACTACAGAGTGAGTTCCAGATCAGCCTGGGCTAGAATGAGACCCTACCTGGGAAAAAAAAAAAAAAAAATGGACCCAGGCTGGAGAGAAGGCTTAGCAGTTAAGGTATTTGCCTACAAAGCCTACGGATCCAGATTTGATTCTCCAGGTCCCACGCGAGACAGATGCATAAGGTGGCACATGCATGTGAAGTTCATTTGCTGTGGTTAGAGGCCCTGGTCCACCCATTCTGTCTGTGTGTGTGTCTCAAATAAATAAAAATAAATATTTAAAAGAAGGATCCAGAGTCCAGGGCCAGCCTGGGTTATATAACAAAACCCTGCCTCAAAGAACAAATAAGCAGGGCTGGAGAGATTGCTTAGTGGTTAAACCACTCACCTGCAAAGCCTAAAGACCCAGGTTCAATTCCCCAGATCCCACCAGATGCACATGATGGTACATGCGTCCGGAGTTCATTTGCAGTGGATAGAGACCCTGGCATACCCATTCTCTCCCTCCCTCTCTCTCTCATAAAAAAGAAAATAAGCAAACAAAAAGTGGAGTGGAAGCTGGAGAGATGGTTTAGCAGTTAAGGTGTTTGCCAAAGGACCTCGGTTTGATTCCCCAGGACCCATGTAAGCCAGATGCAAAAGGTGGCAATGCATCTGGAGTTCGTTTGCAGTGGCTGGAGGCCCTGGCGTGCCCATTCTGTGTGTGTGAGTGTGTGTATCTGTCTGTCTGTCTGTCTGCCTCTTTTTCTCTCATGCTCTCTCAAATAAATATATTAATTAAATTAAAAAATAAAAAAAAGTAAGCCGGGCGTGGTGGCATACGCCTTTAATCCCAGCACCCATGAGGCAGAAGTAGGAGGATTGCCGTGAGTTCGAGGCCACTCTGAGACTTGATAGTGAATTCCAGGTAAGCCTGGGCTAGAGCAAGACCCTACCTCGAAAAACCAAAATTAATAAATAAATAAATAAAAGTAGAGTGGAAAAAATTAAGAAAAAGGAAATTAAGGAAAAGGAGAGCTTAAAGGACTAACAAAAAACATTAGCCAGGTGTGGTGGCACATACCTTTAATGCCAGCACTCGGGAAGCAAAGGTGGCAGGATCCCTGTGAGTTTGAGGGCACCCTGAGACTCATAGCAAATTCCAGGTCAAACTGGGCTAGAGTGAGACCCTACCTCAAAAAATGAAAAAAAAAAAAAAAAAAAAAAAAACAAGGATGGGTCACCTTGAAAAAACTTAATTCTTCCCCGATGTTAAGAGGTAAGGATATATGATTTGTGGTCAGGTGTATGGTAGAGAGAGGGTTATGGTGAGATGCCTGACCAGATGGCACCAAACTAGTTTGAAAGTGGCCAGTAGGGGTTGGAAGACTCCACAGACACATACACAACAGCATGTCACATAATCACAGGGTGTGGGTCTCACTCTAGCCCAGGCTGACCTGGAACTCACTCTAGTCTCAGGCTGGCCTTGTACTCACAGCGACCCTCCCGAGTGCTGAGATCAAAGATGTGCGCCACCACACCTGGCTCATGCCTGGTTTTCATCTGCAAAAGAGCACAAAGGAACGCCTCCCCTAATACTTCAGCTCGGGGAAGCAGCACCCCATATTTGTCTTTTTATTACTCATGAGCCTTCAGAAGCAGGAGGCATAGAAGACCCTCCATGCCAAGAGGCTGGGACACTTGTCTTTGTAGGAGCAAGGCCTTCAAAGTCATGACTCTTTGGATCCAGCAAAGAACATCACTGTACCTGAGCCTCAAGAACAGGTAAGGAGCTGGGCGTGGTGGCGCACGCCTTTAATCCCAGCACTCGTGAGGCAGAGGTAGGAGGATCACTGTGAGTTCAAGGCCACCCTGAGACTCCATAGTGAATTCCAGGTCAGCCAAGGCTAGGGTGAGACCCTACCTCAAAAAACCAAAAAAAAAAAAAACCCACACACACAAAAAAACGAAGAGGTAAGGAGGGGCTGCAGAGATGGACTGGCCGTTGAGGCGCTTGCCTGCTAAGCCAAGTGAGCATTTCAGCTTTGATTCCCCGGGACTCATGTAGTGCCAGGTGCACAGCAGCACATGCCTCTGGTATTCATTTGCAAATAAGTAAATAAAAATATGTTAAAGGGCTGGAGAGATTGCTTAGTGGTTAAGGCACTTACCTGCAGAGCCAAAGGACCCAGGTTCGATTCCCCAGGACCCGTGTAAGCCAGATGCACAAGGTGGTGCATGCATGTGTCTGGAGTTTGTTTGCAGTGGCTAGAGGCCCTGGTACACCCATATTCTCCCTCTCTCTCTCTCTCTCTCCCGCTTTCCCTCTCTCAAATAAAAAGAAATTTTAAAAAATTAAAAATAAAAAAAGAAGCCAAGCACGGTGGCGCACGTCTTTAATCCCAGCACTCGGGAGGCAGAGGTAGGAGGATCACCATGAGTTCAAGGCCAGCCTGAGACTATATAGTGAGTTCCAGGTCAGCCTGGGCTAGAGTGAGACCCTACCTCGAAAAAAACAAAAAAGAAAGAGATGGGGTAGACTGCATAAACCAGGTGTGGTGACTCACATCTGTAATCCCAGAACTCCACTCAGGAAGTGAGACATTCCGGTGTCTCTGTGCCCATTCCCAACACAGCCTACAACTAATCTTATCTCCTGAATACTGATTCAGCTGGGCCTGTGCTTACTTCAAAAAGAGCAAGGTTTTACAGATAGACAAGAACATATCTCATGCATATACTTACACATACAGTGTGGCACAAAAAACTCAGGATGGTGACATCAAACGGAACCAGGAGTTCGGTAAATACAAAACCACATTCCATAAGATAAATAGTAAGGGCAGGTCACAAAATTGGTTCCCGACTTTTGAACACCTGTTCTGTTAGCACACGGTGCCCATTTCTAAGAACAGGGCAGCTACAGAGGAGCAAGGTTCTCATTCTCCACAGAGGGCATGCGCAGTGCATGCAATTCTTCATACCTCTGGCAAGTCCTTCAGCTGCTAAGCCATCTCCCCAGCTCCCTGCGGCAACTCTGTGACCAGTTTCACATCAGTGCTCTCAGTAGAGGCCAGTGAAATGTCCCTGAATTACAGAATTCAAGAGAAAGAGGGTCGGGCGTGGTAGTGCGCGCCTTTAATCCCAGCACTCAATAGGCAGAGGTAGTAGGATCTCCGTGAGTTCAAGGCCACCCTGAGACTACATAGTGAATTCCAGATCAGCCTGAGCTAGAGTGAGACCCTACCTCAAAAAGAAAAACCAATAATAACAATAATAATAATAATAATAATAAAATAAAGAGGGAAAGAAGTTGAGCTTTGGGCTGGAGAGTTGGCTCAGCTGTTAAAGGTTCTTGCTTGCAAAGTCTGATGGCCCTAGGTTCAATTCCTCAGTTCCCACGTAAGCCACAGGCACAAAGTAGCACATGCATCAGGAGTTTGTTGGCAGTGGCAAGATGCCCTGGCACACCCATTCCATTCATTCTCTCTCTCTGCTTGCAAATAAATAATTTTTTAAAAAAAGCTTTGCAGGCAGGAGGGCTGCTTAGTGGTTAAGGCATTTGCTGCAAAGCCAAAGGACCCAGGTTAGATTCCCCAGGACCCGTAAAGTCAGCTGCACAAGGTGGTGCATGCATCTGGAGTTTATTTGCAGTGGCTAGAGGTCCTGGTGTGCCTATTCCCTTTCTCTTCTCTCCTTTATGCCTTTCTCTAATAAATTCATAAATATATATATATATTTTTTTTAGTTGAGCTTTTACACCCTCTCAAGTGGTTGGTGGGAGAGCAGAGCAGCACTTAATGCCATGTTGTTTACTTTGCAGGAATCTGCAAGTGAGAATGAGTAACTGCAGAAAGGACATTTCCCTCTCATCTCCCTAAAGAAGCAATCACTGCAACAGGCAGAAGCGCATGAGGGTCTCAGCAGTGTGAGTGCAGGCTGCCTCTGGAGACCTGGCGTTACTGGAGTCTACATTGCAGCCAGAGGGAGAGGAGGATGTCAGACTCAGGGGGTAATTTACTTAAGGCTTGAGCATTGTTACAATGAGGCTTTAAAGGCAGAGTTATGACGACGCTAAAAGGCAAAAGTACGTGTGGACTTACACTCGTCCACAGAGACACAGCCACACCTTCTCAGAGGGGGAGGGCGAAACACATCTGAACTGTCACTCCACTGGCGAGACTTACAGCCGAAAGAAGAGATTTTAAATAAAGTGTGATTATTTTTGACTAGGTGCAGATTCCTTGTTTGACACAGGGCGTTGCTCCTGCCCTGCACACTGTTTTCCACTTAGACAAGACAAGGTTATTGATTTTGCCCTAGGTTCAGAAAGTTTTAGTCATATCTCTGACCCCAGCTCACCCAACCTTCCTGGCTGGAGTTCTTTTGTGGTGTATCTCAACCCAGCCATGTTCCTGCATAAACAAGTCCTCTGGGAAATGGGAATATCCTTTAGAACTGTGTCTAGTGTCTCCAGTCTATTTCCAGTGGGCATAGGATTGTGAGGCAGACAGATTTAATGTGAGACCTCAAGTGATGCGACGGACACAAAGCACAGTAATGTAGTGGAAATGGCTCTAAACTGGGAGTCGGAAGTCCAAGTGCAAATGCTCTTCTACCCGACTCCCCCCTGCTTTGTCTTTGGTTCATTTTTATTTTTATTTATTTGAGAGAGAATGGGCACACCAGGCTCTCCAGCCGCTACAAATGAACTCCAGATGCACGCACCACTTTGTACATCTACATCTGGCTTATGTAGGTCCTGGAGAATTGATCCTGGGTTCTTTGGCTTTGCAGGCAAGTGCTTTAACCACTAAGCCATTTCTCCAACCTCCCCTCCCCCCTTTTTTTTGAAGAAGGGTCTTGCTGCAGCCCCAACTGACCTGGAATTCACTATATAATCTCAGGCCAGCCTCAAATTCACAGTGATCCTCCTACCTCTGCCTCCCAAGTGCTGGGATTAAAAGCATGTACCACCATGCCTGATCCTTTCTTCTTTTTTTAAATGCAAGAGAGAGTGAAAGCATGAGAGAGACAGAGAGAAAGAATCGGTGTGCCAGGGCCTCCGGCCACTGGATTCAAGCTCTAGATGTATGTGCCCCCTTGTGCGCATGTGTGACCTGGTGCGCTTGCATCACTGTGCGTCTGGGACCTGAAGTGTTGAACATGAGTCCTTAGGCTTCTCAGGCAAGTGCCGTAAGTGCTGAGCCATCTCTCCAGCCCTTTACTTCTTGTTGTTTTGTCTTTTGACACAGTCTCAAGCCCAGATTGGCCTTGAACTCCTTGATCCTCTTACCTCCAACTCTCAAGTCCAAGTGCTAGAATTCTCGGCATTCATGCCTTGAGATGAGCAATGAGGTGGTTAGCCATCAGTCATTCAGTGAGCATGTAGTAAGCACTTACTCTGGACCACGTACCCAGTATCGGTTTTAGGTACTAGAAAATCATAATGGGGGAAAAAAGTAACATTGTTTTTAAAATTTTTTTATGGGCTGGAGAGATGGCTTAACAGTTAAGGTGCTTGCCTGCAAAGCCAAAGGACCCAGGTTCAATTCCCCAGGACCCAATGTAAAGCCAGACACACAAGGAGGCACATGCATATGGAGTTCATTTGCACTGGTCAGGAGAGCCTGGTGCGCCCATTCTCTCTCTCTACTTGCCTCTCTCTCTCTCTAAAATAAGTTTAAAAAAAAAAATTTAAGTTATTTGCAAGCAGAAAGAGTGAGAGAGAAAATGGATGCTCCAGGTCTAGTCCATTACAAACAAATTCCAGGTGCATGTGCCACTTTGAACATCTGGCTCTATGTGGCTAGTGGGAATTGAAACTAGGCCATCAGGCCCTTCAAACAAATGTCTTCAACCAGTGATCCATCTCCCCAGCCCAGAAAGTAAGATCTTTAAAGCAGCCATGAAAATGCTGAGCAGCAAGCAGGATGGGGAGGAATTAATGATGGCTTGGACAAGGATGCATGATAAACTCTTAAGAGTTTTTATGTTCTTTGCTTAACCAGAGCAGAATTGATTTAATGAGTCATTAATGAGTCACACACATACTGTGGAAAACACTGACACAAAGATGTTTTGTGCCTCGGTGTGTTGGTTGTTTGAATATGTCTGGTGACAACAGAAACCAGTTGATCTGCTACACATTGTTGACTTGTATAGGAACTTCTATAGTAATACATCTTAGATTTTCATTCTTTTTTAAAAATACATTTATTGAGCCAGGTGTGGTAGGGTGGCGCATGCCTTTAATCCTAACACTTGGGAGGCAGAGGCAGAAGGATTGCCATGAGTTCAAGGCCACCCTGAGACTACATAGTGAATTCCAAGTCAGCCTGAGCTAGAGTGAGACCCTGCCTCAAAAAACAGAAACAAAATTATTTATTTGCAAACAGAGAGAGAATGGGCATGCTAGGGCCTCTAGCCACTGCAAAAAAAATTCCAAATACATAGGCCACTCTGTGCATCTGGCTTTACATGAGTACTGGGGAATTAAACCTGGGTCATTAGGCCTTGTAGGCAAGTGCCTTACCACTGAGCCATCTCTCCAGCCCAGATTTTCATTCTTTTTTTTTTTTTTTTTTGGTTGCTGTTGTTTATTTTTATGTATTTATTTGAGAGTGACAGAGAGAGAGAGTGAGAGAGAGAGAGAGAGAATGGGCACTCCAGGATTTCCAGCCACTGCAGAGGAACTCCAGATGCCCCCTTGTGCAGCTGGCTAACATGGGTCCTGGGGAATGGAGCTTCGAACTGGGGTCCTTAAGCTTCACAGGCAAGCGCTTAACCGCTAAGCCATCTCTCCAGCCCAGATTTCCATTCTTGATACATTTGAGTACGGAGGATTTTTAAGAATGTCAGTTACGGTCAGATCTAGTGAGAATCCAGTGAGGTTTTCCAATGGGTAAGATCAGGTTGGAGTTGATGACATATTCTCATACAACTTTCTTGGAATTCATTCTTTGTTTGTTTTTCTGGGTTTTTGAGGTAAGATCTCACTCTGGCCCAGGCTGACCTGGAATTCACTGTGTAGTCTCAGGGTGACCTTGAACTCACAGTGACCTTCCCGCCTCTGCCTCCTGAACGCTGGGATTAAAGGCGTGCGCCACCGCACCCGGCTTTGTTTTTTTTCTTTTTGCTTGTGTGCACGCGTGTATTGGTATGTGTGATGTATGCTTACCTGAAGTGGCAGGAACGGGACTGCGGGAAGAGCCCCATTGCTTTTCTGCCTGGTCTTGTTTTGAGTGGAAGCATGTTCTTATTGACTCTGAAGCCTGTAAGGCTCTGATGACTCTCGGGTCTCCCCCGGCTCCCCTGCAAGACTGGGGTTACAGGCTCACGTGGCCCCCTCAGCTGTTTGACATGGGATCTGGTGATTTGAACTTGGCCAATCTCAGGCCCTCATGCTTGCACAGAAAGTGTACTTAACTGCTGAATCATCTCTCCAGCACTCTTATTTTAAAATATTTATTTAGTTAAGAGAGAGAGAATGGACACACAAGGGCCTCCTGCCATTGCAAATGAAATGCAGATGCATGCACCATTCTGTGCCTCTGGGTCTATGTGGTCACTGTGAAATGGAACCCGGGCCATCAGGCTTTGCAAGCAAGAGCCTTTAACCTCTGAGCCCTCTCTCCAACCCCCCCCCCAGCATTCTTTTTATTTTATAAGAGATAAAGAGGCAGATACAAAGGGAGATCGATTGAGAGAGAGAGAGAGCACGCGAGGGCCTCTGGCCACTGCAAACACACTCCAGACGCATGTGCCACCTCATGCATCTGGCTTATGTGGGTCCTGGGGAATCAAACCTGGGTCCTTTGGCTTTAATCACTGTGACAGCTTTCCAGCCCTGAACATTAAAGTCTTAAGGAAATGTTCAAGGTTAAGCATACGAGACTAGAGTCTATCTGGTGGTATTGCTTCCTGAAATGGTAACTACAGGAGGAAACACGTTTATCTGGACTTTGGCTGCAAGCTACAACTGGCAGAATGAAGCAACAGAGGATATGCAGGAAGGACGGCAGACAGCACGCAGAAATGAAGAGCAGTCAGGCTGCAGGGCCGATGCGAACCAGCCCAGGGCTGTCTGCAGCTGGGGTGAGGATTGCTCCAGCCTCAGCCGAGGCCTCCGCCTGCTCCACGTCCTCTCCAGAGCCACGCTTCCTGGGGAAGAAGCTGCTGGCTCGGCTTGCCTGGTGCGCTCATCCTACAGCGACATAGGGGACTGTGATGGGCATTACTGAGGGCAGGGGATGGCACAACGTGCTCGTGTCTATAATGACGGGAAGAACACAAGCAGGAGTAGAAATTGTAGAACTTGGTGGTGAGGAGGGTCTTTTAGGATAAACAGCAATCACATATCACCATATTTATTATTGTTATTATTATTTTGGTTTTTTTTGAGGCAGGATTTCACTCTAGTCCAGGCTGACCTAGAATGCACTTTGTAGTATCAGGGTGGCCTCAAACTCATGGCGATCCTCCTACCTCTGCCTCCCAAGTGCTGGGATTAAAGGCGTGTCACCACGACCGGCTTCTTCTGATTTTTTTTTTGGGGGGTGGTTTCAAGGTGGGGTTTCAATGACCTGGAATTCACTATGTAGTTTCAGGGTGGGCCTTGAACTTAAAGGCGTGAACCTCCACACCCAGCATGTCCCCATATTTTTATTATTATTGTGGTAGTTTAGTGGGTAGGTACAGGCATCAAGGCTTAGCCAATTGTGACTTTATATTCAGGTTGTCGGGCATCAATGATGGCTTAAACTACAAAAAACAAACTCAAGCCGAGCATGGTGACACGTCTTTAATCCCAGTTCTCAGCAGAGGACTGCTATGAGTTCAAGGCCACCCCGAGACCACGTAGCGAGTGTCAGGTCACCTTGTGCTAAAGTGAGACTATATTTGGAAAAAACCCAAAACAAGCTCCTGGGGTCCTCTGCAAGCACTGGACACAAGGAGTGTGAGGTGCTTATAGGCTCTTCCAATAAATGTGTCCACACATGAACTGGAATTATGTGTTGATATCTAGGGGCCATTTCCCCCTTTATTTATTTTATTTTATTATTTTTTTTTTCAAGGTAGGGTCTCAGTCTAGCAGGCTGACCTGGAATTCACTATGTAGTCTCACAGTGACCTCCTACCTCTGCCTCTTGTGTGCTAGGATTAAAGGCGTGCACCACCATGTCCAGCTTCCCTGGTTTTTTTTGGTTTGTTTGTTTGTTTTGTTGTTGTTTGTTTTTGAGGCAAATCCAACAGACTGGCCTTTTTTTTTATGTGAGAGAGAGAAAGGGAGAGAGAAATGGCATGCCAGGGCCTCCAGCCACTGCAATCAAACTCCAGATGTGTGTGCCTCCTTGTGCGCATGTGCAACCTTGCACACTTGCATCACTGTGCATCTGGCTTACATGGGACTTGGAGAGTCAGACATGAGTATTTAGGCTTCGCAGGCAAGCGCCTTAACCACTAAGCCATCTTGCCAGCTCCCCGCACTTTGTTTTTACAATATATAATAACCGCCTAACCTTCTAGCAACGTTAGACGATGATAACTGTGTTGTTTTTTCATCAGTCAGGAAAATGCTCCCTTAATGTTCTCTAAGCCATTTCCTTTCTCTCTGGCGGGCTTGTGGCTGCACACAGTGGCCACTCCCAGGATGAGCAACCGGGCGCACACCCACAATGGCCAGGCCAGAGGTCTGGAGCGACAGCCCAGTTTCCTGGACCCAGACCCTTAGGAGCTACTTCTCTAAAACATAACCCTAGGGCCGAGGAAATGCCTCAGTAGGTAAAAAGAGTTTTCTATGCAAGTAGTGGGTGTTTGGGTCCCCAGAAGTTATAGTCTAAGCTTTCCTGCAGGGAGATGGAAGGTGGAGACAGGAGAATCTGTGGCTTGCAAGCCAGCTAGCCTGGAGTGTGCAGCAATGAACAACCAAAGAGCCCTGCCTCAGGCAAGGCAAAAGGCAAGAGTCAGGACACTACGCTGTCCTCTGACTTCCATGTATGTACCTCGCAGACAGACAGACACACATAAATCAGATCTGTTACTAAATAAAAGAAGGAAAGGAAAAGAAAGCTGAAGCCAAGCCTGGTGGCGCACGCCTTTAATCCCAGCACTCAAGAGGCAGAGGTAGGAGGATCACTGTGAGTTTGAGGGCAGCCTCAGACTTCATAGTGAATTCCAGGTGGGCTTGGGCTAGACTGAGACCCTACCTCAAAAAAAAAAAAAAAAAAAGTTCAAAAGCCAGGTGTGGTGCCACACTCCTTTACTCCCAGCACTCGGAAGGGAGGCAGAGGTAGGAGGATCACCTCACCGTGAGTTCAAGGCCAACCTGAGACTACAGAGTGAATTCGAGGTCAGCCTGAGCTAGAGTGAGACCCTACCTCGAAAAACACACCAAAAAAATAATAAAATGAATAAATTAAAATGAAATAAAGTTGGTCAGGAGAGATGGCATAGTGATTAAGGTGCTTGCCTGCCAAGCCTTAAGACCCGGGGTTTGATTCCCAGTACCCACATAAGCCAGATGCACAAGGTGGTTCAAGCTTCTGGGATTTGTTTGCAGTGGTTCAGACCCGGGCAGGCCCATTCTGTGTCTCTCTTTCATTCTCTCTCTGCCTCTTTCTCACAAATAAGTAAACATTAAGAGAAAAAGAAGAAAGAGAAAGAGAAGGAAAGTGTCCTTTACAGGTTATCTACACAGCAGTACTGAGGAGGAGGAGGGTGCATGCCCCCTGGGACAGGAGGGATTGTCAAAACATAAAAACTCTGCTTTTACTAGCTCTCTTGGAAAACTCTCCTCCTGTGGCGTTCAGATTCACTGCTGGGAGGAAGATGAGGGCCTAGGACAGCCGGGGGAGAGGCGGGGAACGCGGGCCCTCCCAATGCAAGGCCCTCTGCATTCTCACCATCAGGCTTTGCTGACCTTCTCCCCCCAGGCCGTGGGCCCTCATCAGGGAGTAAGCCAGAGCCGACCTGCAGGGAGTTAGGGTCTGATGAAGGAGAAAAGCAGTAACTGCTGCAACAGGGGCGCAGCTGGAGTGGGACATTTGCTGCTGTGAGCTTGGCAGAAGGCCCTCCCTTTCTGTGTGACCCTACTCGGCTCCAAGGAGGCAAGGAACATGGTGGGCAGTCTCAGCTGGGAACCGAAGCACTTGCCCTGATTTACAAAGTGGAAACATTCTCCAGGAAAAGGGCTAGGGCTTAGAAGAAGGCCATCTGGCAGCAGCACAGGACAGGGCGGAAAGCCAATGAACGAGGAGGTGCAGATGAGTATCTCCTTTCCTAACCCTGAGGTCCCTGGAGATCTGTTGACAAAAGGATGCCTGCTCGAGTTTCTGGAGCTTAGCATTTTATCTTTGGAGAAGGCTGGAGGCTCACCACCCCGCCCATAAGCATCTCAAGATAGGACCAGGTGCAGGTGCATTTTCCAGTCCCTGCCCACGGCAATCTAAGGCCAGCACTGATACACTGGGTGAGGCTGCAGAGGACCCTCCTTGGGTGCCGTAATCTCAGCATTCAGGGGCAAAGGCAAGGGACTGAAAATTGGAGGCTACTCCGTGCTGCAGAGAACTCTGGTAACGTGACATATCCAGGACAAAAAAAAGAGCATAATAGCCAGGCGTGGTGGCGCACACCTTTAATCTCAGTACTGGGGAGGCTGAGGCAGGAGGATTGCTATAAATTTGAGGCCTGCCTGGGACTACAGAGTTCTAGGTCAGCCTGGGCTAGCGCGAAACCTTACCTCAAAAAAAACAAAAAACAAAAAAAAAAAAAAACAATAAAATAAGAGGGCTGGAGAGATGAATTAGCAGTTTGCAAAGCCAAAGAATCCAAGTTCAGTTCCCCAATACCCACATAAAACCAGATGAACAAGGTGGCACATGCATCTGGTGTTTGTTTGCAGTGGCTAGAGGCACCCATTCTCTCTCTCTCTCTCTCAAATAAGTAAATAAAAATATATAAAAGCATTCAATCTCAGCACTTGGGAGGCAGAGGTAAAGCCAGTTTAGGACTACAGACTGAGTTCCAGAGTGAGACCTCACCTCAGAAAATAAATAAGTAAAATAAAATAAGCATAGTATACAACTGTTATAAAATTCCTGATTTTGCATGGTGCTGAACATGTGCATATTGGATCCAATTTTTCTGCAAGTTTATACGTTTGTTTGTTTGTTTGTTTGTTTTTTCCAGATTGAGTCTCACTCTAGCCCAAGCTGCCCTCAAAACTCACAGTGATTCTCCTACATTTGCCTTCTGAGTGCTGGGAGCAAAGGCATGCACTATCATTGGCCAGTTTTGCCTTTTAAAAGTATAAGTAGAACCAGGCATATATAATATACTGGAGAGGGGGCTGGCGAGATGGCTTAGCGGTTAAGCGCTTGCCTGTGAAGCCTAAGAACCCAGGTTCGAGGCTCAATTCCCCAGGACCCACGTTAGCAGTATGCACAAGGGGGCGCACGTGTCTGGAGTTCGTTTGCAGTGGCTGGAGGCCCCCCCAAGTGCCCATTCTCTTTCTCTCTCTCCCTCTCTCAAATAAATAAATAAAAAGCCCTATAATATACTGGAGAGATTCTTCAGTGGTTAAAGGCTCTTACTTGTAAAGCATGCTGGTCAGAGTTCAATTCCCCCATTCCTGTGTAAATTAGCCACACAAAGTGGCACATGCATCTGGAGTTTGTGTGCAGTGGCCAGAGGGCTTGGTGTGCCTATTTTCTTTCATTCTCCCTCATATTATATATGAGGAAAAACTTGAGGAAATTCTCAAGTTTATTTTTTTCTCCTCTGTTTTTATCAACTAATGGCTTAGGAATGAAAGCCATTTCATTCCTTCATGATTTTATTTATGGCTTCATTTTTCTAGTTATTATGGTTCTCATTCTTTCCCAGATGAACACCCCCAAATCGTCCTGTTGACGTGCAGAAGTAAGGATTCCCAAACCATGAGGCCCAAGCCTAAGCGGGCAGCCCTGATAACACGAGCTGGCATCTCCGGGTGAGTTCTAATGTATCCCATGCCCACAGTAACACTGTGGAAGAAAACAGGTTTTGCCCCACAGAGAAAGACGAAGCAGAAATAACGTGTCCACAGTTTCTCAGCTGAGCCAATTCCAGAGGCCTCGTTATATCCTCTTAGTCACCGAGAGTTCCTCTGCTTAACTTGGGAGCATTTCCTGCTACCAAGTGAGTCAAACAGCAACTAAAACATGGCACTGATGAATATTTAAATAAGCTGCTTGCCCAGTGCTGGGACTAGGGTTGTGAAATGGCTTTACAGGAATTGCCACTTGCAGTCCCCCATTTTAGGGGTGAAGCAGCCGCGAGTTTGGAGGTGTTTAATAATTTGCAAAGACAGACCCCTGTCTGCTTCCCACCGCGTCAAGATGAAGGTCGAGCAAGGAAGGTCCACTGGGGGCCTCACCTGTCTCCCCACCTCACCTGCGAGCCTCCCAAGAGGGAGTGCCTTGAAAGTCACCTTGCCTAAAACCCCAGCCTCGGACAGCAGACCTATTAGCGTAAAGGATTTGCAACGTCGGTAAACTTTGCACGAAACTAACTGCGCATTCGCTGAAAACCTCAAGTCGACAGCAATCCCGGGGGAGGGGGGGGACGGACACGAGGACCGGCCCTGCGTCCCGACCTCGTCCCTTCTGCCGAGGGTGACCCCGGGGGCCAGGGAGGAAGCGGCTCCGGATGGAGGGCACGGTGACCCCCCCGGGGAAAGGGGAAAGGCAGCCTTTCCTCCCCGGGAACCCACACGGAACCTGCCGAGGGCGGTTCTGTCCGCTTTCCTGCCCCACCCCGGCCGCCCGCCCCCCGCCCCCACGCGGGGCGCTCGCTCGGCGGGCTCCCGTCGGGCGCGCGGGGTCCCCGGCTCCCCGAGGCCGCGGCCCGGCCTCTCCCGGGCTCCGGCCAATCTGCGCCGTTCCTGCCCCCCGCCGAGTTCAAAGGGACGCGCGGAGGGAGCGGCGTCCGACCCAGCCCAGCCCAGCCCCGCGGCCCGTCGTCGGACAGGAAAGGTGAGCGCGCCGGGGCGGAGGCGGAGGAGGAGGAGGAGGAGGGACCCGGGCGGGCGGCCGAGGACCCGGCGAGCCCGGCTGCCCACACGCGCCCGAGCCGCCGCCGGAACCGAAACCCCCGAGCGAGCGCTCGCTCGGCCGCGGCTCGGCGTCCCGGGACGTACCCGCAGCCGCCCCGCCGCGCCGGTAACGCGGGGCTCGCGCTGGGGGCGGGGAGCGGCCCGGGGACCGCGCGCGACCCGATCCGACCCGACCCGACCCGGCCCGGCCCGGCCCGGCCCGGCCCGGCCCGCCGCGCGACCCTCGACGTCCGCCGGGCAGGCGCGCAGGAAGGGCTCGGGCCGGGGCGGGCCGGCCGCAGGGTCGGGGCCCGGGCGTGGACGGCGCGCTGGCCGGCGAGGGCCACCGGGGAGGCGGCCCGGGCGCCCGAACCTGGCTGGCTTGACGGGGCCGCCGCCTCCGCTCCCCCCCCACCCCCACGCCACCCCGACACACACTACATCCCCCGACCCCAGCCCGTCGGGAAGTCGGGGCGCGGGTCCCGGGCCTCTCCTGACACCTAGCGGATGGCTCCGAGCGCCCCAACTCTCGGCCCAGGTGACCCAGGTAGCGGAGGTCGGGCTTTGGCTAAACTGCTTGGTTGCTGACCTCCTCCTCCTCCGGCCCCGAGATGGGTCTCTTAGGCAGGTGTGGGGTCGCCTGGTGACCCGTGAGCTCGGCTCTGTTCTGGGGGGAAGATCTGCACCTGGAACGCGGGGTGATCCTGGGGAGACCCAAAGATAAGCAGCAGGGAGGACCATGTTCAGGGCAAAGGAGGAAGTTAGGCTTCAGGACTCCGGGAACGCAGGCCTTCCTTGGCATCTCCAGGCCCTGGAGTCTTAGGACCCCCCCCCCCCAGCTCATTCTGTCCCACCCACAGATCGACGCCCCCTCCCCTCCCTGAAGACACTCCGCCCGCAGCAGGATGACCGGCCCCCCGACCACGCCTTCTCCCGCAGGTAAGTGAAGGCCGTTCTTGACCCCACCCCCTGGACCCGTTCTGGAGTTCCTTGAGGGCTCTGCACCCATGGGAAGCCCCTCGGGTTCCCTGTCTGGGAAGAAGCTACTAGAGTGCGCCCTACCTCATGGTTTATGCTTTGAAGTGCAGACTTAGCCAGTTGCTGGCACTACCATAAGGCTTTTATAAGTGTAAAGGCGACGCTTTTCATTTACCCCTTTAATAATGCCGGGGTGAGACAGCAAACCCCGTAATTAAACTTGAAAAGGGGATCTTAAAGATAACTGGGAAATAAAAACATTTTAAACGTGAAAAACAAAACACAGATATACTGGGAGCCAGGTGTGATGATGGCCCTGTAACCTTGGATATGGATCTTGCTTTGTAATACTACTAATCTAAGGATTCAGACCCATTACCAGAGAGCTCTGCAGTTCCGGGGCTGGAGAGGTGGATCACTTACGGCGCTTGCCTGCAAAGCCTAAGGATCTGAGTTTGATGCCATAGTAGCCACATAAAGCCACATGCACAAGGTGGCACATGCCACTGGAGTTTGTTTGCAGTGGCTAGAGAGGCCCTGGTGTGCCCATTCTCTCCCTCCATTCCCACCCCCCCACAACTATCTCAGATAAATAAATTAATTATTTTAAAAGATTCCTTTGCTTTAACAAAACTGTAGTTCACCTGAGGTATGCTGTGGCATACCCAAAAAGATTCGCAACCTTTCATTGCCTGTTAAAAAAAAAAGAAAATTATTTATTTATTTATTTATTTATTTGAAAGAGAGAGAATGAGCACACCAGAGCCACTCACCGCTGCAAAGGAACACCAGACACATGGGCCACTTTGTGCACCTGGCTTTGCTTGGGGAATCGAACCCAGGCCATCAGACTTTACAAGCCACGGCCTTTAACCACTGAGCCATATCTCCAGCCCATCACCTTTCACTTCATAATCAGGGGTCAGACAAACTGTCAGATAGTCATATTGATTACTTTAGCTGGTTCTAGGCAGGGGGAGAGTCAGACAAACCCTTGGTGTATGTTCTGTGTTTTCACATGGGCAGTTTCTCATGAGTTGTTAGAAGCAGCATTCTAACCGTGAGTGAGGACTCCAGCATAGACGTCTAAGTCAGTGTCTCTTGTGACTGAGGAGGCACACAGTCTAGACTTTTAGCTGTCCAGGGAGAAGGGGTAAGAGACGAGACATGGACAGAAGGCCCCTATTTATACAGGCAGAGGGACATAACAAATTGTCTAGCTGAGGATCGGGTCAATATTTGCCCTTTTGTGTCTGCTTATTTCATTTGCATAACACCAATAAGGCTCACCCATGTTTTCGCATAGGCCAAATTTTCCTTCTGTCTTAAGTCTGAGTTACTAATATTCCTTTGTGTGCGTGTATGTTTTGTTTATCCATTCATCTGCTGAGGGATCCTTGGAATGCAAGGGCATGTAAATATCCATTCAAGTCTCTATTTTCTTTTCTTTTTTTTATGTTTTATTTCTTTTTTTAATTTAATTTAATTTTATTTTTTCTCCATTTTTTGTTTCTGTTTTTGTTTTTGTTTTTCAAGGTAGGGTCTCACCTAGGTCAGACTGACCTGGAATTCACTATGGAGTCTCAGGGTGGCCTCGAACTCACGGCAATCCTCCTACCTCTGCCTCCCGAGTGCTGGGATTAAAGGCATGCGCCATCACACCCGGCTCTCCATTTTTTAAAATATTTTCCATAATTATAAAAAAAAATCCCATGATAATCCCCTCCCTTCCCCCCTTTTCCCCTTTGAAATTCCATTCTCCATCATATCCCCTCCCCATCTCAATAAGTCTCTCTTTTATTTTGATGTCATGATCTTTTCCTCCTCTTATGATGGTCTTGTGTAGGTAGTGTCAGGCACTATGAGGTCATGGATATCAAGGCCATTTTTTTGTCTGGAGGGTATTTTTTTTTTTTCTAGGTAGGGTCCTGCCCTAGCCCAGGCAGAACAGGAATTCACTATGTAGTCTCAGAGTGGCCTCGAACTCATGACAGTCCTCCTACCTCTGCCTCCCAAGTGCTGGGTTTAAAGGCGTGCACCACCTTGCCCAGCTCAAGATTAGATTTTCAATTCTTTTTTTTAAAATTTTTATTTATTTATTTGAGAGCGACAGACACAGAGAGAAAGACAGATAGAGGGAGAGAGAGAGAATGGGCACGCCAGGGCTTCCAGCCTCTGCAAACGAACTCCAGACGCATGCGCCCCCTTGTGCATCTGGCTAATGTGGGACCTGGGGAACCGAGCCTCAAACCGGGGTCCTTAGGCTTCACAGGCAAGTGCTTAACTGCTAAGCCGTCTCTCCAGCCCTTTCAATTCTTTTTTAAAAATACTTATGTTTGGCGATGCCTGCATGCTACCTTTGGCAGTCTGTTGTGCGGGTCCAGTGTGGCCTGAGCCTTTGGTTTTGCTAAGATATTTCAAAGCTTTATGAAGAATGTGTGGGTCTCTCTGAAGCCCTGCTATATATACCCAGGTCTATCAAGAAATTTGGGGAGGAGTAGGGTTGATGCCCATGATCATTTATAAAATCAGGAGTGCTGATAAAAGAAGTAAAGCTTTGAAAGGCTCCAGGCCTGCAGCTGCCCATGATCATCACTAACCAGCTCCCCGAGTCCACTGGAGACGAAGAGTCAGTTGGCCTGTAGATGTAAGCAAGCTGTGTTAGGTGGGAATGCGGGACTTTGAGTTCCGTTTTCTATGAATAAAAGTATCTGAGGTACAAAAAATATATATGTTTATTTATTTGTTTGCGAGAGAGAGAGAGGCAGATAGAGAGAATGGGCATGCCAGGGCCTCTAGCCATTACAAATAAATACCAGAAGCATGCACCACTTTGTGCATCTGGCTTATGTGGGTACTGGGGAATCAAACCTGGGTCCTTAGGCTTTGCAGGCAAGTGACCTAATGACTAAGCCATCCCTCCAGACCTACTTTTTTGTTGTTGTTGCTTTAAGATTTAGAAAGACTTTGTTAGATTCATAGAAGGAAGTGCGGAATAGAGAGCCCCCAATGCTTTTTTTTTTTTTTTTTTAATGTTTTTATTTCCAAGAAGAGAGAGAAAATGAGAATGGGTGCACCAGGGTCTCTTGCTGCTGTAAACAAACTGCAGATATATGCACCACTTTGTACATCTGGCTTTATGTGGGAACTAGGGAATAGAACCTGGGCTGTGAGGCTTTGCATGCAAATGCCTTTAATCCCTTAGCTACCTCCTCAGCCCTCCTTTCAATTCTTTTAGATCCAGAATTGGTATCCATGTTATGTGGTGATTCTATATTTAATTTGTTTTGAGGAACTACCTCACTATTTTTTATAGCAACCACACCACTCCAAGCTATGCACTAAAGTTGAATTTCTGAGGCTGAGCGTGATGATGCACACCTTTAATCCCAGCACTTGGAAGGCAGAGGTAGGAGGATCACCGTGAGTTCGAGGCCAGCCTGAGACTCCATTGTGAATTTCAGGTCAGCCTGGACTAGAGTGAGACCCTACCTCAAAAAACTTAAAGAAGAGCTGGAGAGATGGCTTAGTTGTTTAGGTGCTTGCTGGCAAAGCCAAAGGACCCAGGTTCAATTCCCCAGTACCCACATAAAACCAGATGCACAAGATGGATCATATGTCTGGAGTTTGTATGCAGTGGCTAGAGCCCTTGCATGCCCATTCTCCATCTCTCTTTGTCTGCTTCTCCCTCTCTCTCTCTCAAATAACTTCATTAATTAATATTTTTAAAAAGTTCAAGGGGCTGGAAAGATGGCTTAGTGGTTAAGGTGTTTGCCTGTGGAGCCAAAAGACCCAGGTTCAATTCCCCAATACTCACATAAAGCCAGATGCACAAGGGGCACATGCATCTGGAGTTCATTTTCAGTGGCTAGAAGCCCTGGCATTCCCATTCTCTTTCTCTCTTTCTCTCCTGTCTCTCTCTCTACTTGCAAATAAATAAATACATTTTTTAAGAGTTCAGTTAATCTGCATCCTTGCCAACATTTGTTGGCAGTAACAATCCTAAAAGGTATAAAGTGGTGATGGGGGGCGGTTCTTCTTTTTTTGTTTGTTTTTTATTTATTTGCAAACAGAGAGAAATAGAGGGATGAG
Source organism: Jaculus jaculus (assembly GCF_020740685.1). Classification (NCBI taxonomy): domain Eukaryota; kingdom Metazoa; phylum Chordata; class Mammalia; order Rodentia; family Dipodidae; genus Jaculus; species Jaculus jaculus. The sequence continues at coordinate 93,882,615 of NC_059107.1, read as the reverse complement.
AGAGAATGAATGAGAATGGGCTTGGCAGGGCCTCTAGCCTCTGCAAACGTACTACAGTTGCCTGCACAACTTTTGTGCATCTGGATTTACACGGGTACTGGGGAATGGATCCAGGGTCGTTAGGCTTTGCAGAAAAGCAGCACCTTAATAGCTGAGCCATCGCTCTAACCATTTGTTTGTTTGTTTGTTTTCGAGGTAGGGTCTCACTGTGGCCCAGGCTGACCTGGAATGAACTATGTAGTCTCAGGATGACCTCGAGCTCAGGGTGATCCTCCTACCTCTGCCTCCCGAGTGCTGGGATTAAATCATGCCTGGCTTCAATTTTTTGTTGTTGTTGTTTTGTTCTGTTTTTAAAGATTCATTGTTATTTATTTATCTGATACAGAGAGATGAGAGAGCAAGTGAGAATGGGAGTGCCAGGGCCTCTAGCCACTGCAAACAAACTCCAGGCAGCATCTGTCTTACATGGGACCTGGAGAATTGAACCTGGGTCCTTAGGCTTCTTAGGCAAGCGCCTTAACCACTAAACCATTTCTCCAGCCCCCATTTGTTTGTTTTTTTTAAGCAGGATCTCACTAACCCAGGATAACCTGGAACTCACCTTGCAGCCCAGGCTGGCCTTGGACTCATGTTGATCCTTCTACCTCAGCCTCCCAAATACTGAGATTATAGGCATGTGCCATCAGCCCAGGACCCAGAGTTCCTTTGCAGCAGCTGGAGGCCCTGGTGTGCCCATTCTCTTTCTCTCTCTATCCACCTCTTTCTCTCAAATAAATAAATTAATTAAAAATAAATATTTTTAAAGACACTTGGGCTGGAGAGATGGCTTAGTGGTTAAGGTGTTTACCTGCAAAGCCAAAGGACCCAGGTTCGATTCCCAGGGACCCACAGTGGTGTGCCCATTCTCTCTCTCTCTCTCTCAAATAAATTAAATAAAAAGAAAGAGGTTTGTTTTGTTTTGTTTTTTAAAAAAAGAAACTCAGTCCTGCTCATATGGCGTTTGTCACCACAACTTTGTGAAGCGGGCTTTATTCTCATTTACCAAGGCAAAGCTGCGCTCAGGGAAGTTAAGAACTTGTCAGTGATTAAGCATATTTCTCATCATGCAGCTAATCACAGCAGAGGCAGCGCTGAGTGCCAAGTCCAACTTACTCCCAAGCCTGTGCCTTTCTTATCACGGTCTACTGCTCCTAAAGTCTCAACCACCCCTCTGTCCATTGGTACACACGAAAGAAGGAAGGAGAAAGGGACAGAATTCCAGAGCCCGTTCCCAAGGAAAGGAGGATTGTGGGAGCAGCCCTTTTGCTGGGCAGGTCTAAAGCAAACAAGCAGGTTGGCAGCCGTAGGTGGCAACGGCAACGGATCTGATGCCTCCTTGATAAGAGATTTAGCACAACCTGGGAATAAGAGCCACAAAGAAACCAACCAGTATCTGGGTCAACAAAAAGAAGGGGGAGTGGAGGACGTTGGTGGTGGTTAGGATCTGGCTGGAGCCTGTAATCTTGTGGCCTTGCTGTCCGGGCCCACCTATGGTGATATCACTGCAATCTTTTGGAACCTAAGACAGGAAAATGGAGAATAACATTATTATTTCTTTGTTTATAATTTCAAATTAGCAGAAGGGAACTTAGGAAGAGGAGACCATATGGGAAAGTTATTATCCATTGCCCCTCCCTTTGGGGGGAGATTGGACACCAGGGTTAAATCCAGGTCCTTGTCCATGCTAAGCCCATACACCACCACTGAGGCACAACTCCAGCCCCACTCCTCCCCTTCAGCATCAGGCTCCTTGAACTTGGTTTACTTTGTTGTTAATGTCTATTTTCATTTAAGAAGTAATGAGTGGCCAGTCATGGTGTAGCATGCCTGTAATAGCTCAGCACTCCGAAGGCTTGACTTGATTTGATGTAACTGTCCATTCAAAAACATCCAAGGCCAAATCCCAAAGGAAGAGCCTCTGTCTAGACTGTCATCACTAGGTTCTTTTTCCTTTGAAGCATGTGTGTAGAGTATGTGTGGCATATGCATGTGTGTGGTGTGCAGATGTGTGCATGCATGCCCCTGTGGAGGCCAGAGGAGAGGGTCAGATGTCCCCCACCCCCATCAGTAATCTGTGCGTTTCCTTGAGCCGGAGCCTCTTCTCTGAACCTGCCCAGGATTCTCTAGTCTCTGCTCTCCACAGAACCGGGGTTACAGACACGCACTGTCGTGCCCAGCTGTTCATGCAGGGACTGAGGAACCCAGCTCAGACACTCGTGGGCCCTCTCCATCCTTCATGCTTTTGAGGGAAGACCCTCTTAGCTGCTGAGCTCTCCCCGTCCAACACTCCAGTCTTATTTTTTTCTGTTTTTGATCTTTCAAGGTAGGATCATGCTATAGCCCAGACTGTTCCTGAATTCACTCTAGGGCTGGCCTACCTTTCAAGGTAGGGTCTCACTGTAGCCCAGGCTGACCTGGAATTCACTATGTAGTCTCAGGGTGGCCTCAAACTCACAGCCGTCCTCCTACCTCTGCCTCCCAAGTGCTGGGGTTGAAGGCGTGCGCCACCACGCTGGGCCATTTTGTTTGTTTGTTTGTCTTGAGGTAGGGTCTCCCTGTAGCCCAGGCTGACCTCAAATCCCCTACGTAGCCTCAGTCTGGCCTCAAACTCATAGTGATCCTCCTACCTCAGCCTCCCATATACTTTTACTGCCCCACTTTGTCCTTATAGCCAGCTGGATTTGCCCACAAAAATATTTTAGACAGTTTTACCAAATTTTTGTGGCTATACTCATATAGCACTGCCAGTTCCCTTTATGATCTTGTATCCTATGTCCTTGAGCAGATTAAGGTTCTCAGAAGAGAGCTGCCCTGGGTCCCACTCCCCACTATCTCCCTATTATCTGTGTCCATGGCCAGGTCCTACTTTTCTGTAATTACGGTGGGCCATCTGTCTGCTGTCTTGTAGCAGAACTCTTTTTTCTACATGAAATCCAGTCCTTTCAAGGACATGACTCCAGCCACTCTCATGTATCATCAGTTGATTCCTCTTTTCATTTCTGTCCTTAACACAATCCTACTTTCATTTCTTCATTCTAAAATCAAAAACAAAACCCAGGCATGGTGGCACACCCTTGAGACTACATAGTGAATTCCAGGTCATCTTTGGTTAGTGCAAGACCCTACCTTGAAATACTCAAAACTAGGCCAGGCATGGTGGCACATGCCTTTAATCTCAGCCCTTGGGAGGCAGAGGTAGGAGGATCGCAGTGAGTTCGAGGCCAGCCTGAGAATACATAGTCAATTCCAGATCAGCCTGGGCTACAGTGAGACCCTACCTCGAAAAACAAAACAAAAAAAGATTTAAAAATCTGGAATTGTCCCCTCCCCCAGTTTCCAACGACAAGTCAGTTTCTTTGGTCATCTTTACAGAAAAACTTTTTGAAAGAGTTTATTTATATTCTGTCTCCAGTTCCTTCTGCCATTTCTTTCTTGAATCCACCCTAAACCACAGTTTTATATTCAGCACTTGACCAGAACGTGTCTTGCAAAGGTCATTTGTGAGCCCTGTGGTGAAATGCAGTGAGTGTCCTGGTGCTTGATGTCTTTGGCGGCTGCTCCCGGCTCCTTGGCTCCGGTCCTGAGGTCCTTTGTCTGTGCCCGCTGTGTGGATGATCTCATCCAGCCCCTGTCTTCCAGATGCCGGTGACTCTTTAAATCTCATTTATGTATTTGTTCCAGTGTTGGGATCAGAACCAGGGTCTCATGCATGCTACACAGGCTATCTAACACTGAGCTATCTCCCCATCCCATTTTCTTAATGATTTTTGTTTTTGTTTCCCCCCACCCAGGTGGGGTCTCACTCTAGCCCAAGCTGACCTGGAACACACTCTGTAGCCCCAGCTGGCCTACCTCAGCCTTCTGAGTGAGTGCTAGGATTAAAGGTGTGAACCACCACACCCAGCACTTTTTTTTTTAATTATTAGTACTTATTTATTTGTGATTTTTTGAGGTAGGGTCTCATTCTAGCTGACCTGGAATTTATGTAGTCTCAGGGTGGCCTTAAACTCATGGTGATCCTCCTACCTCTGCCTCCCGAGTGCTGGGATGCCATGCCCAGCTTTTTAAAAAAAAAAAATTTAGGGCTGGAGAGATGGCTTAGCGTTTAAGCGTTTGCCTGTGAAACCTAAGGACCCCGGTTTGAGGCTCGGTTCCCCAGGTCCCACGTTAGCCAGATGCACAAGGGGACACATGTGTCTGGAGTTCATTTGCAGTGGCTGGAGGCCCTGGCATGCCCATTCTCTCTCTCTACCCCCCTCCCTGTTTCTCTGTCGCTCTCAAATAAATAAATTAAACAACAAAAAAAAATTTTAATCAGTGCTCTTCACCAAAATTCTAGTCTTGACATCTGTACTTGGATATCTGATAAGCAGTCATGTTCCTCTCCAAGCCCGTTTCCAGGCCAAAGACACTGGTGTCACCTGGGACTCCATCCCATATCCACTGCTGTCAGTCCAGCTACTTTCTCACTTAGCTGTTGCTAGGGCCAATCAAGGCTTTCATGCAAATTATAAAAAAGCATGGGGCGAGGGGAAATGCTTGCTTGCAAAGCCTGCCAGCCCAGGTTCAACTCGCCAGAACTCACTTAAAGCCAGATGCACAAAGTGGTGCATGCATCTCTAGTCCATTTGCAATGGCTGGATGCCCTAGTGTACCCATTCTTCTCTCTCTTTTAATCTCCCCCCTTCTTGCAAGTAGATAAATAAAAATTATGAAAAGAAAAAGGCGGCCCCTGCCTCTGCCCTTATCTCCACCTTCCTCAACCTGGTGTCCGTGACACCGTCAAACATATCCCTTAGCATATCTGTCTCTTCAGCCAGGCATGGTGGCTCACACCTATAATCCCAGCACCCAGAGGCTGAGGCAGGTGGATTGTCATGAATTGAAGGCCAGCCGAGTTTACAAAGTGAGGTCAAGACCGTCTCGGCTACAGAGTGAGGCCGTCTCTGAAGAGACCAGTCTGTTTGAGTTGAGGTGCTGTGTGACAAGCACCTCCAAACTCATGACTAGGGACGTTTGTTGAGTGTACAGCTGTGTCCGTGGTAGAGCGCTCAGCTGCCATATGCCAGGCTTCAGGTTCGGTCCTCAGCCCTGCAAATAAAACTGGTTGTTTCTGGTGACTCTGAGCTGGCTGGGCATCTCTCTGGTGTCCCCTGTGCTCCCTCACGGGGCTGAAATCCACCGAAAGGTCCAGAATGGCCTTCTCCACATGTCTGCCAGTTGGTGCTGCTTTCAGCTGAGGCTAGGAGCTTGGTCTCCCCCCACATGGACTTTTTTTTTTTTTAATGGGTATGCCAGGGCCTCTAGCCACTGCAAATGAACTCTAGATGTGTGCACCCTCTTGTGCATCTGGCTAACATGGGTCCTAGAGAGTTGAACCTTGGTCCTTTGGCTTTGCAGGCGAATGCCTTAACTGCTAAGCCATCCCTCCAGCTCTGGGCTTTTTATATATATATATAAATATTTTTATTTATTTGCAAGCAGAAAGAGAGAATTGGCATGCCAGGGCCTCTAACCATTGCAGATGAACTCCAAATGCAAGTGCCACTCTGTGCATCTGGCTTTACATGGGTCCTAGGGAATTTAATACAGATCGTTAGGGTTTACAAGCCAATGCCTTAACCACTGACCCATTTTACCAGCCCCAAAATCATTTAAAAAAAAAATTAGAGATAGCAAGAGAGAGACAGAGAGAGAGAGAGAGAGAGGAGAGAGAAAATTGGTGTGCCAGGGCCTCAGCCATTGCAATTGAACTCCAGACACTTGCGCCACCTAGTGGGCATCCCATAGACTTTCTACACTATCCTTCACTACACTAGACTGGGCTTCCTCAGGACATGGTGAATTCAGGGTTTCAAAAATTCAATATTGTCTGCGCATGGTGGCATATGTCTTTAATCCCAGCACTTGGGAGGCAGACGTAGGAGGATCGTCATGAGTTCGAGGCCACCCTGAGACTACATAGTGAAGTCCAGGTCAGCCTGGGCTAGAGTGAGACCCTACCTTGAAAAACCGGAAAAAAAAAGCCAGGTGTGGTGGCACATGCCTTTAATCCCAGCACTTGGGTGGCAGTGTTAGGAGGATCACCAAGATTTCAAAGCCACCCTAAGACTACATAGTTAATTCCAGTTCAGCTTGGACCAGAGTGAGACCCTACCTCCAAAAAAAAAAAAAAAGGATTTTTTAAAGAGAGAGAATTGGTGTGCCAGGGCCTCAGCCATTGCAACTGAACCCTAGACACTTGCGCCACCTAGTGGGCATCACATGGATTTTCATCCTTCACTATACTAAACAGTGATTCCTTACGGCATGGTGAACTCGGGTTTCAAAAGTTCGATATTAGTCAGGCATGTTGGTGTGTGCTTTAATCCAAGCACTTGGGAAGCAGAGGTAGGAGGATTTCCATGAGGTTGAGGCCACCCTGAGACTACATAATGAATTCCAGATCAGCCTAGGCTAGAGTGAGACGGTACCTTGAAAAGCCGGGCATGGTGGCATACGCCTTTAATCCCAGCACTCAGGAGGCAGAGGTTGGAGGATCACTGTGAGTTCAAGGCCACCATGAGGTTACATAGTGAGTTCCAGATCAACTTGGACTACAGTGAGACCCTACCTCAAAAAAAAAAAAAAAAAAAGTTAGATATTGGAGCTGTAGATGGCTTAATAGTTAAGGTGCTTTCCTGAAAAACCCAACAACCAAGGCTTGATTCCCCAGTACCTACATAAAGTGAGATGCATAAAGTGGCCCATGCATCTGGAGTTCATTTGCAGTGGCTAGAGGCCCTGGCAAGCCCATTCTTTTTCTCTCTTTCATTCTCTCTCCCCTTGCAGATAAATGAATGCATTTTTTTTTAAGTTTTTTTAAAAAGTTTGATATTGGGGATTCCAGTCTGCCATTCCTCCATCTACTGCATTTTAATAAGATCCTGCAACCCTATTATATACACTAGGGTTTAGAAGCATTACTTTAAAATACTATCTTGGGCCCGAGAGATGGCTTAGCAGTTAAGCACTTACTTGCCTGTGAAGCCTAAAGACCCTGGTTCGAGGCTCAATTCCCCAGGACCCACATTAGCCAGGTGCACAAGGGTGCACACATTTGGAGTTTGTTTACAGAGGCTGGAAGCTCTGGCGCGCCCATTCTCCCTCTCTCTCTCTCTCTGCCTCCTTCTCTCTGTCGTTCTCAAATAAATAAACAAACAAACAAATTTTTAAAAAATTAAAACACTTTCTTAACCAGGCGTGGTGGCACACGCACGGGTGTGGGGGTCCCAGCACTCAGGAGGCAGAGCCAGGAGGATCACCATGAGTTCAAGGCCACCCTGAGACTACATAGTGAATTCCAGGTCAGCCTGAGCTAGAGTGAGACCCTACCTCAAAAAAACAAAAAATAAATAAATAAATAAAATACTATCTTAGAGTGTTGGCGCATGACTTTTATCCTGGCACTTGGAAGGCAGAGATAGGAGGATTGCTGTGAGTTTGAGAGCATGGGACTACAGAATGAGATTCTGGTCATCCTGGGCTACAGTAAGATACCCTGCCTCAAAAAAATTAATTAATTAATAATACATATCTGGGGTCTGGAGAGATGGCTCAGTGGCTAAATGTGCTTGTTTGCAACGCCTGATGGCCTGGGTTTGATTCCCCAGTACCCACCTAAAGCCAGAAGCACAAAGTAGTGCACGTGCCTGGAGTTCATTTGCAGTGGCACACCCGTTCTCATTCACATTCTCTCCCTCACCCTCTCTCTGCTTACAAAGAAATAAAATTTTGACTATAAAATGTACTGTGCCAGTAGATGGCTCTGTGGGTTAAGTGCTTGCTATGCAAGCATTAGAACCTGTGTTTGGATTCCCAGTATCTTTTTATTTTGTTTATTTATTTATTTGAGAGAGAGATAAAGAAGAGGCAGATAGAGAGTGAAAATGGCCACACCAGGGCTGCAGTCTCGGCAGATGCATTCCAGGTGCATGTGCCACCTTGTGCATCTGGCTTATGTGGGTCATGTGTCATCAAACTTTGGCTTTGCAGGCACCTGCCTTAATAGTTAAGCCATCCCTGCAACCCTTGGATTCCCAGTATCTATGTAAAATACTGGCTTCCTGTAATCCCAGCACTGGGGAGGCAGTGACAAGATGATCCTTGGGGCTTTCTGGCTAGGTTATCCAGCCCAATCAATGAGCTCTAGATTCAGTGGGAGACCTTGTCTCAAAAAAAAAAAAAAAAAAAGGTGGTAGCCAGGCATGGATGTGCACACTTTTAATCCCAGCACTCAGAAGGCAGAAGTAGGAGGATTGCGGTGAGTTCGAAGCCACCCTGAGACTACATAGTGAATGCTAGGCCAGTCTGGGCTCAAGTGAGACCCTACCTCAAACTCCCCCCCCCCAAAAAAAGGTGGAGAGTGATAGAAGACACCCAATATTGACCTCTGGCCTTCAAACCTATCTCACAGACTTTCTCCCAAGAGCTGCGATCACAGGTGTGAGTCACTTCCCCTGTCCTCAAGGCTCTCGAAGCTCCTGAGTATACAACCACTGTCTGGTAGGAGATAGAGACAGAGGGGCCTGCAGGAATGCTGCTTGGTCTAACCTCCAACCTGGCACTTCAGGCCCGGACATCAAATCTAGCCCTTTCCTTGTCCTGTTCTAGGTATAATGTGGTGGTGTTGGGGGGGGGGTGCTGCATGCATGTGTATGTGTGTTTGCATGTGTGTGGACACGTGTACATGTGTGAGTGCAGGTGTGTGTGGGAGGCTGGACAGCAACCTTAGGTATGCCATTCCTCAGTACATTGTCCACTTCTTTTTGAGACAGGGTCTCTCACTGGCCACCATCTCTTCCCCAGTGCCAAGATTATAGGCAGACGCTAGTATGCCTGAAATTTTCACCTAAGGACCGAGGAGCAAGCTCATACTTGCAAGACAAGCACTTTACCAGCTGAGCGATCTCCTCAGATGTCCTAAATAAGACGTTTTTCAAATTGCCTTTCAAATTTCTTTGCCACCTTGAGCTACACAGTTTTCTGACACTATTTCTAAGTCTCTGGCAACATCTCCTCTAGACATTTCTGCTAGAAAAGTTTATGTGCATTTTTAAAATGACTCACATTCTGAAATCACATTATTGAAAATAAGAGGACTTACAGGAAAATCAGGAATGGGACAGACCATGCACCGCTTATAGAACTTTGTAACCAGAGCCCCAATAAATACAGTAACAATCCAAATAAAAATATTGGCAGCATTAGTTTTTGAATCTCTGCTGCTATCCTGGGGCTCTGTGTGCCCTGCTTTGAGATGAGGGTTCCAGAGAGCTTTCACTTTTTTTTTTTTTTTTTTGAGGTAGGGTCTCACTGTAGTCCAGGCTGACCTGGAATTCAGTCTGTAGTCTCAGGGTGGCCTTGAACTCACTGTGATCCTCCTACCTCTGCCTCCCGAGTGTTGGGATTAAAGGCGTGTGCCACCACACCAGCTTTTTTCTTAATATTTTATTATTTATTTATTTAGTTGACAGAGAGAAAGAGGGAGAGAGAATGGGCACACCAGGGCTTCCAGCCATTGTAGACGAACTCCAAACACATGCACCACCTGTGCATCTGGCTAACGTGGGTCCTGGGGAATCAAACCTGGGTCCTTTGGCTTTGCAGGCCAGTGTCATCTCCCTGGCCCAGGAGCTTTCACTTCTAATCAAGACAATTTTCATCAAAAATAAGAATCTGAGGCCGGGCGAGGTGGCGCACGCCTTTAATCCCAGCACTTGGGAGGCAGAGGTAAGAGGATCGCCATGAGTTCGAGGCCACCCTGAGACTCCATAGTGAATTCCAGGTCAGCCTGGGCTAGAGTGAGACCCTACCTCGAAAAACCAAAAAAAAAAAAAAAGAATCTGAGGCTGGGCGTGGTGGCACACGCCTTTAATCCCAGTACTCGGGAGGCAGAGATAGGGAGATCACTGCGAGTTCAAGTCCAGCCTGGTGCTATAGAGTGAATTCTGGGTCAGCCTGGGCTAGAGTGAGACCCTGCCTCAAAAGAAAAAAAAAGTACAAGAATATATCTCATCTTTGGACCGCTCAAATGTCACTGTTGGTTGGAAGGTGCTATCAGGCCTTCTGCCGGATATTTTTCTAAGGGTGGGAATATGTTTCCTTTTTCAGATTTCTGTAATTCAGAACTGTGTTAACTGTGGGGTATGGAAGAGACGACCTCTGAGAAGCTGGCCCTATGCCTTGCTCTATTCTGTCCCCAGGGTGTCTATACATTTCCTGGCAAAGTGTGGGCAGAACACAAGTGCTGTTGTTTTGTTTTGGGTTTTGGTTTTTCGAAGTAGGGTCTCACTCTAGTCCAGGCTGGCCTGGAATTCACTATGTAGTCTTAGGGTGGCCTCGAACTCCTGGCGATTCTCCTGCCTCTGCCTCCAGAGTATCTCACTCTGTAGCCTAGACTGTTCTAGAATGCACTACATTAGTTTTAGTCACTACATTACTCATGGTAATCCCCCTGCCTCTGTCTCCAGGCTTCCAAATGTTATTTACTAAAGAAACTTTAGGGTGGCTCCAGGGTCAGCTAGCCTGTCTTCCCCAGGACATCTTCCCCCTGCAGTAACCTTGACCTGACTGCTTCCTTTTAAAACCATTATATCACAGTACTAATTTTAAAAAGATGGAGGTGTCCTGAGTTCCTGTAGAAACACTTACAAGGGACTTGTGGAGATCAAAGTTTTGTAATGTCCTCATTCTGGGTAAGAACTTTAGTTTGGGGGTTGGACTCTGAAGGATGAACAGACCCATACAGGACAAATGTTTTAGGGTAGGAAAGACCCTGTTTCAGGGCCTTTCAAGGTACTTGGCCTATCCTGGAAGGAAAAGATCTTTGACAGGGGATTACAAGAAACAAAATTAATGTTTATAGCTGGGCGTGGTGGTGCACGCCTTTAATCCCAGCACTTGGGAGGCAGAGGTAGGAGGATGGCCATGAGTTCGAGGCCACCCTGAGACTGTGTAGTAAATTCCAGGTCAGCCTGAGCTAGGGCAAGACCCTACCTCGAAAAACCAAAAAAAAAAAAAAATTAACAATAATAATATTTATGGGCTGAAGAGATGGTTTAGCAGTTAAGGCACTTGCCAGCAAAACCAAAGGACCAAAGTTTGATTCCCCAGTACCCATGAAAAGCCAGATGCACAGGGTGGCACATGCATCTGGAGTCGGTTTGCAAGGGCTGGAGGCCCAGGTGTGCCCATTCTCTCTCTCTCTCTCTCTCTGTAATAAATAAAATTATTTTAAAATAATGTTTTTAAAGGAGTATGTAGAACATGAAATGTTTTGTGATACTATATGGTATATATGCATGTACATACACTTAGTATTTTATCTCATTTAAAAATGTATTCTGGCCAGGTGTGGTGGCTCACACCTTTAATCCCAGCACTTGGGAAGCAGAGGTAGGAGGATCACTGTGAGTTCAAGGCCACCCTGAGAATACATAGTGAATTCCAGGTCAGCTAGTGCTAGAGTGAAACCCTACCTCAGGGGGGAAAAAAAAAAATGCATTCTAGGCTACAGAGATATCTTACTGGTTAAGGCACTTGCTGGCAAAGCCAAAGGACCAAAGTTTGATTCCCCAATACCCATCTAAAGCCAGATGCATAAGGTGGCATATGCATCTGGAGTTCATTTGCAGTTTCTTTCTCTCTCTTCTCTTTCTCAAATAAACAAATAAATAAAATGCATTATGAGGGCTGGAGAGATGGCCCAGCAGTTAAGAGGCTTGCCTGGAAAGCCTAATGGCCCGAGTTTGATTCCCTAGTGCCCACGTAAAGCCAGATGCACAAGGTGGTGCATGTGTCTGGTCCTGGTGCGCCCACTTTTTTTATCTCTCTCTCCCGGGCATGATGGCGCACACCTTTAATTGCAGCAGTTGGGAGGCAGAGGTAGGAGGATCACTGTGAACTCGAGGACAGCCTGGTACTACAGAGTGAAGTGCTAGGTCAGTCAGCCTGGCTTAGAGTGACACCCTACCTTGAAAGAAATCCATTCTGAATAATGGCTTATCCTGACTGTATATGTGACAACCCTATGAAGTAGTGTTGCAGTTACCTTCACATTGCAGGAACAAAGCACCTGACCAAAAGCAGTAATGGAGAGAATGGTAGAGCAGAGGCTGGACATCACTTCTTCCCACAAAAGCTGACAGAAACCAGCAAGAGAGTGAGCTGCGCTCTGGCAAGGGTTCTGGCTATCACACTCCCAAGCTGGCCCCTAGCAACACACCTCCCACAGCAAGGCTTCGCCTCCCAAATAGCAACGAGCTGGGGAACCAAGCATTCAAAACATAAGAGTCTGTCTAGAGAGGTGGCTTAGTGGTTAAGGTGCTTGTGTGCAAAGCCAAAAGACCCAGGTTCAATTCCCAAGGACCTATGTAAGCTAGATGCACAAGGTGCTACATGCATCTGGAGTTCATTTGCAGCAGCTGACAGCCCTAGCATCCCCATTTTCTCTCTCTCTCTCTCTCTCTCTCTCTCTGCCTGCCTCTCTCTCTCAGATAAATAAAATAGCCAGGCATGGTGGTACACGTCTTTAATGCCAGCACTTGGGAGGCAAAGGTTGGAGGATCCTCATGAGTTCAAGGCCACTCTGAGACTACATAGTGAATTTCCAGGTCAGCCTGGACTTGTGTGAGACCCTACCTTGAAAAACCAAAAAAATAAAATAAGACATGAGGGCTAGAGAGATAGCTTAGTGGTTAAGACATTTTCCTGCTAAGCCGAGGGACCCAGGTTCAATTCCCCAGCACCCATGTAAGCCAGATGCACACGGTGGTGCAGTGGCTGGAGGCCCTGACATCCACTCTGTACTGCTCCTCCTCTCCCTCTTCTTTTCTCTCTCAAAATAGCCAGGCAGGGTGGCTCACGCCTTTAATCCCAGCACTTGGGAGGCAAAGAATTGCCATGAGTTTAAGGCTAGCCTGAGACTACATAGCCAATTTCAGATCAGCCTGAACTAGAGTGAAACTCTACGTCAAAAAAACAAAAAAATTAAAAAAAATAAAATATAGGGCTGGAGAGATGGCTTAGCGGTTAAGCGCTTGCCTGTGAAGCCTAAGGACCCCAGTTCGAGGCTCGGTTCCCCAGGTCCCACGTTAGCCAGATGCACAAGGGGGCGCACGCGTCTGGAGTTCGTTTGCAGAGGCTGGAAGCCCTGGCACGCCCATTCTTTCTCTCCCTCTATCTGTCTTTCTCTCTGTGTCTGTCACTCTCAAATAAATAAATTAAAAAAAAATTATATATATATATACCTAAAATATTTTTAATTTAAGAAACATGACTCTACGAGGGACACCTAATTCAAGCCACCACAGTTAGATTCTATAGTCTCCCCTTTGCATATGAATAACTGATACTTAAAGGGTCCCTTCTTCACCTCCCCAGGTCACACAGTAGTACAGGTCATGTGATCATATTTGAGACCCAGTAAGTCAGGGTCAAAAGAAGCACCTAGGATCTTTTTGTTTTGTTTGAAACAGGGTCTGCCTATGCAGCCTAGGCAGACCTTGAACAAGCAACCATCATACCTCAGTCTTTAGTGCTGGGATTATAGGTATGTACCACCAGACCAAGCAAAATCCTCCATTTTTAAAATTTATTTGTTTATTTATTTGAGAGTGACAGACAGAGAGAGAAAGAGGCAGAGAGAGAGAGAATGGGCGCTCCAGGGCCTCCAGCCACTGCAAACGAACTCCAGACACGTGCGCCCCCTTGTGCATGTGGCTAACGTGGGTCCTGGGGAATCGAGCCTTGAACCAGGGTCCTTAGGCTTCACATGCAAGCACTTAGCTGCTAAGCCATCTCTCTAGCCCAAAATCCTCTATTAAAAAAAAAATATTTATGTGAAGCTGGGCATGGTGGTACATGCCTTTAATCCTAGCACTCAGGAGACAGAGGTAGGATTGCCGTGAGTTCAAGGCCACCCTGAGACTACATAGGGAATTTCAAGTCAGCCTGGGTTAGAGTGAGATGCTACATCGGAAAACCAAACTTTTGAGATAAAAGTTTGGGTATATCAGGACCTCTAGCCACTGCAAATGAACTCCAGACACGTGTATCACCTTGTGCATCTGGCTGTACATGGGTACTGGGGAATTGAACCTGGGTTCTTTGGCTTTGCCAGCACTTAACCACTAAGCTATCTCTCCAGTCCCCAAGCCCCTATATATTTTGTTTGTTTGTTTGTTTGTTTTTCAAGGTAGGGTCTCACTCTAGCCCAGGCTGGACCTAGAACTTACCATGTAGTCCCAGGGTGGCCTCAAACTCACAGCGATCCTCCTCGCTCTGCCTCCTGGGTACTGCGATTAAAGGCGTGCACCACCACGCCCAGCTTCAAGCTCCTATTTTTAAACCATTATATTAGGCAGAGTGAAACTCATCAAAATGTCAGTTTTGGAAGTAGATTATTCTCTTCTCCGCTCTCTAGGCTTTCCTATTTGGGTTTTCTGTAGGACCTAATAAACTTCAGAATAGATGAGGTGATAGAACTTGAAAACCAAGAAATGCTTCAGAACAAAAGAATTTACCTCATTTTATTTTCTGCTTTTCTAAACTTTCCAGAACTGCTGACCACCCCAATTTTGCGGGCCACTGAGACCCTGTCCCCAGAAGCTGAAGAAGCCAGCACAGCACTCATTGCAGGTAATACAGAGTGCCAGACTGCAAGCACTGCAGTGACAGTGTGTCATACTCCAAGGGTCCCGCAGCACGGCACTCACTGCAGAGACAGTGTGTCAGACTCTGAGGGTCCCGCAGCACGGCACTCACTGCAGAGACACAGTGTGTCAGACTCTGAGGGTCCCGCAGCACGGCACTCACTGCAGAGACACAGTGTGTCACACTCCAAGGGAACCATCAGGGCCAGAAGCCACCTGACTCCCAAGACAGCCTGGAACCCAGTATGACAGGGTAAGATTTTCCTCATGTAAGAAAGACCACATTAGGGACCAAGTTCATTACTGGGTTCATTGTGGCACGTAGCTCTTTTCACACACAGAGAGATTTAAAGACCTGGAGGCATGGCCGGTTGGTGAGAAGCTAGGTGTGGGCTTAAGTAGGCATTGGTGTGTACAGACACTGCACTGAGTACATGGGTCAGGATGAGGATTGTTGAGTGTGTGAGGAAGTGAGGGAGAATTGAGCTAGTTATTTCCCTCTTGGTTTTCGTCAGGATCACTAGGCACTGGTTTGGGAGGGAGCTGAGTTTTGTCCTTAGCTGAAGTGTCAGGAGACTGTGGATGCCATACCGTGGAAGCTGGGCTAGAGAGGAACGTGGACGTGGACGTGGCTGCTAGCTAACTAACTCAAGAGGATGGCTCAAGTGAGGAAATGGCTTAATTTGGGCAATCCAGTGAATTCCAGAGATATCTACAATCCTTAAACATGTCTTCATTTTCCCTCTCCTTTCCAAGTTGTTATCACCGTGGTCTTCCTCACCCTGCTCTCGGTCGTGACCTTGATCTTCTTTTACCTGTACAAGAACAAAGGCAGCTACGTCACCTACGAACCTGCAGAAGGCGAGCCCAGTGCCATCCTCCAGATGGAGAGTGACTCAGCCAAGGGCAGAGAGAAGGAAGAATATTTCATCTAATGACCCCAGGCCCTGAGGGACTAATGCCTGGCTCCAGCAATGGCACGCTCGCTCTAAGTTAGGTGGAAGCTTTATCTGAAGCCAGTGAGTAACACTGACTGATGTGGGCACATCCACTCTCCTTCCAGGACACAGCCCTGATGCCAACATCACTGACTCAGGGACCAGGGACATGGAGAAAGTTGCTTATGATGTCTTCAACCAGGCCTTTGTAATAGAGCTAGTGCCTGCAGCTGGCCAGCAAGCTGGGGCTATGCCCCAGAGCATCTTAGTTTCTGCCTTCCTAGGTTGAAAGGGGTGGGGAAGGTGGCTAGCCGGTCCACACTGTCCGCTCTCTGGCCCCCTAGTGATAGACCCATGCAGCTATCCATAGAAGGTCTTTCCCGGGGCCAGGCCAGGAAGGATAGGAGAACACTGGGGATGTCACCTCCTGGTATGTGCCACCTCCCTTAATCTGAGCCCGTCCTTTCCATTCTCCCCAACAACCTCATGTGTACACTCTTCCTGTCCACATTAAACTCAACTGAAACAAACAAACAGATTGCCATTGTAAGAACTAAATTTTTACTTATTTTTTAACTTTTTTTGATATTTTCTTTTGCTTATTTGCATGTTTCTTAGAAGGAACTCTAAGAGGGGCTGGAGAGATGGCTTAATTGTTAAGGCACCTGCCGGCGAAAGCTAACTTGCCTGCGAAAGCTACAGACCCAAGTTCAATTCCCCAGTACCAACTAAAGTCAGATGCATATGATGGCACATGTGGCTGGAGTTTTTTGCAGTGACTGGAGACCCTGGTGTATCCTATCTGACTTCTATCACCCCCCCCCAAAAAAAATAAGCCAGATGTGGTACTGCATGCTTTTAATCTCAGCATTCGGGAGGCAGAGAGAGGAGGATTGCCATGAGTTCAAAGCCACCCTGAGATTACCTAGTGAATTCTAGGTCAGCCTGGGCTAAAGCAAGACCTGCCTCGAAAGACCACAAAAAATAAAAAATAAATATTTTTTTAAAAGAACTCTAGGTGGAAGTTCTAGAAGTGTTCAATGTTCTCCAGA
This sequence comes from Jaculus jaculus, assembly GCF_020740685.1. Lineage (NCBI taxonomy): Eukaryota > Metazoa > Chordata > Mammalia > Rodentia > Dipodidae > Jaculus > Jaculus jaculus. The sequence goes on along the minus strand of NC_059107.1, from coordinate 93,865,893 downwards.
ATTTGAAATGAAGGAGATGATTCAGGAAGTTTGACCCAAAGAAGCATCATCAGAAGCGGACCCTGGGAGATGAGTTGGTGGGCCCTCCATTCTGGCAAGGACCGGAATTTCCGCTGTCTCTTATGTATACTCAGACAGAGCCACAAACAATCTGCCCATCTTCTTTCCCACCAGGAAAGCTTTTTTCAACCCAGGCAACTTCTTGAGTTTAGTAATTCTGAAAAGATGAGGTGTGCTTAAAAGGTGCAGTAGTACAGAGCCGGCCATGGTGGCGCACGCCTTTAATCCCAGCACTCGGGAGGCAGAGGTAGGAAGATCACTGTGAGTTCAGGGCTACCCTGAGTCTACATAGTGGACTCCAGATCAGCCAGAGCTAGAGTGAGACCCTATCTCGAATAACCAAAAATAAAGCAAAAAGAAGTATAGTATATGGATACAAATTATTAGCTCCTTAGATATTTAAACTGGCCCTCTTTTGGGCCATTAATGTACTGCCTCTGTTGTCCAAATTTAAGCCCACTCAAGTAAGAGTCAAGAGCAAAGGGCTGGGGAGATGGCTCGGTGGTGAAGAGCACTTGCTGAGAAAACATGAGGACCTGAATTCAGTCCAGAACCCATGTGAGAAACAGCTGGAGCGCCACGTTTAGTGAGAAACTGTCCGCTCTGACCTCCACACTGCGTGTGTACATTTGCACACACCACATGCTGCACGCAGGAAGGGTGGGGTAAGAGCTTAGGAGCTAGTGGCGGCAACAGTTTGTTTTCACGGGGGTTGCATGTGTGTATGTGCGTGCTTGGGTGTCATCCTCAGGTGCCATCCATTTTTTAAAATATTTTATTTATTTATTTGAGAGACAGAGAAGAGGCAGATAAAGAGAATTGCACGCCAAGGCCTCCAGCCATTACAAACAACCAATGCATGTGTCCCTTGTGTATCAGGCTCACGTGGGTTCTAGGGAATCGAACCTGGGTCCTTTGGCTTCTCAGACAAGTACCTTAACCACTAAGCCATTTCCCCAACTACTCCCCTGTCCTTTTTTGTGTGTGTGTGTGTGTTTTGAGGTAGGGTCTCACTGTAGCTCAGGCTGACCTGGAATTCACTATGTCGTCTCAGGGTGGCTTTGAACTCATGGCAGTCCTACTACCTCTGCTTCCCAGAGTGCTGGGATTAAAAGTGAAGTGCATGCCACCAAGCCCAGTCCTTCCATTTTTTTTTAATATATCTTATTTTTATTTAACAGAAAGACAGAGGATTGATGTGCCAGGGCCTCCAGCTGCTACAAACAAACTCCAGATACATGTACCAGCTTATATCTAGGTCCTGGGGAACTGAACCTGGGTCCTTGAGCTTTGCAGGCAAGCACCTTAACCACTAAGCCATCTCTCCAGCCTGCCATCCCCTTTTTGTTGTTGACAGGGTCTCTCACTGGCCTGGAACTCACCAAGTAAGTCTAGACTGGTTGACTAGAGTGCTCCAGGGAGCTCTCTCCTTCCCTAGCCTGGGATTATGAGCAAATATCACTTGCCCAACTCTTTTTGGTTGTGTGCGTACGTGAGAATGCACAGATAAAGGCGAGTCAAATGCAGGTGTTGGTCCTCACCTTCAATCTTGAGGCAGGGTCTCTTGTCCACTGCTGCATTCACCAGGCTGGTCAGCCAGCAAGCTTCTGCCTCTCACCAGAGGGACACAGATTACAGAAACCCACCACAGCATTTGTGTAACATGGGTTAAATATTTTATTGAGCCAGGCGTGGTGGTGCATGCCTTTAATCCCAGCACTCAGGAGGCAGAGAAAAGAGGTAGGAGGATCACTGAGTTCAAGGCCACCTTGAGACTACATAGTGAATTCCAGGTCAGCCTGGGCTGGAGTGAAACCCTATCTTGGGGAAAAAAAAATATTTTAGAGAGAGCAAGAAAGAGGCAGATAGAGAATGGGCACACCAGGGCACCTGGCCACTGCAAATGCATACACCACGTTGTGCATCTGGCTTATGTGGGTACCTGGGAATCAAACCTGGGTCCTTCGGCTTTGTAGGCAAGCACCTTAACTGCCAAGCCATGTCTCCAGCCCAGGAAGTACTTATCTGACTGAGCTACCTTGTCACTGTGAGACAGGGTCTTGCTGTGCAGTCCAGACTGGCTTAACTTTTGGCAGTCCTCCTGCTTCAGCCTTCTGAGCAGCGGGACTACTGTCAGGCCTGTGCTACCAGACCTGGCCAGTGTTCAGTATTTCTTTTATTATTATAATAGGATTATTTATTTGAGAGAAAGAGGCAGAGAGAGAAAGAACATACCAGGGCCTCCAGCCACTGCAAAGTCCAGACGCATGTGCCCCCCTGTACATCTGGTTTACATGGGTACGGAGGAATTGAACCTGGGTCCTTAGACTTCATAGGCAAGTACCTTAACTGCTAAGCCATCCTTCCAGCCCTTCAGCGTTTCTTTACACAGCACTTTGGAGAAACTAACTGAAGGTCACCCTGAATGCACAAACCAGGACATTGTTCTTCAACTGAAACCTCAGAGCAAATGCCATATACCATTGTTTTATTTCTTTTTTAATTTTTATTTATTTGTTAGAGACAAAGACAGAAAGAGAGAAAATGGGCACACCAGGGCCTCCAGTCACTGCAAATGAACTCCAGATGCGTGCGCCACATTGTGCATCTGGCTTACGTAGGATATGGAGAATCGAACCTGGGTCCTTTGGCTTCACAGGGAAGTGCCTTAACCACTAAGCAATCTCCCTACTCCCATGTTGTGTTATATCTAAATTCTCAATTCCAGAATCTGAAATTTAGGTAAGAAAGTGAAGAAAAACCTACATCTAAAGTGAAACTCATGAAAAGAGCCAAATCTAAGCCTTGTACCCCTGCATTTCAATGGCTTCATTTCATCAAAAGGGGGGGTGGGTATTGGTAGTACACACCTATAAATTTAACACTTGGGAAGTAGATGCAGAAGGATCAGAAGTTTAAGATACTCCCAGGCTATACAGTAATTCTAAGACAACCTGACTACCTGAGGCCCCGTGCTGGATAGGATTGAATTCAGATACAGACAAAAGACATCTGAAAACAAGCTAAGGAAGGAATCCTTGGAGTGAGGTGTAATGCAACTTCATCACTTTATTCAAATCTTCAAAATAGTCTTTATTCTACATTTTTAGTATAAAAAATCCACAAGTTAAGTGCACCACAGTGTAGAGAGAGACATACGATGCTGAACTTCCATAACAGTCAATGGTACAGTCAAACATCACATGTACAGAAACACAAAATTTAGATGAACTGAAATTATAAAATAAAAATCCAATTTCAGAAAATAAAAATTAAAATATTAAGGATCCCTGAAATAGTCTTAACCCTAATGAGATTTCACTGGACTCAAGTCATTTTACAGTGAGGCATTCACAATGTGACCCTATTAACCCAGTTTAGAAATTCTTAGGAGTGACTGTAATAGACACTCAGACCAAAAAAAAAAGACCAATTTTTAATCTGAAAACTACCCTTAAAATGGCTACAAAGTCAAGCTTTTGAAATGCATCCTCTAGCTTGCCCATCATATTTTAAAGAAATTATTTTATGGGACACTTTACACTGATAATTCATTGTTCAGAGTTTGGGTTTTTCTGGCACCAAAGCAAATTTGGGTTAGATTCATGTATGCAGAGACTGCCCAAGAGGGTCCAAAGGGCACCCTTCATTTTTGCCTGAAGAGGTACAAAAGCAGATCTAGGGCCTGTGCTTGGGACACAGGAGGGGGGAGGGGGCTTCAAAGGATCCTTGTGAACAAGTTAAACCATCGATGACAAATGGGAGAAGTGCAAGGAGAGGAGAAATTATTCTCACTGGCTTTCTGTCCTGCACCACTGATTCAATGGAGATTGGCAGAAGGGCATGGGAGACAGGGACGGAGAGATGTGGGCTGCGGATGGAAAGGAAAAGGCAGACAACTAATGTGTTCATTTAACAATATAAATCAAAGACTGAAAGGAGATTAAAGACCAATCAAAAAAAATTTGGCAACTTTAATTCTTAGGAAGATCAAAGTTCCCTCCAAACCTAATTTGATGATGTATTACTAAAAGCAAAGACTGGCATGGTACAGTATACTCTGGAGGAACTAAAGGAAGGTCCTCGGGGCTGCCTCCACATTCGTTTCATGAATGGATGCCTCCCTACCTCAAATGCTCTAGGGAGGTACTGCTACCCTCACATGGTTCCTTATTAAATTTGAAAAGTGCCTCAGAGTTTGGGCACCAGAAAGACACCCCAACAACATGTGTCTAAACTGCAACTTCAGGTTAATATGACTAAAGCAGTTACTTTGTGAGAAGTGCTGAAGGTATGTGATGTCTTTCCCGGCACAGAAGTGGCCTTGATTCCTCACCAAATGGTGTAGCCACCATCTGAGCCACCCATGAAGAAGTTTCCCTTCCGCTGAGTTACGAGGACGTTGGCTCCCTGCATGACTGCGAGCTGCGCGGCGTTGGGAGGGCATCCAGGAGGTGGAGGCTGGAAGGAAGGACAAAAGAGCAATGGGCACGGCAGCTCACCCAGGGAAGTCATGTGTGAATGCCTCAGAAGCTTTGGACGTCATTATGCCAACCAGCAGTTCTTTCTTTTCTCTTTTTCTTTCCTTCCTTCCTTTTATTGAGACAGGGTTTCACTAGCCTAAAACTCAGCAATCCTCCTGCCTCAACCTCTCCAGTTTTGGGATTGCAGAGATGTGTCACCACACCCACCAACCAGCAACATTTTATGAAGCTAACTGCACCAACTTGAGTTCTAAAGCAGGACCCAAAGCGGCAATGGGAAAGGAAGACTTGTACCTCCAAATGAAGCCTGCGGGTACCAGACCCATCCTGCTGAGGTTGGGAAACCATCTCCACTCAACTTTCCCCAAACAGGAAGTTTCAGGTTCACAGCCACATCCCACAGGATCCCAGGCACTTTCTTGTGGGTGGAGTGGGAGCACACTGTACCTGCCAAGCACATACTCTACCACTGAACTACCAGCCCTCTGGAGTTTTTAAGTAGATCACTGGATTACCTATGACTCACTAACAACACCATTTCTGCTTCACCGTTAGCATATGGTTCCTGAGTGGATGGACTTCAAGTACACTGAAGCATTTAGCAGAGCAACCTAGTAACCAAAACCCCTAACTTTGGAAAGCTACTTACTAGGGATTTTACATTCTATTTTCTGAATCATCCCCCCAGTGAACAGGCCAGAACCGGCTTACCTGCCTCACTAACCCATGCCCACCTTGTACCTGCCTATGAGGTTACAATGGGTGCACTAATCCTGGCAATTATTATCCAAGGATTGTGGGGAAATGAATATGAAGCAATTCTGGGCAGTAACACCAAGGCCACGTTTCTTCTGCGAAGGCCATACTCACAGGAATGTTGCCAGCAGTAGCCCCGGCTCCGAATCTGGCGCCTGCATCATACCCTCCTTCCACCAGCACTGTGGAGCCAGGTGGATAGATGGGACCAACGGGATAATAAGCCATGGGGATGGTGGAACCTAACGGTCCAACAGCCACAGACTGGGCCATGGGGAGATACAGAGAGGCGCCAGGAAATGCAGCTGACATGGTGGGGACTGTGGCAGCCCCAGGGTGCACAAAGCTCGGACGATAGAGCTGAAGGAAAAGGAAGAGAAGGCAAGATGTCACCTTAGGACATTCCGTTGCAAATATTTTTTAAATTTTTTTAAAAAGTTCTAAAAACATTTTATTGGGCTGGGGAGATGGCTCAGGTTAAAGACACTTACATGCAAAGTTTGCTAGACTGAGTTCAATTCCCCACTAACCACAGAAAGCCAGGCAAAGTTGTGTCACATGTGTGTGTCATGTGTTTGTAGAAACAAGAGACCTTAATACAGCCATATACACACATACATGCACACAAACAACATATAAGTACAAAAATTGCATCAATTCAAAAAATATTTTTGAATGAAAATTGAAAAAAAATAGTAAGAAGAGGGAATTATGATCAAAACACATGTACATGTATGCAAATTGTTAATAAAAATATTTTAGTAAAATAAAATATTTTTGGAACCAGGCATGGTGGTGCACGCCTTTAATCCCAGCATTCAGGAGGCAGAGGTAGGAGGATCGCTGTGAGTTCGAGGCTACCATGAGACTACATAGTGAATTCCAAGTGAGCCTGAGCTACAGTGAAACCCTACCTTGAAAAACAACAAAAAAAAATTTGGGGGGGGTGGTGGTGCACGCCTTTAATCCCAGCACTCAGGAGGCAGAGGTAGGTAGGAGGATCGCCATGAGTTCAACGCCACCCTGCAACCATGTAAATTCCAGATCAGCTGGGGCTAGAGTGAGACCCTACCAAGCAAAAGGACTCAGACTCAATCCCCAGGACCCCACATAAGCCAGATGGACAAGGCGGCACATACATCTGGAGTTCATCTGCAGTGGCTGGAGGGCCTGGCACACCCCTACCTCTTTTTCTTTCTTTCTCTTTCCCTCCCTCCTTCCCTCCACCCTCCCTTGAATAACTAAAAACAGAGCCAGGCGTGGTGGCACATGCTTTTGATCCCAGCACTCAGGAGGCAGAGGTAAGAAGATTGCCAAAAGTTCGAGGCCACCCTGAGACCTGAGAGAGACCCTACCAACAAAACCAAACAAAATTTAAATATTCTTATTTGAGAAGGACAAAGAGAATAGGCACACCAGGGCCTCTTGTTGCTGTAGACAAACTGCAGACACATGAGCCACTTGGTGCATCTAGCTTTATGTAGGTACTAGGGAATTGAACCCAGGCAGATAGGTACACTTTGCAAGCAAGCATTTTTAACACACTCAGCCATCTCCCCAGCCCCAAATTTTAAATAAGTTTTTATTTATTTATTTTCACATGTGTGCATAGGTGTGTATGCCAGGGCCTCTTGCTGCTACATACTACTACATGTTTGCACCACTTTTTGGCATCTGGCTTATGTGGGTGGCTTTGGAATTAAACCCAGGCTGGCAGATTTTGCAAGCCTTTAATCACTAAGCCATGTTCCCAGTCCCTAGAAAAAATATTTATTTATTTATTTATTGGTTTTTCGAGGCAGGGTCTCACTCTGGCCCAGGCTGACCTGGAATTAACTATATAGTCTCAAGGTGGCTCCAAACTCACGACAATTCTCCCACCTCTGCCTGCTGCTAAGTGCTAGGATTAAAGGTGTGCACCAAAAAAAAAAAAAAAAAAAAAAAGGTTTTCACCACCACGCCCAGCTTACCTATTTATTTTTAAATATTTATCAATTTGAGAAAGAGAAAATGGGCACACCAGGGCTTCCAGCCACTGCAAACGAACTCCAAATGCATGCACACCTTTGTGCATCTGGCTTACATGGGTCCTGGAGAATTGAACCGGGATCCTTAGGATTTGTAGGCATGTGCTTTAACCACTATGCCATCTCTCCAGCCCAAGGAGTTTTTTTTACATTTTATTTATTTGAAAATTTATTGTATTTATTTGAAAATAATTTTTGAGGTAGAGTCTTACCACTGTAGCCCAGGCTGACCTGTAATTCACTCTGTAGTCTCAGGGTGGCCTTGAACTCACAGTGATCCTCCTACCTCTGCCACCCAAGTACTGGGATTAAAGGCATGTGCCACCACACCTGGATTTATTTATTTGAGAGAGAGAGAAAGAGGCTGATAGAGACAATGGGTGCACCATGGCCTTCAGCCATTGTAAATGAACTCCAGATGCATGCCACCTTATGCATCTGGCTTACATGGGTCCTGGAGAATTGAAGATAGGTTCTTTAGGTTCACAAGCAAGTGCCTTAACTGCTAAGCCATCTCTCAGCCCAAGGAATTTTTTTAAATTATTTATTCATTTGAAAGAGAAAGAGGCAGAGAAAGAGACACAGAGATAATGGGCATACCAAGGCCTTCAGATGCTGCAAACAAACTCCAGACGCATGTGCCACCTTTGCATCTGGTTTACATTGATTGGTACTAGGGAACGGAACCTGGGTCCTCAGGCTTCATAGGCAAGCGCCTTAGCCGCCAAACCATCTCTCCAAACCCCCAAGGAATTTTTTTTTTTTGAATATTTGAATTTATTTGAGAGAGACAGAGAGAATGGGTCCTCCAGGGCCTCCAGCCACTGCAAACAAACTCAGGACACATGCACCACCACTGTGTCATCTCTCCAACCCCCACCCTTTCCTTTTTCGAGGTAGGGTCTCACTCTAGCCCAGGCTGACCTGGAATTCACTACGTAGTCTCAGGGTGGCTTTGAACTCACAGTGATGCTCTTACCTCTGCCTCCCAAGTGCTGGGATTAAAGGCGTGAACCACCACACCTGGTTATTTTTTATATATTTTTTCAAATTCTTATTTATTTGAAAGAGAGAGAGAGAGAAAGAATGAGCACGTCAGAGCCCCTAGCCACGAACTCCACACACATGCACTACTTTGTGCATCTGGTTTACGTGGGTGCTGGGGAATCGAACCTGGGTCCTTTGGCTTTTCAGGCAAGCATCTTAACCACTAAGCAATCTCTCCATCCCCCCCACCTTTCTTTTTGAGACAAGGTTTCATGTAGCCAAAGCTGGCCTCAAACTCAGTATGTAACTAAGGATGACCTTGAACTTCTGATCCTTCTGCATCCACTTCCCTCTCAAGTGCTAGGATTACAGGTATGAACCACCACACCTGATTTTATGTAGTGCTGGGATGCTAACCCAAGGCTTCTGCATAGTAGCACTCTATCATCTGAACTATATCTTCAGCCCCCTGGTTTACTTTTGGAGACAGGATTTTGTTATATAACCCAAGTTGGTCTCATACTCAGTATCCTCCTGCCTCAGCCTCTGAGTGCTAGAATTTCATGCCTGTGCCACTGCACCTGGCCTATGAGTCAACACTTAATTCTCCCTGTGCCAATTAGACAGTCTATGAACAAGGTGCCTTTTCACTAGCATTCACTATTCTCCTGGATAATTTCCTGATATAGCTAATTTGGGCTCAAGGCACAAAAACTCATCTTCAGCACGTGCCAAATAAAATAATCACACAATATGTTTTCAATTCCAGCAGTAACTGCTGACATACGTAATGTGTGATTATTCATGTGAGCAGTCTTTGTGAAGTGGAATAAAATTTTAAATGAGAGAATTCTCAGCTAGTCCAAGCCTGGAGCTGTAGTACCTCTGAGTACGCAGGTGGAGCATCTGTATAGGGTGGAGCCTGAGGAAGATGCAAGGTCTGAGGATATACCGGATTCCCAGGAGGTTGCACGGGGTAGGTAGGCTGTGTTGGATATTGGCCTGGAACACAAGAGAAAAACATATAGGTTGCCTACCATTCCGAACTACCAGATGGAGCAGAGCATATTGGGTAGCTAAATTGGGAGCGAGGAGACTTGCAAACAGATTGTTTCATGGAGCTCGATTTCTTGGAGCTAAGAAAATAAGCACAGCCTTTTGCAATCTCATAATGGAAGGTGCTGGGTTCACAGTGGACAGGAAAGGCGCTGTTCCCACTAGCATACTGATGTAAAGGAGAAAGTCTTGGCTGGACCCAATTTCCCTTCCCAGCCCGGGGCAGGTCTCGGGCCGTGTTTCAGAGGTTCTGCACTGGCGGCCTATCCAAGTGTACTTGTGCTCTGGGCTGTCTGCACGGGTAACCAGTCAGGCTCTGGGCAACGACGGTTCCCATCTCGCAGATTCCTATTCAAGGTCGACTTCCAAATAAAGACAGTGAGTGGAAGTGAAGCGGGAGACTGGGGGAAAAGCCGAAAGCAGCCACTTTCTGACAATCCCAGCAACAGGGAGAGAACCTAACGGCGCCTGCGAAGGGCGAGGAACGCACAGGAAGGGGGTTAAGACCTTGCAGGCCCCGGCCGCGCCTCCCCGCCGGCACCTCACTAGTTAAGCCCCGGGCCCGGGCCGGTGGTTCCGAAGCGCAGCGCCCCGCCTCCGCCGGCTGTCCATTGGCCTGCCCAAATCCCTACTCTAGCATCCCATTGGCTGCTGCCGACGCCCATCATGACTAAGCCCCCCCACACACCCACTCGAGCCTGCAGCTCCAAACTGCGCCACAGAGTTGATGGGGGGGAGAGAGCGCGGGAGGGAGGGGGCAGCCGTAGCTCGGGAGTGACGAAGACGTCAGGTGCAAGCCCCGGACTGCGGGCCGCGGCGTAGCCCACCCCAAGCCCGGCGACTCCGGGGCTCCGCGCCCGCTCGCTCCGGGCCAGCACTAGTCCCCCGACGGCCCCGACCGCCCCCGCGTCCTTGCCTTTGCTGTTCATGGTGGCTGCGGGTCCCGGTCGACTCGGCGTCGCGGACGGTTATTTTTTTCGTCCTCTTCCTGTTCGGAGTCACTTCCGTGTCACGTGATGACCCGTCAGCCTCGGCGTCACTCGCCGCCCGAGTGTCCGCCGCCGGAAACCCCGCCTCTTCGCCGCTTCCTCCAGTCGCCTCCACGCGGCCACGCCCACTCGCGGTAGCTCCGCCCATCGCCCTCACACACACACACACACCCCCCCCGCCCGTCAGCCTGGTCCCTCCAAGAGGAGGACCGAGTAAGTGCAGGTATTGTCTCAAAACCTGGTCTTTGTTGGACGCTCGGAGGCACAACGATGCATGCATTCCCTGAAACCTTTGCCACCTACGCTCATCAGCTCAAGGTGACCTCACCTTTACAGTCTTTCCGGGGGAGAGGGGGATCGATTTCCACAAGTTTGCCAAGGTGTTTCAAATTATGTCCCCTGGTCTTTGATCTGTCTGCCCTTCCTGTACAACCAAACCCAACTTAAAGCTTCACTGACGTCAAGATTGTTGTTGCCAGTCTATTTCACCGATCTCTCCTGAAATAGACCCTTGCCATCTTGGCTGCTCGGTGTGTGCACGGCCTGGGGTTGAGGGCTTCCAGCCTGTGCGCTGTTTTTCTGGGTGGTCACTTCAGCATACCCTTAGCCCTGGGAGAGCCAGTAGAAAAGACGCTGCCGGACTCCCTGTGGGTATTTTGCGGAGCGCTTTGCCTCTAACTTAATGTCCTAAAGTGGTTTTAAAAAATTGGCATCTTTTGATGAGTAAAAAAGATGAAAAGAAGGGAGTCAAATCCTCCCAGAAAACGAAGATGGCAATTTTGAGATCCTACAAGTAAAATACAATAGTCATCTTAATTTTCCTAATAAAATCATTGCTCTTTTTTTTTTTTTTTAAAAAAGGCATCTTTTAGGGCAGCAATTAAGTGTTTTTCCTGTCTTCATTCCAAAATATCTGCTGATCAATTGTTAAGCATAAGTATGGAATGAAGAGCTAAACAGACGGCCCAGCAGCATCTTCTATACTTACAGTGAGAGTATGTGGAAAGCATTTAAAAAAAGAGAACTTTGAAGAGAGGCCCTCAGTAAACTGAACCGAGATTAAACACTGCAAATACCCACACTCACTTCAACTCGATAATCGCTTGCTTTTGTCTCTAGTAACCATATTTCAGTGCAGGACAGCATTTAAAATACACTTCCATTTTATCTGCACAGCAGCCCTGTCAGTGACAAGCAGGGCTTCTTTGAGCATTCAGCATTCCTTTTTCTCAACCTTGAAAATGACCCAGAGAATTGGCCCCATGTCCAGACTGCCGTCAATCCAGACTGACCTAGAATTTTCTAGGCAGTCCGGGCTGACCTAGCCTAATTCACAGGGATGCTCCTACCTTAAGATTCCCCTAGTGCTGGGAGTATAGGTGTGAGCCACGAGCCACCACGCCCAACTTCCAAGACACACTTAACAAACAGGTTACAGTTTTGTGTCCTGGCTCCCAGGTTCCCAGGTTGGTGTTTTGCTTTGATTTTTTTTTTTTTTTCTCATCAATACACACTGGTAGCATGACTAGCATCTGATAAAGGTCTGTTTCAGAGTTTTCTTTGTTTTGTTTTGTTTTTTAGGTAGGGTCTTCCTCTCCCATGCTGACCTGGAATTCATTATGTAGTGCCAGGCTGGACTCAAACTCATAGTGATCCTTGTACCTCTGCCTCCTGAGTGCTGGGATTAAAGGTGTGTGCCACCACAGTATGATTTCCTTCCCCTTTTAAATTCTGCTTGTGATTTTGCATCCCACAAACAAGTGAGGGCTTAGTTTGTAAAACACTGGTTTTGAGCTGGGCATGGTGGCACACACTGTTAATCCCAGCACTGGGGAGACAGAGGTAGGAGAACTGACATGAGTTTGAGGCCACCCAGAGATTACAGGTCAGCCTCGACTAACTTGAGACCCTATCTTGAAAAACAACCCCCCCCAAAAAAACTGGTTTTAGTGAACTATCTATTACCCCCAGAGCCATGCACTTTGCTTAGCATGAAGTCTTCAATCAGTAATTGGCGAATAAATTAATGAATAACTCTCTAGAGGTCAAATCAGGTAACTCTTCCTGATGTCCTAACTCTTTTAAATCAGATCCTAAAAGTGATTCCATCTCAAAGCTTGAAATAGGACAAGTCATTAATCCAGTATTACCCAGTCAGTGCTCTGAGCCTCAGAAAATAAAAGTAGCTCGTGGGGCTCATGGGGCTGGAGAGATAGCTCAGCGGTTAAGGTTTGATTCCCCAGGACCCATGTAAAGCTAGATGCACAAGGTGACACATGCATCTGGAGTTTGTTTGCAGTCCCTGGAGACCCTGATGCTCCCATTCTGTCTTGTTCGTATTCTCTCTCAAGTAAATAAATAAAATATAAAAAATAAGGGCTACAGGAATGGCTGAACGGTTAAGGCATTTGCCTGCAAAGCCAAAGGACCCAGATTCGATTCCCCAGGACCCACGTTAGCCAGATACACAAGGGGGTGCATACATCTGGAGCTCATTTGCAGTGACTAAAGGCCCAGGCGCACCCATTCATTCTCCCTCTCTCCTTCCCTCCCTCTCTCCCTCTTTCTATGTCAAATAAATAAATAAAATGAGCCAGGCATGGTGGCGCATACCTTTAATCACAGCACTCAGAAGGCAGAGGTAGGAGGATCGCCATGAGTTCGAGGCCACCTTGAGACTCCATAGTGAATTCCAGGTCAGTCTGAGCCACAGTGAGACCCTACCTCAAAAAAAAAAAAAGTTCAGAAAGCTGGGAAGATTGTTCAGTAGTTAAAGCATTTGCTTACAAAGCCTGACAGCCCCAGGTTTGACTTCTGGGTATCCATGTAAATCCAGATGCACATAGTGGCACATGTATCTGGAGTCCATTTGTAGTGGCAAGAGGCCCTGGCATGCCCATCCATGCTCACTCACTCACTCCCTTTTCTCACTCCCTTTTCTCTCTGCTTGCAAATAAATAATTAAATAAAATTTGAGCACAAGAAAGGAGCCAGTCATGGTGGTACATGCTTTTAATTCAAGCACTCAGGAGACGAAAGTAGGAGGATAACTGTGAGGTTGAGGTCAACTTGGGACTACAGAGTGAGTCCCAGGTAAGCTTGGGATAGGTTGAGACCCTGCCTCAGAAAAAATAAATAAATAAGTAATCAAACAGGGCCTGGAAAGATGGCCTAGCAGTTAAGGTGCTTGCCTGCAAAGCCAAAGGACCAAGGTTTGATTCCCCAGGACCCATGTAAGTGAGATGCACATGATGGCACATGCATCTGGAGTTTGTGTGCAGTGGCTGGTGCACCTATTCTTCTTTTCTCTCTCTCTCTCTCTCTCTCTCTCTCTCTCTCTCTCTCTCTCTCTCTCTCTCTCTCTCTGTCCCCCAGTGAAATTTAAAAGAATATTTTTAAGTCTTTAAATAATAAAAAGAGGGACTGGAGAGATGGTTTAGTAGTTAAGGCATTTGCCTGCAAAGCCAAAGGATCCCAGTTCAATTCTCCAGGACCCATGTAAGCCAGATGCACAAGGGGGCACATGCATCTGGAGTTCATTTGCAGTGGCTGGAGGCCCTGGCGTGCCCATTCTCTCCCTCTCTCCCTTCTTTCCTCCTTCCCTCCCTCCCCCTCTCCCTCCCTCTCTCCCTCTCTCTCCCCCTCATTCTTTCTCAAATAAATAAATAAATAAATTTTTTTAAAAGCCAGGCATGAGGACACACACTTTTAATTACAACACTCAGGAGACAGAGGTAGGAGGATCACCATGAATTTGAGGCTACCCTGAGACTACCTAGTGAATTCCAGGTCAGTCTGGATAGAATGAAACACTACCTCGAAAAAAAGGGGGAAAAAAAAAACGGGCTGCAAAGATGACTTGGCAGTTAAGGTGCTTGTTTGCAAAGCCAAAGGACCCAGGTTCAATTCCCCAGGGCTCACATAAGCTAAATGTACAAGGTAGCACATGCATCTGGAGTTCGTTTGCAGTGGCTGGAGGCTGTGACACACCCATTCTATCTGTCTCTCTCAAATAAATAAATCAATAAATAATTTTTTAAAAATTAAAAACAAGTTGGATGTGGTGGCACATACCTTGGATCCCAGCTCTCAGGAGACAGAGGTAGGAGGATCTCTGTTAGTTTGAGGCCACCCTGAGACTATGTAGTAAATTCCAGGACAGCCTGGGATACAGCAAGATCCTACCTCAAAAAACCAAGAAAACAAGAATGGAAACTTCCTTTATATCTCCTGTTGGGACCTCTGCTATTGAAATCATGTTGACGGGAGCAATCCAGGTTAGTAAGTTTAGGAGATAGACTCAAAATGAAGACACTAGTTCTGCCAGCCATGGGGTGCATACCTGTAGCCCCAGCTACTTGGAATACTGGATGTAACAGGATTGTTTGAATCCAGGAGTTCAAAGACAGCTTGGGTAACAGCAAGACCCCTATCTCATTAAAAAAAAAAAAAAAAAAAGACACTAGCTCTGTTCTTTTTTTTTTTTTAATTTTTATTTATTTATTTATTTGAGAGCGTCAGACACAGAGAGAAAGACAGATAGAGGGAGAGAGAGAGAATGGGCGCGCCAGGGCTTCCAGCCTCTGCAAACAAACTCCAGACACGTGCACCCCCTTGTGCATCTGGCTAACGTGGGACCTAGGGAACCGAGCCTCGAACCGGGGTCCTTAGGCTTCACAGGCAAGCACTTAACCGCTAAACCATCTCTCCAGCCCACTAGTTCTGTTCTTAAGTCTGCTACTGATTAACTAACCTTGATCCTCATCTATTCAATCCCTACTTATTCCCTATTATATATGAGTGAAACACTGCCCCAGGCACATGCATTTCATGCCTCACAGACTCTGAGGACACTGCAGGTAAGGGAAGTAAGTGTGCTTCAGACAGGTTATATAGGTGAATTGACAGAGCTGGTAATCTGCTTGTAGATGATGGGCCAGCCCTATTACTATTAAACATTCAAGTACTACTATTGAATGGTGTTTCCCAGGACCTGTCCACAGTGCAATGATGAAGGGATCCTCTTGAGCCTGGATCCTGTTCATTCAAGATGCCCTCAGGTTGGTCAAAGCCTCTTATACAGGGTGTTAAGATTTTAGGATTTTGTTTAAAACTCTGAGACCTGGCCAGGCGTGGTGGCACACGCCTTTAATCCCAGCACTCAGGAGGCAGAGGTAGGAGGATTGCCTTGAATTCAAGGCCACCCTGAGACTCCATACTGAATTCTGGGTCAGCCTGGGCTACAGCAAAACCCTACCTCAAAAAAAAAAAAAAAGACATAATCATGAAAAGATAGGTATAGTTGCCACCTCTTTGATAAATGTAGCCTACCTAAGTAAAAAATAATAATAGTTGGCTGGGCATGGTGGCACACGCCTTTAATGCCAGCACTTGTAGGCAGAGGCAGGAGGAGCACTATGAGTTCAAAGCCACCCTGAGACTACATAGTGAATTACAGGTCATCCTGAGTTAGAGTGAGACCCTACCTTGAAAAACCAACAAATAAAATAAAAATAAATAAATAAGGCTGAAGAGATGGCTTAGTGGTTTACATGAGTATCAGGGAATTGAACTTGGGTTGTTAGGCTTTGCAGACTCTTAACTGCTGAGCCATGTGTACAGCCCCAGGAGGTTATCTTTATTGGCATTAATCTCTTAATAATTATAGTGGCTTTCTCAGCATACAACTTTAAACTCCTACATTTTCCCACCAAATAATATAACTTTGTTTCTCTCTCACACATACCTGGATTAATGAGATGAGCAGAAACCATGACACAGCCTGAATATTATCCTGTCTTGAGATTTTATCCAAACAAATTAGTTCACTATGTCTGACTCCAGCCTCACTCAAACTCTCAAGACATGGGCAGAACGCATCCAAATTTCTTGCCAGAATACAACCTGAAATGTCTCTAGTCCAGTTTCCCAGTGGAGTCCTCATTCTTCTCTGAAGCCTCATGCACCAGGTCCATGTTTCTTTCTTTTTTAACAAAATTTATTTATTAATTTGAGAGAGTGAGAGAGGGAAAGAGGCAGAGAGAGAAAGAGAGAATGGGCACACCAGGGCCTCCAGCCACTGCAAACAAACTCCAGATGCCTGTGCCACCCTGTGCATCTGGCTTATGTGGGTCCTGGAGAATCGAACCAAGGCCCTTTGGCTTTGCAGTCAAACACCTTAACTGTTTAGCCATCTCTCCAGCCCAGGGTCCATGTTTCTTTGGGCATTCTGGTTTTCCAAACTCCTCTCAAAATGGCTTATGAAGTTCTGCTTGCAGTATACTTGGGCTTGTTTAGCCCAGTATTCCGTAATTTTCCACATTCCTTCCACAGACCAGTTCCAAAGGCCCAAGAACCACAGTCAGGCCTATGACAGCAGTGGCCCCACCTTTTGGTACCAAATCTCTGTGCTAGTTACTTTTCTCATTGCTGTGGACAAATATCTGTCAAGAAGCAGTTTAAGGGCTGGAGAGATGGCTTAATGGTTAAGGTGCTTGACTGTAAAGCCTAAAGATCCAAGTTCAGTTTCCCCAGTACCCATGTAAGCCAGATGCACAAGGTGACACATGTGTCTTTGAAGTTCATTTATAGTGGCTAGAGGCCCTGGCATGCCCATTGTCTCTGTCTGTCCCTCACTCACTTTCTTTCTGTCTCTCTTTCTCTCTCAAATAAATAAAATATTTTAAAATTTTTTTTGTTTATTTTTATTTATTTATTTGAGAGCAACAGACAGAGAGAGAAAGAGACAGATAGAGAAAGAGAGAGAGAATGGGCGCGCCAGGGCTTCCAGCCTCTGCAAATGAACTCCAGACGTGTGCGCCCCCTTGTGCATCTGGCTAACGTGGGACCTGGGGAACCGAGCCTCGAACCGGGGTCCTTAGGCTTCACAGGCAAGCGCTTAACCGCTAAGCCATCTCTCCAGCCCATAAATAAAATAGTTTTTAAAGCGTTATTTTTATATATTAGAGACAGAGAGGGGGAGAGAGTGAGAATGGTCACACCAGGGCCTCTAGCTACTGCAAATGAACTCCAGATGCATGTGCCACCATGTGCATCTGGCTTATGTGGGACCTGGAGTATAGAACCTTGGTACTTAGGCTCAGCAGGCATATGCCTTCACTGCTAAGCCATCTCTCCAGCCCCGTAAATTTTTTTGTTGTTGTGTTTTTCAAGATAGGGTCTTGCTCTAGCCCAGGATGGACCTGGATTTCACTATGTAGTCTTAGGATGGCCTCAAACTCAGCGATCCTCCTAACCTCTACCTCCTGAGTGCTAGGATTAAAGACATACACAACTATGTCTTGCTCAATAAAGTACACACACACACACACACACACACACATTTTGTTTGTTTGTTTATTTGTTTTGAGGTAGGGTCTCACTCTAGCTCAGGCTGACCTGGAATTCTCTATGCAGTCTCAGGGTGGCCTGGAACTCACAGGGATGCTCCTACCTCTGTCTCCCAAGTGCTGGGATTAAAGGCGTGCGCCACCACGCCCAGTTAAAATACATTTTTCAAAGCAAGTAGCTTAAGGGAGAAGAGGTCTATTTCAGCTGGCAGTTTGAGGAAATACAGTCATCATGGGGAGAAACACATGGTAACAGGAGTGTATAAAGCAGTTCAGGTGGTCACCAGCCTCACCAAGTTAGCCAGGCATAACTGTGGACAATAGTTCCAACATCACCACTAATGATTTGAAGGTTGAAAAGGAACTTGTGGCTGAGCGGCACGATGGTGCACGCCTTTAGTCCCCCAGCACTTGGAAGGCAGAGGTAGGAGGATTGCCATGAGTTCAAGGCCACCCTGAGACTCCATAGTGAATTCCAGGTCAGCCTGGGCCAGAGTGAGATCCTACCTCAAAAAACCAAAACCAAACCAAAACAAACAAACAAATAAAAAACTTGTGGGAGAGACAGAAAGTGGGTATGCTAAGGAAGAAAATGGGGAACAGAAGGCAGACAATGAGGTAGATGATAAAGAAGGGAAGAAAGTGGGGAAGAAGAGGAAGAAAAGGAGATTAATGTGAGGAAGATGAAGGAGGAGGCAGCTGAAGATGATGAGGGTGACAATGTTGATACTGCGAAGCAGAAGACTCATGGGGATGAGTACACAGCAAAACAGGAAAAGTTAAGCTTTTTTTTTAAAAAAGGCCTTGGCCTGAAGAGATGGCTCAGTGGTTAAAGGTGCTCGCTTGCAAAGCCTAAAAGCCAGACAGCCTGGGTTCAATTCCCTAGTGCCCATGTAAAGGCAGATGCATAAAGTGGCACAAGAATCTGGAGTTTGTTTCTCTTTCTCTCTCTGTCTTGCTCTACCCTTGCAAATAAATAAATAAATAGTATTTTTTAAAGGGCTGGAGAGATGGCTTAACGGTTAAGGCACTTGCCGATAAAGACAGAGGACTGGGGTTTGATTCCCCAATACCTATGTAAAGCCAGATGCACAAGGTGGCACATGCATCTACAGTTCAATTGCAGTGGCTAGAGGTGTTGGCATGCCCGTTCTCCCTCTCTCTCTCTCCCTCCCTCTTTTTCTCTCTTTGCCTTTTTCTCTCTATCTCAAATAAATATTTTTTAAAGTTTAAAAAAAGAATAAAAATTAATAAAATAACAAAGGCTCCCGAGGGTGCACGCGCAGAAAGATAGTGAGACCCAAGGAGATAAACTACCCTCACACCTCAGCCAAGACACGGCTGAAACCCATAGAGGAACTAGGGAGACAAACTTGAGTTGCTTCCATGTTGAATCTGATCATCAGAGCCAAGATGAAGGAGACAGACCCAACACCTACCAAAGCAGAGATCCAGAGTCTCCTAAGAGCTCCTCACTGAAGTAGACTTAAAATTCACCCACCATGGCTCAGGGAATTTTGTGGAAGAGGGGCAGAAAGATTGTAAGAGCCGTAGGTTGAGACATCGCGCCTAGAGGCATTCCCTCCCCACTAAAGTGACTGACTGCTGCTCCCATGGGGAAATACCTACAACCCCACTGAGGAAGGTCCCCAATGGAATGGGGGCAGGGACGAAGGAAAAGAGGATACCAACACATGATGTATCCATATGAAATTTATTGATAATAATAAAAGGATTTAGGGGCTGGAGAGCTGGCTTAGCAGCTAAGCGCTTGCCTGTGAAGCCCAAGGAACCCAGTTCGAGGCTCGATTCCCCAGAACCCACATTAGCCAGATGCACAAGGGGGCGCACATGTCTGGAGTTCATTTACAGTGGCTGGAGGCCCTGGCACGCCCATTCTCTCTATATATACATATTTGCCTCTTTCTCTCTCTGTCACTTTCAAATAAATAAATAAAAATTTAAAAAATTTAAATTAAAAAAATAAATAAAAAGATTTAAAAAAAAATCCTTTACCAAACTCTAACAACACCAATTTAAAAAAAAAAAAAAAAAAAGGCCCGGCTGGGCATGGTGGCACATGCCTTTAAATCCCAGCAATTGGGAGACTGAGGTAAAAGATCATGGTGAGTTTCAGGTCAGTCTAGGAAAAAAAAAAAAAAACGCTGGTTAAATGGAGTGATTTCAACACATAATGAAATTTGATGTTTGAGGTTTTGAGATTTCACTTTTTATTTGAGGAGAAAAAAGGACGGATCCAAATCTCCCTAGAACACTCAGAGGAACAGAACTTTCTGTTTCTTGATCTGGACAGGAGACTGAAAGGTATCTGGGCTTTTGGATAGACAACAATTCTGCTGGATTCCCACAAGGCTGCTATGGCACCTCTTTTCTGATACACCCCAGAACGTGCACTTGTGCCTGCGTGCACACACTCACACACACACACACACACACACACACACACACACACACGCCAGGCATGGTGGCACACTGATATAATCCTGAGGCAGGAAGATAGAAGCCAGACTAGGCTACATAAAAAGAAATCTTGTTGGCTTCACTCTGGAGTCTCAGGATGGCCTCGAACTCAGCAATCCTCCACGTCGGCCACCAAGTGCCAGGATTAAAAGTCTGCATCAGGAAAAAAAAAAAAAAGGAAAAAAATTAAGAAACAATAAAAAAAAAAAAAGTATGCATCACCATGCCCAGCTGAAACTTGATTTTCACTCTATAGTCCATCCTCCTGTCTCAGCCTGGTATAAGCATTACTACCAAGTCCAGCTTTTTGGTGAGAGAGAGGATAGCACTAAAGATTGACCCAGAGCTTTATGCATGCTAGGCAAGTACTTTTTCACTAAACTACATCAGTTCTTCCTTTCTGCAAATGAACGCCAGATGCATGCACCACTTTTTGCATCTGGCTTAACTTGGGTATTGGGCAATCAAAATCAGGTCATCAGGCTTTGCAAACAAGCACCTTTATTCACTAATCCACCTCCCCACCCCTCAATCCCTTTTTAAAACTGTTTTGGGGCTGAAGAGATTGCTCAGTGGTTAAGGCACTTGTCTGTGAAGTCTAAGACCCAGGTTCAATTTCTCAGAACCCACATGAGCCAGATGCATATGGTGGTACATGCTTCTAGAGTTTGTTTGCAAGACTAGAGGCCCTGGCACACCCATTCTCTCTCTCTCAAATAAATAAGTAAAAATAAAATATTAAAACTGCATTGTTGTTGTTGACTTTTTGTTTGTTTGTTTGTTTCCATGTACAGTCTCACTTTAGCCTGGGCTGACCTGGAACTCACTCTGTAGTCCCAGGATGGTCTTGAACTCCCAGAGATCCTCCTACCTCTGCCTCCAGAATGCTGGGATTAAAGGCATGCGCCACCACACCCAGCCCCCATTGTTATTATTTTTTTTTTTTATGGGGAGGTTCATGGTAGAGTTTCACTCTTGTCCAGGCTGACCTGGAATTCACTATGTTGTCTCAGGCTGGCCTCCAACTCACAGCGATCCTCCTACGTCTGCCTCCTCAGTGCTGGGATTAAAGGCATTTGCCGCCACACGTGGCATACTTCCTTCTCTGTAACCATCTGCTTTGTCTCAAAAGAACATAGCAAGTAGTGTGGTGAGAAAGAACTCCTATGCTAGGCAATCAGTTAATAATTAATGAGCTTTCCACAAGCTGAAGAAGAAGAAGAAAAAAAAAGCATAGAGGGCTAAGGCTCCAGGTTTCCTTCCTCTGAGACGGAGCCCTAGGGCTCCCCAACTTTCAAGTTAGTCCAAGTCTCTAGAGCAGTTCTTTAAACCAGGCTGTCCGCCTGCAGAACTCCCTGAACCCTGCTGTGCAGGGAGCAGCACTGAACTTTCTATTTTGAGGCAGGCTATTGCTAAGTTAGTCTTGAGTTTGCAGTCCTCCTGCCTCCACAATGGCTTGGATAACAGGCCCGCACCACCGCACCCCACAACAGGCTGTCTTTGGTAAACACTTCTTGTTGTTTTTCTTTGTGTTCTGGGTTTGTATGTCTTCGTGTCTGTCATATGAGTGTGTTGTTGTATGTTTAGTGTGAATGTGTGTGTGCTGAAGCAGATGCCTGGTGTGCATACATATGGAGGCCAAAGAGGAATGGTGTCTTCCTCTGGTGTTCTTCCGTGTTGTTTGCTTGAGACAGATTCTCTCTCTGAACCTGGAGCTGCTGTTGTTTCTAGACTGGCTGATCCGCGAGTCCCAGCAATTCTGTCTATGCTCAGCATGCCTCTTCCTTTCCCTCTCTCTCAAGTAAATAAATAAATTATATACATTAGAGAGAGAGCGTGAGAGCAAGTGGGAGAGAGAATTGGCACACCAGGGCTTTAGCCACTGAAATCGAACTCCATACATTTGCGCCTCCTAGTGGGCATGTGTGGCCTTGTGCTCAGGTCAGCTTTGTGCCTCTGGCTTATGCGGGATCTGGAGAGAGATCAAACATGGGTTCTTAGGCTTTGCAGGCAAGTGCCTTCACTGCTAAGCCATCTCTCCAGCACTCCCTTTCTTTTTTTTTTTTTTTTTTGGTTTTCTAAGGTACGGTCTCACTCTAGCTCAGGCTGATCTGGAATTCACTATGTATTCTCAGGGTGGCCTTGAACTCTTGGCGATCCTCCTGCCTCTGCCTCCCGTGTGCTGGGATTAAAGGCGTGCGCCACCATGCCCGGCTCCCCCTTTCGTTTTTATGGGGGTTTCAGACAAGTTCTTCCTATGTAGCTCAGACTGTAATAGACCTTACTATGCAGCCAAAGCTGGCCTCAAATTTGGGGCACTCATGCTGCCTCAAGCCTCCCGAGTGTTGAATTTATAGGCATGTCCCAGCTCACCCAGTTCAGGACTTCTTCCGTGCAACAGTATTTACTACTTCACCAAATCTGGCAGTTACTGCTTATAACTAAGCATAAGAAGCACTTATGAGCCGAGTGTGGTGGCGCACGCCTTTAATCCCAGCACTCGGGAGGCAGAGGTAGGAGAATCGCCATGAGTTTGAGGCCACCCTGAGACTCCATAGTGAATTCCAGGTCAGCCTGGACTAAAATGAAACCCTATCTTGAAACAACCCCCCCCCAAAAAAAAAAAAAAACAGGGCTGGAGAGATGGCTTAGCAGTTAAGGCACTTGCCTGCAAGGTCTCCGGACCCAGGTTCGATTCTCCAGGTCCCATGTAAGCCAGATACACAAGGTGGCACATGAATCTGGAGTTCACTTGCAGTAACTAGAGGCCCTGGGGTGCCCATTCTCTCTCTGTCCCTTTCTCTCCCTCTCTCTGTCTCAAATAAATTTTAAAAAAGAGAGAAGTATTTATTAGCAGCTGGCTGTAGGTCCAGCTTGTTCTACACAGCCAGGTTCAGATCAGCCAGGGACACATAGCAAGACCCTACATTGAGAAAGAAAAAAAAAAAGAAGCCGGGCGTGGTGGCGCGCGCCTTTAATCCCAGCACTCGGGAGGCAGAGGTAGGAGGATTGCCATGAGTTCAAGGCCACCCTGAGATGACAGAGTTAATTCCAGGTCAGCCTGGACCAGAGTGAGACCCTACCTCGAAAAACCAAAAAAAAAAAAAAAAAAGTGCTTGGACTGGAGGGATGGCTCAGAGGTTAAATAATAATAAAAAAGAAAGAAAGGGAGGAGACAGAGCCCTGTGGCTGCTCCCTGGGCACAGTGCCTGTGGAAGCAGGAGTCAAGGGGTCCTATCTAAATTAAATGAATGTAGATGCATTCTGCCAATTTATTACTTCAAGCTTTCTTTCCCTTTCTTTATGTATATACATGTCAGGAATAACATTTTTCCATAATATCATTTTTTATGAGAACTTCCATACTTAGCAGAGAGGAGAAAGGAAGGAGGAGGACAAAAGCCTACATTCCTTCAGCATTTCAATCAACAACCTCATTTTCTTCTAACAGTTGAAGTGAACTTCTTATGAATAATGGATGATAGCCTGATGAATATGCACAGAGCTTATTATGCTGGTGAGGTTTGGTAAATAATTTATGAGCTAAAATGGTCCTCACCTTGTTACTGTATAAAAAAGGAAGAAAAAAAAAAAAACATATTTACCCTTTGTGTTGGTAGGGTGACCTGTCATACAGTGACAGCAGCCCAGAATTCTAGCTTGACATCAGTGCTAAGATTAAATAGAATAAAACATTGTCTATACATTTTAGGGTGGGAGGAGGAGGTCTATAAAAAAAAAAATAGAGGGCTGGAGAGATGGCTTAGCGGTTAAGCGCTTGCCTGTGAAGCCTAAGGACCCTGGTTCGAGGCTCAGTTCCCCAGGTCCCACGTTAGCCAGATGCACAAGGGGGCGCACGCATCTGGAGTTCGTTTGCAGAGGCTGGAAGCCCTGGCGCACCCATTCTCTCTCTCTCCCTCTATCTGTCTTTCTCTCTGTGTCTGTTGCTCTCAAATAAATAAATAATTAATTAAAAAAAAAATAGAGCATGCATAGCCACACTCCTTGTCACGTGTAAGTTGTTTAACACTCTGGCTTGGGCTGGGGAGATGGCTCAGTGTCTTTAACGCTTGCTTACAAAAACCTGCTGGTCTGAGTTCAATTCCCCAGGACCCACGTAAAGACAGATGCACAAAGTAGCACATACATCTGGAGTTCCTTTGCAATGGCAAGAGGCCCTGGTGTGCTCCTTTTCTCTCTCTCTCTGCTTACAAATTATACATATTTATGCCAGGCATGGCGTTACATACCTTTAATCCCAGCACTTGGAGGCAGAGGTAGGAGGATCGCCATGAGTTTGAGGCCATCCTGAGACTACATAGTAAATTCCAGGTCAGCTTGGGCTAAAGTGAGACCCTACCTTGAAAAAAGAAATGATGAAACTTATATTATATATGTATGTATGTGTATGTGTATGTATGTATATACATGTATGTATGTATGTATGTGTGTGTGTATGTGTGTGTGTGTGTGTGTGTGTGTATATATATATATATATATATATACACATATATATATATATACATGACCTGCTTCTCACCTTAAGAGATCCCATTGTGAGCAGTCCTCAGGCATCTTCTATGGCCAGGTCTCCTCACTGGACTTCCATCTAGCCAGTGAGACTGCTTCCTTGATTTTAGGAACTCTAGCCTGCAGAGCCTCAGAAATGCATTGCTTTTCTTCCTCTCTTCACTGATTTTCCCTGGTTGGAGCCTCCACTGTGTCATCCTTCAACTCACTCCATCTACTCTAGCCTTATCCTCTTAGCAGTAACAGTGGGTGTCCTGTCTTTCACCTGGTGGACAGAGTGGGCGAGGCAAGATTACCTGTGTAAAGAGGGCTGTTCAGGGAAAGTATGTATGCGGGCTGGAGGGATGGCTTACTGGTTAAGGCATTTGCCTGCAAAGCCAAAGGATTCAGGTTTGATTTCCCAGGATCCACATTAGCCAGATGCACAAGGGGGTGCAAATGTCTGGAGTTTGTTTACAGTGGCTGAAAGCCCTGGTGCACCCATTCTCTCTCTCTCTCTCTCTCTCTCTCTCTCTCTCTCTCTCTCTCTCTCCTTCTTTCTCTGTCAAATAAATACTTGAAAATACGTATGGATTCTGGCAGGACTCAGTTACTCGATGACAAGTTTTAGATGACCTGGAACCCAGTCAGTTCTCAGGTCAGGAAAGGTGGGACCCCAGGGCTCATCTGCTAAGATTCCAGGAGCATTTAGTCATAGGACTGAGGAAAGCTGGCATTGTCTACAAAGCACCACTCACAGGCTGCGTGGCAAGAGGATGTGAGGGGAAAGAGGACAAAAGGTCCTGTTCTTCACCTCCTAAGTAAAACATCACATTTTCAAGAAGCAGAGTAAGTGGCCTGAAAACAAAAAAAATCACATGATAAAGTTATTGGAACAATGATGTAATTAAAGTGACAATACTCATTAGAACAACATAATATTTATTTTTATTTGTGACAGAGAGGGAGGGACGGACAGAAAGAGGAGAGCGAATGGGCACGCAAGGGCCTCTAGCCACTACATGCCCCACTTTGTGCATCTGGCTTATGTGGGTACTGGGGAATCAAACCTGTGTCCTCAGGCTTTGCAGGCAAACACCTTAACCACTGAGCCATCTCTCCAGCCCCAAAATAATATTTTGATTTAAGAAAGCTTCTTAGCTGCTGGGTGCAGTGGCGTACACCTTTAATCCCAGCACTTGGGAGGCAGAGGTAGGAGGATCGCTGTGACTTCTGAGTGAATTCCAGGTCAGCCTGGGCTAGACTGAGACCCTACCTCAAAAAACCAAAAGAAAAAAAAAAAAAAAAGAAAGCTTCTTGAAGGACAAAGGAAGTATTTTTTTTAATATTTCATTTAATTATTATCATTTTTGTTTGTTTGGTTTGGTTTTCTAAGGTAGGGTCTCACTCTAGCCCAGGCTGACCTGGAATTCACTATGTAGTTTCAGGGTAGCCTCAAACTCATGGTGATCCTCCTACCTCTGCCTCCTGAGTGCTAGGATTAAAGGCATGCATCACCATGCCCATTTTACTAATTATTTGAGAGAGAAAAAGAGGCAGATAAAGAGAGAATGAGCACGCCAGGGCCTCTAGCCACTGCCAATGAATTCCAGATGCATGCGTCACCTTGTGCATCTGGCTTACATGGGTACTGGGGAATCAAACATGTGTCCTCAGGCTGTGCAGGCAAACACCTTAACCACTGAGCCATCTCTCCAGCTTAAAGGAAGTAAATCTTTAAGTAGAGTTTGCAAAACAAAAAGGGACCTAGGGCTGGAGAGATGGCTCAGTGGTTAAGGTGCTTGCCTGCAAAGTCTAATGACCCAGGTTCAATTCCCCAGGACCCACATAGGGTGCACAAGGTGATACATGTGTCTGGAGTTCATTGGTAGTGGCTGGAGGCCCTGGAACACCCATTCTCTCTCTCTACCTATCTGCCTCTTTCTAAAATAAATAAATAAAAATAAAATATTAAAAAAGGGACCCAATTAATTAGAAAGCATACATTGCTGAATGTGGGCTCTGTTTACCTTTCCAACTTCATTTTTGCACAATTCTCCCCATCACTCCTGTATTCTGGCTTGTCATGAAATCCTAACTCCCAATGTGATGGTGTTTGAAGATGAGGCCTTTGGAAGATGATTAGATCAGGGGGGTGGGGGGTGGCCTCCTCATGAGTGTCACTGGTGCCCTTATGAAAGGAATCCCAGGAAGTTTCCTAGCCCCTTCTCACCATGTGAGGCTGTCTGTGTCTAGTGTGAAATGGGTCTTCACAAGACATCAAATGAGCCAACACCTGATCTTGGACTTCCTAGCCTCCAGAATTGGGAGACATAAGTTTCTTTGCTCATAAAGCACCCAATCTATAATGTGTATAGCTGACCAAATGAAATAAGACAGCCACCATGATACACTTTCAACGTCCTGAGCCCCAAGCTCTTTCCTGCCTCGGAGCTGCTGCCCACGCTCTTCCTTCTGCCTCCCCCATCTCCCATCTTCTAGGCCTTGACTAGGGCCTGCTGAGGGCTTTCCTGCCCTTTGGTGGTCTCTTTCTTCACCTTCTTGGCTTCCCATAACGTACAGTAGTATATTCATACACAATGTCTGTTAAGAAGTCCAGTAGAATGTCAAGGGATCCGGGCATGGTGGTGTATACCTTTAATCCCAGCATTTGGGAGGCAGAGGTAGGAGGATAGCCGTGAGTTCGAGGCCACCCTGAGACTATAGAGTGAACTCCAGGCCAACCTGATGTTGCTTTCCACTAGACATTTAGCTCCTAACCCAGTGTACAGTGCATAGTCAATATAAATATTTGTTGAATAGATGAAATCTCGGAAGGCATGGAAGTGTCAGGGTGAAGAAAAGAAAGAATTATGGGGGCTGAGGAGCTTATTGAAGAATTGTACTTGGCGTCAGAAGCAAAAGGGAGCTACTGGCAATACTTCCTTATCTGTACATAGAAAAACATATGTATTATATATAATTTATGTATTTATATAATTTATTATATATAATTACTTGGGAGAGGGGCTGGAGAGATGGCTCAGCGGTTAAGGCACTTGCCTGCAAAGCCTAACAATGTGGGTTAAATTCCCCACTACCCACATAAAGCCAGATGCATGTGCACAAAGGGGCACATGCATCTGGAACTCATTTGCAGTGACTGAAGGCCCTGGCATACCCACTCTGTTTGTCTCTCCTCTCTCTATCTCTCCCCGCTTGCAAATAAATAGATAAAATTATTATATGTATGTATATATATATAGATATATATAATTTTTTTTTCAGTGCTGGTGATAAAACCTAGAGTCTGGCAAATGCTAAACAAATGCTCTACCACTGTGCTTCACCCCAGCTCAGATGTTTTTGTGTGGTGACAACCATGATATATATTTATTGTAGGAAGACTGCCAATACTAAGTACTGGCGCAGATATAGAATAACGGGAACTCATGTTCCCGGCACTAGAGTGCTCATGTTCCTGGTAAGGATATATATTGGTTTGAGCACTGGAAAAGTATTTAGCATTATCTACAAAAACTAAACATGTATCTTTTTTTTTTTTTTTTTTTGGTTTTTCGAGGTAGGGTCTCACTCTGGTCCAAGCTGACCTGGAATTCACTCTGTCATCTCAGGGTGGCCTTGAACTCACGGTGATCCTCCTACCTCTGCCTCCCGAGTGCTGGGATTAAAGGCGTGCGCCACCACTCCCGGCTAAACATGTATCTTAAACCTAGCATTTTCACTCCTCAGTATTTACCCAAAGGAAAGAAATATATATGTTCACAAAAACCTTGCACAAGAATGTTCACAGCAGCTTTAAATATTACAGCCCCCAAAAGGAAACAAATCAAATGTTCATCAAAAGAACAGAATGGGGGGGGCTGGAGAGATGGCTTAGTGGTTAAGGCATTTGCTTGCAAAGCCAAAGGATCCAGGTTCAATTCTCCAGGGCCCACGTAAGCCAGATGCACAAGGGAGCATATGCATCTGGAGCTCCTTTGCAGTGGCTGGAGGCCCTAGTGCTCACTTGTTCTCTCTCTCTCTCTCTCAAAAAAAAAAACACAAAAAATAAAACAGGACAGTCAGGCTGGAAAGACGGTTTAGCAGTTGTTGGCAAAGCCTAAGGACTCAGGTTCAATTCCTCAATAACCACATAAGCCAGACATATATGGTGACAAATGTATCTGGAGTTCATTTGCAGTGGCTAAGGCCCTGGTGTACCCATTCTCTCTCTGCCACTCTCTCGTAAATAATTTTTTTAAAAAGTCATAGAATGGGTGGTGCTTGTCTGCGAAGCCTAAGGACCCAGGATTGATTCCCCAGTATCCAAGTAAGGCAGATATACAAAGTGGCGCATGCATTTGGAGTTCATTTGTAGTGGCTAGAGGCCCTGGTGTGCCCACTTTCTCTCCCTCTTTCTTTTTCTTTTAAAAATTTTTTTATTTATATTTATTTATTTGACAGCGACAGTGAGAGAGGAAGAGGCAGATAGAGAGAAAGAGAGAGAGAATGGGCATACCAGGGCCTCCAGCCACTGCAAATGAACTCCAGATGCATGCGCCCCCTTTGTGCATCTGGCTAACGTGGGTCCTGGGGCATCAAACCTTGAACCGGGGTCCTTAGGCTTCACAGGCAAGCACTTAACCACTAAGCCATCTCTCCAGCCCTGTTTTTCTTTTTAAAAAATGTTTTATTTTTTATTCATTTTATTTGAGAACTTGTCTGGAGGTTCTAGCAGGGGAGCGCAGCTGCTTGTATACTCTTGACCAAAGATCGGTCTTCTGCTTCACGCAGCTTCGGGAGGGACGCACAAGGAGCGGTGAGGGAGGAAGGGGACACCCGCCTAGCCAGCCAGATCAGCCGAATCCACCCTGGCGATCAGTGGGGTGACAGATGTCGCAGCCAGATCGCCCTCACATCCTACTCATTTTATTTGAGAGAGAAAGGGAGGGGGAGAAAGAGGCAGATAGAGAGAGAAGATGCATCAGGGCTTCCAGCCTGCAAAAGAACTCCAGATGCATGCACCACCTTGTGCATCTGGCTTAAGTGGGTCCTTGAGAATTGAACCTGGGGTCTTTTGGCTTTGCAAGCACTTTAACTCCACCCTCTCTGCCTCTTTCTATCTCTCAAATAAATAAATACTTAAAAGAAAAATACTTCTGTCTAGGACTATGAGCAATGGTAAGCTAATAAATCCGTCACAAGACATATGGGAGACACACAATAAGTACACACACAAACACACACAGAAGGAAGAGGAGGAGGGGGAGGAAAATCCCCGTGACAGCAGGGGGAAAAAAATAACCTGTAGGACTTGGTGTGGTGGCATATGGTCCCAGCACCTGGGAGACTGAGGTAGGACTGCCAAGAGTTCAAAGCCAGCCTGAGTAAGTTCTAGGTCTCCCTGGGGTACAGTGAGACCCTGCCACAAAACAAAACAACATAAAAAAATGAAATAACAATAAATAAATATGTACTCTTCAAATACTTAAGCAACAGATACAATGTTAAGTCAAAGGTATCCTTTTCCCAGAGAAAACCAGGATTCCCATGTTGATATGTCCGAGCTTCTCGAGCATATTCATCTATTTCTTCAAGCCATTCCTGAGTCCATGTCTTCCAGAGCCTTTGATCCATGTGTAGCACCAAACCCAGTCACACAGAATTAGGAAATTCTGCCTCTGAGCTACAAGATTCAATGGCAATACTGTGCCCTTTCTTCACCGAAGGAGTGGTAGGAAATACAAAGATGAGTAAGTCACAATCCTGACACTCAAAGGGTTTCATGGGACAGACCCATGCCCAAGAACCGTAACACCACGTCACGTAGAATTTAGAGGAGCATGAAAATGGGTTCAAACAGCCAGGCATAGTGGTGCCCTCCTTTAATCCCAGCACTGGGTAGACAGAGGTAGGAGGTCACCATGAATTTGAGGTCAGCCTGGGACTACAGAATGAGTTCCAGGTCAGCCTGGGCTAAATGCGACCCTACCTCAAAAAACAAGCCAAGTGTTGTGGCGCACGCCTTTAATCTCAGCACTACGGAGGCAGAGGTAGGAGGATCGCCATGAGATCGAGGGCAGCTTGAGACTAGGCAGTGAATTCTGGGTCAGCCTGGGTTACAATGAAACCTTACCTCCAAATGCCAAAAAACAGAAACATCAACAACAAAAATTGGTTCAAGCAATGGTATAGGTACGTTGTAACTATATAAACCTTACATTTTTCAAAGCTTTTTTTTCAAATATGGCCTCACAGTAACTTAATGCTGTGAAGCAGTCATTGTAATTAGTTATCTCCTCAATCTTCACCCACTCTGGCCCAGGATGATGGGGAACTCCCTTTGTAGAACCAGGCTGGCCTGGCTGGAACTCAGGGCAATCCTCCTACCTCAGCTTCTGGGAACTAAAGGTGTGCGCCACCACACCAGGGCCCGTCCTCCGTTTATTTATTATTTTCCTTGAGATTGAGGGTGGAGGGGGTCTCACTTTGTTGTCCAGACTCCATGGGCTCAAGACATCCTTCTGCCTCTGCCTCCCAAACAGCTGGGACTGTAAGGATGGTGTGGAACTCGGCCTGGACTGCTTGGGAGAGAGCTGGGAGAAACCCCCGCAAGCATCCAGATTCCTCATCCATCAGTTCCCACCTGCGGTCCTTCCTCGCCTGCCTCAGGGGCACAGCAAGCTTGATACTCCCATCTGGCTTCAAGTGGCAAGCTTCGGTGAGCAGAGCAGAGCCGCTGGGTGCGAACATTCTGGAGAAGTGTACCTACGTGGTCCACAGCCATCAGGGCCGCTGCCCTCTCCTTCCCTCCCTCGCCCTGCCCCATCCTTCCCCCATAGAGGCTTAAAAATAATTGTGGCAAGGACTCCGTGTCCTTTCTCCTGACTGTACCTCATCTGTGCGCCACCCTCAAGGTCATCCTAGACCATAGAGTGCGGGGGGAGGAGGGGATCAGAGGGAGGGCAGGCTAGGCCACCTGGATGTTGGGATCCACAAGCCTCCCTCCTGTATCCGTTCCCTACCTTTTGATCTTCCTTCCTCTCCTATTTTTCACTACTTTTCCTTGCTCCCAAATTAGCCTTCTCTTAACCCTGCCCTACCTTCAAAAGCCACGAACAGAGCTGGGGTGGTGGCGGCGGCGCACGCAGGAGGTACCTGCCTGCAAAACCAAAGGATCTAGGTTCGATTCCCCAGGACCCACACATAAGCCAGATGCACCAGGTGGTGGCACATGCATCTGGAGTTCGTTTGCAGTGGCTGGATGCCCTAGCGTGCCCACTTCTCTTTTTATTTTTATTTATTTTTATTTATTTGAGAGTGGCAGAGAGAGAGAGAGAGAGAGGGAAGAGGATAGTGGGCGCGCCAGGTCTGCTTAGCCACTGCAAACGAACTCCAGACACGTGCGCCCCCTTGTGCATCTGGCTAACGTGGGTCCTGGGGAATCGAGCCTCAAACCGGGGTCCTTAGGCTCCACAGGCAAGCGCTTAACCGCTAAGCCATCTCTCCAGCCCTCTTTTTATTTTATTTTATTTTTTTCATTTTTCGAGGTAGGATCTCATTCTAGCCCAGGCTGACCTGGAATTCAGTCTGTAGTCTCACAGTGTGGCCTCGAACTCACGGCGATACTCCCACCTCTGCCTCCCGAGTACGGGGATGAAAGGCGCGCGCCACCACGCCCGGCTCCACTTCTCTTTTTAAAGAGAATCCTCTGTGAGTTCGAGGCTCAGCCTGAGACTACAGAGTGAATTCCAGGTCAGCCTGGGCTAGAGAGAGAGACTCTACCTTGACCCCCTCCAAAAAAAAAAAAAAAAAGCCATTAAAAAACCCAACTCTCTTGGACCGGTGTGGTGGCGCACACCTTTCATCCCAGCACTCTGCGAGGCAGAGGTAGGAGGATCACTGTAAGTTCGAGGCCACCCTGAGACTACAGAGTGAATTCCAGGTCAGCCTGGGCTAGAGACCCTGAGACCCTACCTCGGAAAACCAGGGGAAAAAGAAAAAACAACACAAAACTTTCCCCACCACTATACACCAAAGCAGCCCCTCACCCCTTTTCTCTATTCCACTTAACTGTCTTTCTTTGCACATTTTTTTTTGAACTTGGCCGAGCAGGCCGGCAAGCTGTCTTTAGACCACCCATGAAAGAGGAGAGTGGGGGAGAGCCCAGGGCCTCGGTCCCCTCCCTGGTGTGCAGCGGGGACGCCGCTGCTCCCCTCGGGAGGCCGGGCTCGGGCCGGGTCCCCTCGCTCCTTCCCCGGGGCGGGACGGCGGACACGAACTTGAGTTTCACCGTGGAGAAGGGTAGCTGACTACTTGAGAGTCCCAGTCGTCACCCATCAGCCATCCCTTGGCTGAAGGGAAGGTGGCACAGGGTCCCCCAGTCTCTCACCCGACCCCCAAACTCTCCTACCCTTGGAAACGCAACGACCCCCAGCCCCCGTCCCCCGTACTCCAATGCGGCACATGGGAGGAGGCTGAGTGACCGATGACCGATGACCGATCCTGCAACTCCATCCCGGGCCGAGAGCTCCGGGGCCGGGAGCGTGGGGGGCGCAGGGTCCCGTCCCCACCCCCACCCGCGCCCGCGGCTCCCGGGCTCCCCGCCCTCCCTTCCCTGACCGCCGCCCCCGGCGGCCGGCGCGGGCGGTGCAGCATGCGGCAAAGCTCTTTGCATAAATTATGCTCATGACGCAGCAGCTAAAAAAATCCAAGTAGCAGAAGGAGGGGGAAAAAAAAGGTGGGGGGGGGGAGAGAGAAAGGGGGGGGAGCCGTGGAAGTGTGGGGGGGAGAGAAGAAAAATATCTACCTGGCCGCCCCCCTACCCCCGGCTTCCCCTGCCCGCTTCCCGGCCGTGCCCCCTCCGCCGGCGCAGCCCACCGAGCCCCCTTGGGCAGCGCCCAGCTCCGCCCGGGGGCCCCCCGGGGTGGTGGTTGGTGGGGGGGGGGGGACGGCGGCGGGTCCCGACCGGCTTCCCGGGCCGAGCCGAGCCCAGCCCAGCCGCACTGGCTTCTTTGTCTGCGGGCGGCGGCCGGCTCGGCCCCGGCCCGGGTCCCCTGGCCCGGACGGTGAGATGAATCTGTAATCGGTGACCGCCCGGCACCCGGGGCGAAGGCGGCTGGGGCTCGGGCTCCGGTAAGTAGCGGGGTCCGGGGCGGGGAGGGGTTTGCACGGAGGGGGAGGGGGCCGGGCAGGGGAGGTTTCGGGTTTGGTTAATATGCAATGCCCGTAATTAGCATAATTTATATATTTATGATAAAGAGAGGGAAAAAAAAAAAAAGCCGCGGGGCCGGGGCGGCGGCGGCGGGATACGGCCCGGGCGGCGGGCAGCAGCCGGGAGCGGGACGGCGCTCGCCGCCCACCTGGGGCCGCGGAGCCCGGGGGAGGCCGCCGCCCTCGCCCGCGCCGCCCGGTCTCCTCGGACCCGCGGGGAGCCGCCGCCTCCCGGGGACGCGCGAGGGGTCCGGCCCGGCCCCCTCCCCGAGCCCACCCTGCAGCCCAGGTGCGGTTCGGAGCCCTCGGGAGGCTCTGGCGACCTGTCACCGTCCTCTTCCCTGACCAGCCTAACCCCAGACGAGTGCTCGGACTCCGGCTTCGACACCTGGGTGCAGTTGCTGGACCCGAGTCTGAGGAGTGGTGGGAGGGTCGCCATCGAACGGAGCGTGAGCACTTCATAAATATGTAATCACGATATTAGTATTAATAATGGTCGCAGAATGGGCCCAGAATGTGCTCCCGGGACATTTGCACCTAGCAAGGCCCAAGGAGCCCCAAGAGTGCCTTTCAACCTCCACTTTAGCTTGGAGATCACCAAAAACCTTCACGGAATAGCTTCCCCAATGGACAAGGAGAAATTAAAAAAAAAAAAAAAAAAAGCTGTTAGGAAGCTTTACGAGGCCAAAGACCAGAGGCTCTTTGCAGAGCCTCGTTTGCTTTTCCAGATTCCTTGTTCCCAAGAATGGAGATATATGTATGTATACATACATACATACATACATACATACATACATACATACATTCCTCCTCCCCTCATTTTGGTATTCTAAGGCAGCCAACATTGACTGTGGGGGACAGGGACTAAGGACCTGTACTGCATTAAAAAATTATATTTTATGCTGGGTGTGGGGGTGCACGCCTTTAATCCTGACACTGGGAAGGCAGAGGTAGGAGGATCACTGTGAGTTCGAGGCCATCCAGAGACTACATAGTGAATTCCAGGTCAGTCTGAACTAGAGTGAGACCCTACCTTAAAAAAAATCATATATACACACACACACACACACATATATATATATGTAATTTTTATTTATTTATTTGAGAGCGAGAGAGAGAGAAAGGCAAGTAGAATGAAAGAAAGACAATGGACACACCAGGGTCTTCAGCTGCTGGAAACAAACTCCAGATGTGTGCATCACCTTGTGCAGGTGGCTTACCTGGGTTCTGGGAAATAGAACTTGAGTCCCTTGGCTTTGCAGGCAAGCGTCTTAACAGCTAAGCCATCTCTCCAGCCCATGTATTGCGTTTTGGTTGAAGTCTGGAGATACTACACTTTAAGAAAAGTGCACACCTAGCCAGGCATGGTGGCGCACGTCTTTAATCCCAGCACTTGGGAGGCAGAGGTAGGAGAATCGCCATGAATGAGTTCAAGGCCACCCTGAGACTACATAGTGAAGTCCAGGTCAGCCTGGGCCAGAGTGAGACCCTACCTCAAAATAAATAAATAAACAAATAATAGGAACATAATAGTTTACATTCTATGATCCTTTGTAATTTAAAGTGTTTTATGTAATGGTCTACTTCAGTTAAATAATAGCAGTAGCTGGGTGTGGTAGTGCATGCATTTAATCCCAGAACTCAGGAGGCAGAGATAGGAGGACTGCCAGGAGTTTGAGGCCATACAGTGAATTTTAGATCAGTCTGGGCTAGAAAGAGACCCTACCTCAAAAACTAAACAAACAAAAAATAACAGCAACAACACTTTTATAGTGTTTGCGTGCAAGGCCTTATTGTGTCTTCCATAAATATTGCCTGTTTCAAGCTGGGCATGGTGGCACAAGTTTGTAACCCAGCATTGAGGAGGCTCTGGCAGAAGAATCTTGATTTGGAGGCCAGCCTGGGTTGTGTAGATAGACTGTCAAAAAAAAAAAATGTGTATGTGAAAGGCCTTGATCCTATGTCAGTGGCTATCATACTTCAACAGGTAGGGGTGGGAAATCTGTGCTGTGGGGCAGAAATGCAAAGAGGTGGACCGACAGGCAGAAAACTTGCCAGGCTATGATCCTTTGAAGATGAGGATGGTCTTCTCGGAACCTAGACAAATAATGCTTGCATACAGGAGAGGGCGCACTAGAGCCACCGGCCCAAGAAGTAGCAGGAAGAAGGGGCTTTGGCCTCTTGCCTTTACTGAAGATGGAAATGTGATGGCAAAACCTGACTCTGTGGGAGGCTGAAGCCACCATTTGCTGAGATGAAAATGGCTGCATGTCCTTGGAGCAGATTTGGGCTGGAAATTTGGAGTTTCGGGTTTTTAAAAATATTTTATTTTTATTTATTTATTTGAGAGAGAGAGAAAGAGAGAGAGAGGCAGATAGACAATGGGTGCACCAGGGACTCCAGTCGCTGCAAACCAACTCCAGACACATGCACCACTTTGTGCATCTGGCTTATGGGGGTCCTGGGAAACCAAACCTAGGTGGTTTGGCTTTCCAGGCAAATGCCTTAACCACTAAGCCATCTCTTCAGCCCTCAAGTGTTTTATTATTATTATTATTATTTAATTAATATATTTGAGAGAGAGAAAGAGGCAGGCAGAAAGAGTGAGTATGAGTGTGCCAGGGTCTTTTATCACTGCAAATGAATTCCAGACTTACTTGCCACTTTGTGCGTCTGGCTTTGCATGGGCACTGGAAAATAGAAATTGGGTTGTCAGGTTTTGCAAGCAAGCTTCTTCAACCTCTCAGCTATCTCTCCAGCCCCTGTCAATTATATATATATGCAAGGAGAAAGAGAGAAGAATGGGTGCACCAGGGTCTCCAGCCACTGCAAACTCCAGATGCATGCACCAACTTGTGCATCTGGTTTACGTGGGTACTGGAGAATCAAACCTGGGTCCTTAGGCTTTGCAGGCAAGTGCCTTAACAGCTAAGCCATCTCTCCAGCCCATTTTATTTATTTATTTGTGAGGGTGGGGGGAATGAGACAGATAGAGAGAGAATGGCCATACCAGGGCCTCCAGCCACTGCAAAAAAAATCCAGACACATGAGCCACCATGTGCATCTGGTTTACATGGGTTCTGAGGAACTGAACCTGGGTCCTTTGGCTTTGTACACAAGCGCCTTAACTGCTAAAGCCATCTCTCTATCCTGGGTTTTTTATTTATTTATTTATTTATTTATTGAGACAGGGTCCTATGTTGTTCAGGCTGGCCTGGAACTTCTGATCCTCCTATCTGTACCTCCCAAGTAAGGAATTTGGTTTTAACATGAGTATGAGGTGATAGGAGCAGTGGTCAGTTGAATAGTCTGAAGTTACTGGATACCGGATGGGGTCCATGCTGACCATTTTGGTTTGGTTGTTGTCAGCCTGGTGAAACCACTTGGGAAAGGTAGCATTCAGCTCAGGTCTGACAGTGGTCATCAGAGTTTTTTTTGTTTTTTTTTTTTTTAAGTTTTTTGAGGTGAAGTCTTGCTCTAGCCTAGAATTCCTTATGTAGTGTCAAAGCAGCCTCATAATCTGAGATCCTCCTATCTCTGCTGGGATTAAAGGCGTGCACTTCCACAGTGGGCCGAGTGAGCTTTCCACCCTTCTTAAGCACACGCCTTAGTGACTGGATACTGCTGCCTTCCTCTGCAGGGTCTCCTTTGGAACAGCAATTCTTCCTGCGAGAGGTATGTGTCAACATACCCAAATGCACTATAATAGACCATGCACACCTTTCCTTTAAGTTTTACAGTTGCCTCCTATTTAAATCATCAAGTGACTTGTCTGTATATCACAGCTTTGATTGTTCATCTCAGTTCCCAATCAGAAGTGGGGATGAACTGTCAAGTTCTCTGAAAAATTCATGGAAGGCTTCATGTAATAATACTAAATCAGAACTGGACATGGTGACGCATGCCTTTAATCCCAGCACTCGGGAGGCAGGGGTAGGAGGATCACCGTGAGTTAGAGGCCACCCTGAGACTCCATAGTGAATTCCTGGTGAGCCTGGGCTAGAGTGAGACCCTACATCGAAAATCCAAAATAATAATAATAATAATAAATAAATAAATAAATCAGCCAGGTGTGGTGGCACATGCCTTTAATCCAGCACTTGGGAGGCAGAGGTAGGAGGATCGCCGTGAGTTTGAAATCAGCCTGAGACTACATAGTAAATTCCAGGTCAGCCTGGGATAAAGTGAAACCCTATGTCAAAAAAATAAACAAAAAAAGGGGGGTGGGGAGATGGCTGGAGAGATGGTTTAATGGTTAAGGCACTTGCCTGCAAAGCCAAAGGACCTAGGTTTGATTCCCACGTAAGCCAGGACCCACGTAAGCCAGATGTACAAGGTGGCACATGTGTCTGGAATTCATTTGCAGAGGCTGGAGGCCCTAGCATGCCCATTCTCTCTCCCTCTCTCTCAGTCTCTCTTGCTCTCTCTTAAATAAATAAACAAATATTTAAAGAAAAATACTAAATCTAAGAGAGAGAAACATCACCAAGGAATGGAGCTGGAGCCCAGTGAGGTAGAAAGATGCTCAACAGTTTTCCAGAAAAGTCCTATGTACCATATGCCCACCCTGTCCTACCTGAAAAAGGAAGTCTTGTTTACTGGTTTTTCAACTGATCTTGAATGGCTGGCCCGGCCCTCAAAACCCATTCTAGGAGTGATGGAGAAGGAAGAGAAGAGAAGGAACCTCCCCTAGCTGACCTGGGCGCATGCTGCCAAGGGGAAAGATACTAAAACAGCAGTTCCACTCCTAGATCCATACTCAAAAGAATTGCAAACAGGTGCTTAAACAAATTGTATGAAAATATCCAGATTATTCACAACAGCCAAAAAATAGAAACAGCCAGGCAGGGTGGTGGTGCACATACTCTCGAGGCCTAGATAGAGCACTGTGAGCTCAAGGCTAGCCTAGAGTACACAGTGAATTCCAGATCAGCCTGGGCTAGGGTGAGGCTACTGCAAAACCTAAAAAGGAGGGGGGAGACAGGTATGGTGGCACACATCTTTAATCCCACCTCTTGGGAGGCAGAGGTAGGAAATTCCAGGTCACCCTGGGCTAGAGTGAGACCCTACCTCGAAAAACAAAAAACATACAAAAGGAATAGAAATCCCAAGCCAGGCATGGTGGTACATGCCTTTAATCCCAGCACTTGGGAGGCAGAGGTAGGAGGATCTCCATAAATTCAAGTTCATTACCATCCTTAGATTATATAGTGAATTCCAGGTCAGCTTGGGCTAAAGTAAAACCCTACCTAGAAAAAAAAAAAAACAGAGAGAGAGAGCCCGATGTGGTAGCACATGGAAGATTAAGAGTTCAAAGTCATTCTCAGCTATGGTACATAGTGAGTTTGAGGCTAGCCTGGGCTATATGAGCTCTTGTCTCAAAACAGAGGGAGGAAAGAGGAAGGAAGGAAGGAAGGAAGGAAGGAAGGAAGGAAGGAAGGAAGGAAGGAAGGAAGGAAGGAAGGAAGAAGGGAGAAAAGAAACAAAAGAACATTCAGCCAATGAAAGAATGAAGTTCGGATACATGGATGAACCTCAAGAACATGATATGAAATAAAAGAAGGCATTATATTATTTCATTCTATTTGTCTCTTTATTGTGGTTTTTCAAGGCAGGGTTTCACTCTAGCCCAGGGTGGCCTCGAACTCATGGTAATCCTCTCACCTCTGCCTCCCAAGTGCTGGGATTTAAGGTGGGTGTCCCTTTGCCCAGCTTAATTCTATTTATATAAAATATCTAAGATAGGCAAATCCACAGAGAGAAGATTAGTGTTTACTAGGGGGTGGGAGATGGCAGTGCCAGGGGAGTGCCCACTAATGGGCATGAAATTTCCTTTCAGGTTAGTGGTGTTCTTGGACTAGAATTGTTACTGTTTGTACAACATTGTGAATGTACTAAATCCCACTTCACTGTACACTTTATTTTATTATTATTATTATTTTGGTTGTTTGTTTGAGACAGGGTCTTAATCTGGCCTCAAACTCCCTAGATAGCCCAGACTGGTCTTGAATCCTGATCCTTCTGTCTGTACATCCCAAGTGCTAGGATTACAAAGCATGCCCTCACCCTGCGGGAATGTGTACTTTGAAATGGCTAAAATGGGAGCTTGGGATATGGCTCAGTGATGATCATGTGCCTGGTATGTATGAGGACTTAAATACAATCCCCAGCATCACAAAAGAGAGAGAGAGAGAGAGAGATTGAGAGAGGAGCAATACAGAAATAAAATGATTAAACTGGTGAATTTGGATTCTGGTCTGTTTGGTCTGCTATAACAAACTACTGAATTGGGGATTTTGTAAACAGCAGCTCACTTTTCATGGCGCTGTAGGCTGGGAAGTCCAAGGCAAAGACCCGTGTCTGGAGAGAATCTTCTTCCTCATACAGAATTGCCTTCTTGCTGTGTTGTCATATGGTAGAAGGGACAAAGGTCTCTTAAAGGCGTCGTCACCTTCCACAGCTCCCCACCCCCTTAATACCACCACTTTGGAGGTTAGAATTTCATCATATGAATTTGGAGGGGGATATAGGCATTCAGACAATAGCAGAATTTCACCTCAATTTCAGAAGAGGTGAGGCAGGGGATATAACTCAGTGGTACAACACTTGATTAGCATGCTGCATGCCCTGAGTCCAATCCCTAGCATGCCAAAGACAAAACAAAACACAAACCTGAGAAGAAAAAGGAGGAAAGAAATGGAAAGTTCAGGAATGCAGAACATCTATCTCTTTGAGCTTAATTTTCTGAGCTGTAACATGGTGGTAATAATGTCCTGTTACCCCCCGCCCCCAATCCTTGAGCCAGGCATGGTGGTACACACCTTTAATCCTAGGCAAAGGTAAGAGGATCGCTGTGAACTTGAGGCCAGCCTGGGACTACAGACTGAGTTCCAGGTTACACTAGGCTAGAGTGAGACCCTACCTTGAAAAAAAAAATGCCCGCGCCCATTCCCCAGCCTCAGGGGATCAGTTAGTGTTACATAAAACACCCAACTCTCAGGCACCAAAATATTTATTGCCAGTTACCCTCTTTCCTTACAGATGGCTAACTTTTGTCTTGTATCCCCCTTTATTATTTTATGACTGCCTTGTGTCTCCAGCCAGACAACCTGTCCTCACATGGGGTTTGCCCACTCCTGCTTGAGGCATGTGACAGGCTGTTCCACCACTGAGCGTGCCCACCTCCTGTGCACAGGCCACCGTGGCCGGTCCTTGAGCCACTGCTGAAGTCACCTGAGAGCTTATTCTGTGGACTCCTCCCCCAAATCCCACACCTTGACGGTTGTTGGGGGAAGGGTCTTGAGAAGTGCATTTTTAAGGAGTGCATATTAAAGTGGGTTTTTTGTTTGTTTTTTGACCCCCCCATTCCCCCCACCAGGGTCTCGCTCTAGCTCAGACTGACCTGGAATTCACTATGTAGTCTCGGGTAGTCTCGAACTCATAGCCATCCTTCTACCTCTGCCTCCAGAGTGCTGAGATTAAAGGTGTGCGCCACCACGCCCGGCTCATATTAAAGTTTGACAGCAGGTCAATTTCTGTCTCTGTCATCTCTGGGAATCTTGTCCAGGTTTCTCTCCCAAGAAGCACTCTGATATAACAAACACTCCTTACCTTTGACTTTCTGAGGATCTGTCAGAATACCTTGCCATTGGACGGGGCACACCTAGGGACAAATCCCAGGCCAACCATTTATCACCCTATGCACAGATGTCTGGCTCTTCCTGGGTGTGGGTTATGGAATGCTGTAGAAAGTGAGACTCTTTGAAGTTCTTGGAATCCTGCTTCGTCCACTTCTCCACATACTCGGGAGAGCCTAGCTTCTCAGCCCTCTTAACCATTCTGTTTTGGGCTTTTCTAGATGGTCTGGAAATTATACTTCAGTGTCACATCAGCCTTTGCTCTTCTAATCCCATCTTACCCAGGATGCACTAGGTGTGGGCAGGCGCCCACCCAGCTGACACTGGCCATGGATCCTGGAGCCCGGTCTGACTCGTCTCTGACAGTCAATGAGCAGGTATCTTCTGGGGTGAGAAGAGAAGGGAATGGCAATGGATTGAGGGTGGTATGGGCAAGAAAGGAGTCTCTTCACTGCTAGTTTCTTACCAAAGTTCATGGTTATTTCACAGGTTCAGAGGGAGTGGCCAGGTAGAGTTTCTCAGTGTCTGAGACTGGATATTTAAGCAATGACTTGAAAATTAAAATTAGAATACACAAATATGTATAGTATACACAGGGAAAGGTTTGAACATCAGGTAACTTATTTTTTAAAATATTTTATTTATTTATTAGAGAGAGAGAGAGAGAGAGAAACAAAGGGCATGCCAGGGCCTCCAGCCATTGCAAAAAACAAACAAACAAACAAAAACTCCAGGTGCATGTGCCAGCTTGTGCATCTGGCTTTACATGGGTACTGGGAAATTGAACTCGAGTCTTTTGGCTTTGCCGTCAAGCACCTTAACTGCTAAGTCTTCTCTCCACCCCTATGCTTTCTTCTTGCTCCTATGTATTTTCTACATTTTTCTGCAATGTGCATTTGTTTTTTATGTCATTTTTCAAAAGAGGAAAACCATTAAAATCCCTTGAAGCGTAACTGGAGTGAAGTCCCTCATAAGTCAACTTTGAGTCAGCCAAGGAGAACTGCTCTGGGATTTATTTCACGCCTGTTCTTTGAACAGGTCACATTCTCATCTTTTCTAGCACAGGCTCTGGCTGGATCCAATTTTCAGTCTTTAGGGGTGGCTTCAGATACAGGCTGACACAAAGCTAATGCATGGAAATAATCTCTGGTTCTCTTTTTCTCCCTCTCCTTCCCCCTCTCTCTCTCCATATATACATAGGTTTTTTTTGAGGTAGGGTCTCACTCTAGCTCAGGCTGACCTAGAATTCACTATGTAGTCTCAGGGTGGCCTTGAACTCATGGCGATCCTCCTACCTCTGCCTCCCGAGTGCTGAGATTTAAGGCGTGTGCCACCACGCCCAGCTTTCCTCAATATTTTTATTGAGTTATTTGAGAGAGAGAAGAGGTACAGGGGGAGAAGGAGAATATGGGCACAGTAGGGCCTCCAGCTGCTGCAAACGAACTCCAGACGCATGCACCTCCTTGTGCATCTAGCCTACCGCTGTCCTTTGATTTTGCAGGCAAACACCTTAACTGCAAAGCCACTTCTCCAACCCTAATCTCTGATTCTTGAAAGGCTAAAGAGCTAACTGTAGAGTGTGAGCAGAAGACCCAGTGTTCTGAGGAGGCCCAGGGACCACCTTCACCACAGGGACATGAAGACTGTCCTTGCCACCTGAGTATGCCCACAGTGGGTGTAAGATCTATAGGATACCAGGAGCAGGGCAAAAGGCAGGAGAAGCTGCACATTCAGTATTCCTGACACTTCTTTCAGGAAGTTATATTGCAGGAAAATTCTGGTATCCTGAGTCTAAAAAGTTATTTAAAAAAAACGTTATTCAGTGGGCTGAGGAGATGGCTCAGTGGTTAAAGGTGCTTGCTTATAAAATCTGCCAGCCCAAGTTCAATTCCCCAGCATCTACATAAAGTTGGACCCAAAAAATGGTGCTTATGTAAGACATGGCGGCGCACACCTTTAATCCCAGCACTCGAGACAGAGGTAGGAGGATCACCGTGAGTTCAAGGCCAACATGAGACTACATAGTGAATTCCAGGTCAACCTGGGCTAGAACGAGATTCTACCTTTAAAAACCAAAAACAGCCGGGCATGGTGACCCATGCCTTTAATCCCAGCACTCAGGAGGCAGAGGTAGGAGGATCCCTGTGAGTTCAAGGCTACCCTAAGACTACATAGCTGCATAGTAAATTCCAGGTCAGCCTGGACTAGAGAGGGACCTTATCTTGTAAAAAAAAAAAAAAAAGAAAGAAAGAAAGAAAGAAGATCATGCATGTATCTGGTGTTGTATTTGCAGTGGCAGGCATGTGTGTGTGGGCACACATATGTGCAAACACACACGCACACACATAAAAGGTTCTTCAGCATTGTAACAGAGCACAAAAATTTCTCACCCCTCCATCTTTGGGGTCTTCCAGATTGTTTCAAAGGGGATGAAGACAGATTTGTATGTCAGTCCAACCTACGTTGTACGTCAGTGCTATGTTACAGGGCCTCCTAGCCACACTTTGGTATCTTAGCAGCCAAGAAGATGTCCTTGGAAGCTTGTGGGATGGGTTATTGCCCACTCCTCCAGACAAGTCTGAGGTGGGGAACAAATAGAAGTATCTCCCAGTGAACTGGGCATTATCTCCCACTTGGGAGGCAGAGGTAGGAGGATTGCTATGAGATTAAGGCCACCCTGAGACTACATAGTGAATTCTAGGTCAGCCTAGGCTAGAGCGAAAAAAGACAAGAAAAGAAAAAAGAAATCTCTCCCAGTGGTTTGGCTTTGTGGGAATTTCCCAACTCGTGTCAGATCCTTCTCCCTGTCTCCAGGGCGTGCTTTCTTCTAGCCATTCCTTCCCTGGAATCAGGGACAGTGTCCTGGCCCAGGCCCTCATATTCTGTCAGAACACCCAGTCCTCTGGATAGGAGG
This sequence comes from Jaculus jaculus, assembly GCF_020740685.1. Classification (NCBI taxonomy): domain Eukaryota; kingdom Metazoa; phylum Chordata; class Mammalia; order Rodentia; family Dipodidae; genus Jaculus; species Jaculus jaculus. Next base: position 93,821,428 of record NC_059107.1, on the reverse strand, counting down.
TCTGTATCCTGAACCCCTCTGCCCCACTCCTCTTGGTTATGCCCAAGGCTCTGACCACTCCCCAGCAGTGTCCCCTGTCTCTGCTTGCAGGTCATCGTGATGTCAGGCCACGAGACTATTCGAGTCCTGGAAGTTGGAGTGGATGCCCAGCTCCCCACTGAGGAAGAGAGCAAAGGCCTGGAGGGTGTGGCGGCTGAGGGCTCCCAGGTCGGAGGCCCCAGTGAAGCCACTGAGCCTGCTGGCGAAGCTGGGCCACATACCCCAGACCCCTCGGTAGAGGCAACTGGTATGAGGTCATTGCTCTGATCTGCTGTTGCTCCCACTGAGTCACTTCTGTGATTCCCTTGGGAGCTAGTGCAAGTCCCGTGGACCCAGTTGGCATTAGGGTATTGACTGGCCAGCCTCTGGCCATAGTCTGTACTTCTGGGCAGTTTCCAGGGCTACTGTGGCCTCCTTGTTCCTGAACCTAGGTATCCTTGCAGTTACTTCCCTCCCTAAACTGCGATGGAGCAGGGTGCAGTGGGAGGAGATTGGCAACGCTCCGTCTAAAAGGGCGAATCAGCCTCCCATGGCTCCTGGGTCCACACCAGACTGTCATCCCTTCAGACTGCCATAGCTGCTTTCCAACTTGGTCCCGCTTGTGATAGAGCTGGGAGGTCCCAGGAACTGAGGATGGAAGAGCATCCTGCCTTCCTCGGACTGAGGCTATAGCAGGGCCCTGCAAATACTTGCACCCTCCTCTGGCCAGGTTGGTGGGTGTGGTCCTTCCCCAAAGCCCGCTGCGCACCTGAGAGCCTGGGCGGCTCTGGAGGCTGAGCTGTGCAGCCAGGCACTGCTCCAGCCACGCGGCGCCTTTCGCTGACTTTCCTTACCAACACCTTGCAGTGAGCCCATCACTTCTGCAGGGAGCCTCGGACTCCTCTGCCACGTTCCCTAACACTGTGATCCATCTCGGCTGGCCTTCCCTAAACTAGACAGCTGGACTGGTGGAGGTGGGCCAAGAGCAGGAGCCAAGCAAGAGTAAATGAGAGAAGGGACTTTCAGAGACTCAGCAAGACCTTAAGAGACCATGTGACCTCAGACTCTTGCTGCTTCCCTGCACATAAGTTTATAGGTACTGAGCCGGGCGTGGTGGCACACGCCTTTAATCCCAGCAGTCAGGAGGCAGGGGTAGGAGGATCGCTGTGAGTTCAAGGCCACCCTGTGACTACATAGTGAATTCCAGGTCAGGCTGAGCCAGACTGAGACCCCACCTCGAAAAAAAAAAAATGCAGGTTCTTTGGGACCCGAGTGACCTCAGTTACTTTTTCCCTTTGGAAGAAGGAAGTGCAAGAGCCATGACCATTTTCCCTCAGCCTAGCAAATTCTTCCACTGGACGCCAGAATGGGGCCTTTCTGTGCTAACTCTCTAGGGGGAGGCTGAGCCAGATAAACAAGGCCTCTCTGCCATTCTCTGCACTAAGAAGCACAATTATGGGACTGGAGACCCTTTTAAGAAAATTCAGTAGACTGCTTAGATCTATTCCCCGTGCCCTGACTTCCCCTTCTTACCCATTTTCTTCCATCTTTTCTATCTCATTTTTTTGGTCTGGTGCCGTAATTCCACCCTTATCCACATTGACTCTCAGAAGTGGATCCTAAATCAATTTTTCATCCCCTAGCATGAGTGTTTCTGGTAGTACACATCTTATTTCACGGAAAGCTTCCTCCTAGTAAAGGAATTTCAGCCATCAGCAAGCAGGTAAGGGAGGTGTGTGTGTGTGTGTGTGTGTTTTCAAGATAGGGTCTCACTCTAGGCCAGGCTGACCTGGCTTTCACTCTGAAATCCCAGACTCCTACCTCTGGCTTCTGAGTGCTGGGATTAAAGGCAACGCCATCACACTTAGGTATTTTAGCAGTACTGCCTAGTTTGCTGCCAGCTGAGATAAATGGAGCCTGTCTTTGCAGCTTTAAGAAGGATTCCCGAGCTGGGGAGATGGCTTAGCAATTAAGGCGCTTGCCTGCAAAGCCTAAAGACCAAGTTTGATTCCCCAGGATCTATATAAGTCAGATGTACAAGGTGGTGCATGTGTCTGGAGTTTGTTTACAGTGCTTAGTGGCCTTGGCATGCCTATTCTTTCTCTCTCATAAATAAATAATTTTTTTTTAAGAAGAGGGCTGGAGAAATGGCTTAGCAGCTAAGATGTTTGCCTGCAAAGCCTAAGGACCCAGGTTTCATGCCCCAGGACCCACATAAGCCAAATGTACAAGGTGGTGCGTGCATCTGGAATTCATTTGCAGTGGCTAGAGGCCCTGGCATGCCCATTATCTGTCTCTCTCAAATAAATAAATAGTAAATAAATAAAATGATTTTAAAAGAAGGATTCCCTCTGAGTAAAACAAAGTAATAGGAAACTTTTCCAGAATGGAATAAAAAGAATCTAGGGACTTGTGTCACTCTAACGTATTATCTAATCTATGTTACACACATTTTTGTAGTGGGGTTGTCTATGGAGGGTGGACTCTGGAGTGTGAGACTCGCTCCCATATCATTTCATATGCCTGCTTTCTGTATTGACAGACTCACTCACTTGCTTCTGGTCTTGGCCATTGTCTTTTTTTTTTTTTATTATTCTAGTAATCAGTATCACTTTGAACATCTTTGTACTGGCCCTTAAATAAATATTTTTCCTTTTGAAGAGAAATTACTTGCTGAAACTGGTGTTTTGGCACACTCCTGGGATCCTAGTACTCAGGAGGATGAAGAAAGAGGATTGCCATTAGTTTGAGACCAGCCTGGGCTACATAATGTGTACCTAATGTATTCCTGGAAAGAAAGAAACAAGAGAAAGAGAGAGAGAGAAGAAGGAAGGAGGGAAGGAGGGAGGGAGGGAAGGCCATGTGTGGTGGTGCACAACTTTAATACCAGCACCTGGGAGGTTGAGGTAAGGAGGATCACTGTGAGTTTGAGACCAGCCTGGGACTACATAATGAGTTCCAAGTTAACCTGGGGTAGAATAGGCACAACAGGGCCTGTAGCCACTGCAAACAAACTCCAGAGGCATGTGCCACTTTGTGCATCTGTAGTACTGGGGAATCGAACCTGGGACATTAGGCTTTACAGGCAAGTACCTTAACTGCTGAGCCACCTCTCCAGTCCTTGAATTCTCTATCCTCCTATCTCAGTCTCTCGAGTGCTGTGTGTGCTACTGAAGCTAGCCTGGTCTTATTTGAAAATACACTCTAATCACATAAATGTTTCATTCTTTAGCTGGTAACCTTTTAACATTCATATTTGTTTGTCACAGTCCCATTTTCTTTTCATTGTTTCATTTTATTTCATTTCATTTCTTGTGTTTTCCAAGGTAGGGTCTCAGTCTAACCCAGGCTGACCTGAAACACTCTATAGCCCCAGGGTGGTCTCAAACTCACAGCTATCCTACTTCAGCCTCCTGAGGGCTGAGCTCAAAAGCATGTGCCACCAGACCTGACTTCACATTTCATCCAACGAAGTTATTATTTTTAATTTATTTTTAAATATATTTTATTTATTTATTTGAGAGAGAGAAAGAGGCAGAGAGAGGGAGGGAGAGAATGGCCACTCAAGGGCCTCTAGCCACTGGAAATAAACTCCAGATGCATGCGCCCCTTCGTGCATCTGGCTTATGTGGGTGCTAGATAATCAAACTGGGATCCTTGGGCTAACTAAGCCATCTCTCCAGCCCAACAACAGTTATTTTTCAAATTTTTTTTCTGATTTATTATTTATCAGAGATAGATAGAAGAACACAGAGAGAGAATGGGTACACCAGGGCCTCTTGCCATTGTAAGTGAACTCCAGATGCATTGGCTTCTTTGTGCATCTGGCTTTATGTGGGTTCTGGGGTATCGAATCCACGCCATCAGGCTTTGCAAGTAAGTGCCTGTAACTGCTGAGCCATCTCTCCAGACCCTTTGCTTGTTTAACCACCACCCACTGTTCAGATTTCATCTCAGACATCACTTCTACTGAGAAGACTTCCCTGACCACAGTAGAAGGAAACAGGCACCTTGCCTACGTTTGTGACCCCCTAGAACCCAGAAGGCCCAGGTGTCAGTCTGGTTTCGCATCCAAAAAGTATCCCCAAGATGGGATAAAGAATGATTCAAGCCCGGCATGGTGGCACATATCTTTAATCCCAGCACTCAGGAGGCAGGGGGAGTAAGATAACTGTGAGTTCAAGGCCACCCTGAGACTACATAGTTAATTCCAGGTCAGCCTGAGCCCTAGTGACACCCTACCTCAAAAAAACAAAACAAACAGAAAAAAAAAAAAAAATCCAGTTGCTGGTTGAGACTAGGCTAGCTCTTTCCCTCCCTGACTTGTGTTTGCTTCAGGTCCCTTGACTTTTAAGTCATAGTGTCCTGTAGACCCAGGGAATGAGGGGCTGATAGCCAACTGTACAGAGACCTTCTTTTCCTTCCTGTAGCTGTGAGGTGAAAGTACCAAGCTTCCTGGTCTGACGTAGGACTCCGCAGCCTACTCATTTCACAACTAGCAATGTCAGGGAAGCCAGCTCCTGGGCCAGAGAAAGCCACCACCCGATCTTGGGCTATGCAGGAAAGCCAAAAGGGGGCTAGGGTTGCCACCTGGGGCTGGAGACAAGATGTTTCACTGTAGTCACCCCTCTGCTCGTTTTAACATTCAATCCTTGTCCTTCTTTCTTCCAATGCCATGTGAAGTGAAGTCACTCCCTGGGATCCCTCCAAGTCCTGCCCCTACCATGGCCACCTTCAGCCAGGCCCCAAGCCAGCCTCAGGCATCGCAGACCCTGACGCCACTGGCTGTACAAGCTGCCCCCCAGGTAAGGGCCATGCCAGGGAGCTGGACAGAGGGCGAGGGCAGGAGCAAGCATGGGGTGATGACAGGATCTGGGAACTGCATGAGGCAGGACAGGGAAGGGCTGTGGCTTGAGGGAGGGAATCTCCTACTAAGCATCTTGTGGCCTTCCCCTGCCCTAGGTCAGGTCCATTCACGAAAGAAATCTGTGCTTGAGGGACAATCTCCTTGAGTCCAGAAAGGGTTGTAGAAATTGCCCTGACTCTTTCATGCTGCAAGAGTTTGTATTTATCTAATGATGAGCGAACACCCTTGTCAGCCTCTCCAGCAGATGCCTGGGAGAGTTAATGGATTGTTTAAGACTCCATTAAAGTTACTGAGAAGCCCCAGCAATAAGAAACTGCTTGCAGAATCCCACAGGCCTGCAGAGCCCAGGTGACCTCAGATCACCAAGGCACATAGTCAAGGGTGTCCCCCACCAGAGCTTTTGGAGACCTCTGTGGGCCATTTTTGTGGCAGCCATTGGCCCATGTTCCATGGCCACAATTCACTAATCATGCAGGCAGGGACCCATGGAAAGTTTGGGGGGGGGGACAGCAGCCTTTGGGGAGAAGAGGTCTGTGTGCCCCGTCTGTCCCGTGAGCAGGACTGGACCCTCACTTGACTTGGGTCACTTCTCTATAGGCTGGATAGCGTGGTGCAGGCACCCTCAGGGCTAGGCCGTCGGCTGGGGCTTGGCTCCGCTCGCCCTCCTCTGGCCTTCCCCAGCAGTCCTCAGAATGCTTGTTTGTGCTAAGCTGGGTCCAAGAGACCCAGTGTTTGCGCCGTCATGTTGATTTTTCTTTTTATTTTTTCTTTTCTTTTTGAAATCTCGTTTGCTTTTGCAGGTCTTGACTCAGGAAAACTTAGCCACAGTTCTGACAGGAGTTATGGTTCCAGCAGGGGCAGTTACTCAACCTCTTCTTATCCCCATCAGTATTGCAGGTCAAGTGGCTGGGCAGCAGGGGCTGGCCGTGTGGACAATTCCTACAGCAACTGTAGCTGCCCTCCCAGGACTGACCGCTGCTTCTCCTACGGGGGGAATTTTCAAGCCACCATTAGCTGGTCTCCAAGGTAACGGCAACTCTCCCAAGGACTGCACCAGACCCCCATCACCCTACACCACCATCCCTGCACGTGTGTTTACCATATTGGACTCAGCACCTGCGGCCCACCCAGGGCAACAGCCCTGGAGTCTGGATCCAGTGACCAGGCACCCAGCCACAGAGCCACTGCACCACCTTGGGACTCTAGGCCAGGACACCAGGCTGGCCAGCAGGCCTTTCTTCCTTCCGCCAGCCGCCTGAGACTGCCCCCCCCCCTTCCCCACACCAGAATCCACCCCATGACCAGCTTCCAGAAAAGGACTTCAAGAAGAGTCAACGCCTGGTTCTTGAGCCTCCACGTCTACTGACCCAAGGGAGGGGGGGATGACAGATGTTGGCATGCGTCAGCCCTCCAAGCGTCAAGGGAATTGCAGCTGCCCCATGCCCACTGCCCCCAAACCCCTGTCATTCTCGTGCCAGATCCTCTGGGATTGGAGCGGCCCCCGGCTGTGGCTTGGCATTTGAGCACCTCTGTCTCTGCCTTGCTCCGTAGCAGCTGCCGTGCTGAACACCGCCCTCCCGGCACCTGTGCAAGCTGCCGCACCGGTCCAGGCCTCCTCGCCAGCCCAGCCCCGGCCACCAGCCCAGCCCCAGACGCTGTTCCAGCCCCAGCCGCTGCTGCAGACCACACCTGCCATCCTCCCGCAGCCCGCCGCTGCCCCCACCGCTGCCCCCACCCCCAAACCAGTGGACACCGCCCCACAGATCACCGTCCAGCCTGCAGGCTTCGCACTTAGCCCGGGAATCGTAAGCTGCTGTCCTCGCCCAGGGCTGGCCAGGGATGGACCAAACCTTGGGCCAAGGGTGGCACTGGCCCCCCCCCCATACACACACACACAGTGGAGGAACAGCCCCCCCTTGACTACAGCCCTTTCTAACAACCTCAGCAGAGATGGGCTCCCTCTGAGGGCTTCTTGCAGCTGCCGGCTAGTCCAGCCCAGATACAGGCAGAGCGCTGCCAAGCAGCCTAGGCAGTCACCAGAACCTGGACCGCTGGACCGGCCTTGGTGGGTGGGATTGTACGTTTGTGCGCGCCCTGCGGCTCACAGGTCCACGCTGGGGTCTGTCCAGCGGGGCTCTGCCTGGGAGTGGAGCTGTCAGGTATGACTAGGCGCATGTCAGCCCCTGCATCCTGGCCCTTTTGCCCTCCCCGGCCTAGCCAGTCACTAGAGGTACCGTCATGTGACTCTGCCCCCCTTTTTTGCTGCCCCCCCTCCTGCAACTTCCTTCTAGCCCTGGATATTCAGCCAGTGGACTTGGGCCAGCAGCCCTCTCCACCCTCAGCCCCCTTCCCTCTGTCTGGGGCCGTGTGTCGCCCCTTGGCCTCTGAGCAAGGCTCTTCCTCCACCCACAGATCAGTGCTGCTTCCCTGGGGGGCCAGACCCAGATCCTGGGCTCCCTCGCCACAGCTCCCGTCATTACCAACGCCATTCCCAGCATGCCGGGGATCAGCAGTCAGATCCTCACCAATGCTCAGGGACAGGCAAGTGGCCAAAGCCAGGGTGAAGGGTGGGTGCCATAGGGGGGCGTTCCGGCTTGAGCTAAGAGTCACAGAAACTCAAAACAGGGTCTCAAGCTCATGCTCGTGGTAGCTCATTGTGGGTGACTTTGCTCGGGCAGAGGCCAGGCAGGGGTGTAGCCCCCATTCTGCCTTGCCAACATGAATTCTAGTTGGGGAACTGCGTTTATGGAGTACCCACATTGAAACTAGGCCTTGTGTTAGGTACTTTTTAAAAAATTTTTATTAGCATTTTCCATGATTATAAAAAAATATCCCTTGCCGGGCGTGGTGGCGCACGCCTTTAATCCCAGCACTCGGGAGGCAGAGGTAGGAGGATCTCCGAGAGTTCAAGGCCACCCTGAGACTCCATAGTGAATTCCAGGTCAGCCTGAGCCAGAGTGAGACCTTACCTCGAAAAAACAAAAAAAAAACAAACAAAAAAAAAAAATCCCATGGTAATTCCTCCCCCCCCACACACACTTTCCCCTTTGAAATTCCATTCTCCATCATATTACCTCCCCATCTCAATCATTAGGTACTTTCTCATATTCATGTTTTGTTGTTGTTTGTTTTGATTTTTCAAGGTAGGGTCTCACTCTAGTCCAGGCTGACCTAGAATTCACTATGTAGTCTCAGGGTGGCCTTGAACTCTCGGTGATTCTCCTATCTCTGCCTCCCAAGTGCTGGGATTAAAGGAGCGCGGTACCTGGGATTAAAGAAACACACTACCACGCCCGGCTATTTCTATTTTTTTTTAATATATTTTACATTTATTTATTTATTTGAGAGAGGGACAAAGGTAATACAGATACATGCACCACCTTTGCATCTGGCTTACATGGGTACTGGGGAATTGAACCTGGGTCCTTTGGCTTTGCAGGCAAGTGCCTTAACTGCTAAGTCATCTCTCCAGCCCAAGATTTTTGTTTTATGAGAGAGAAAGATCAGATTCAGAAATAAGAAGCCACACAGTTAAAATGTGGCAGAACCATGATTAGCATCCAGGCCTCTGATTCACAAACAAACTTACCTATTTCACCATAGCTTTGGAAAGACAATAAGGGACCCTTAGGGTGCTTTTACTTTGTTGAGAGAACTGAGGCCAGAGGGATCAAATGATTTCTCCAAGTTAGTCTCTTCCTCTGCAGCTGGGGGATTTAGCTCAAGGGTGAGCTTTGACACTGCCCTCACACTTGGGCCACTGCTTGATTTCTTCCCAGGTTATTGGAACACTGCCATGGGTAGTGAACTCAGCTAGCGTGGCGGCCTCGGCACCAGCACCAAGCCTGCAGGTCCAGGCCGTGACCCCCCAACTCTTATTGAATGCCCAGGGTCAGGTGATTGCGACCCTAGCCAGCAGCCCCCTGCCTCAGCCTGTGGCTGTCCGGAAGCCGAGCACCCCGGAGTCCCCTGCTAAGAGTGAGGTACTGGGCTGGCAGGGTGTGCTGGGGAGGGGGTTGGGGGGGGCAGGCAGTGCTGCCTGGCTTGGCTGCTTCCCTCCTGACAGCTCTGAAATTGCTGGGAGCGCAAAAAGCCTCTTTCAAAGAGCAAGCCCCTCCTCCCACTAGAGAAGGCCTGTATGAGTCCACACAGGGCCTGCCTAAGGAAAGAGCTGTCAGTCCCACACACCAGAGTGGGTCTGTGCCCCAAGAGGTCAGAGAAGATGGGGCAGGGACAAAGCCGTCTGGGCCTGAGTCAGACCCAAGGACAAACAAGTGGGGAGACTCCCAGAGGCTGATGTTTTTGTTTGTTTGTTTTTCGAGGCAGAGTCGCACTCTAGGCCAGTCTGACCTGGGATTCACCATGTGGATCTGCTATGTGGTCTCAGGGTGGCCTTGAACGCACTGCGACCCTGCCACCTCTGCTGCCGTGCGCCACCACGCCTGGCCCAGAGGCTAATTCTCTGGCCCACTTCCACTGCTCCCAGGGCCTGGGTTCTTCATTCTGTTTCCACTCCAGAAGAATGTTCTGAATGGGTCTTCAGGATGCCAGGTGCTAGAGATCCAAAGATACCTTGCTAACCTTAGGGTGGGTGGCACAGCTGGCAATGATTCCCCAAGAAGGGAGCCCTGGCAGGTCAAGGGTCAGGAAGGTTCCCCAGAGACGGGATGAGCTGGATCGGAGGCGTGATCTTTCCTTGGGGAACCAAAACAAGCATGGGATGCTAGTGTGATTGCCTTCAGAACCACCACAGGGCTTGACACACACCCTGTTTCTTCGTTCTTTGGGCAGATAGAGATAATGGGTATAACAGGGCCTCTAGTCACTGCAAACAAAGTCCAGATGCATGTGCCACCTTGTGCAGCTGGCATATGTGGGTACTAGGGAATCGAACTTGGGTCCTCAGGCTTCATAGGCAAGTGCCTTAACCACTAAGCCATCTCTCCAGCCCTTGTTTCTTTTTTTTCTTTTTTTTTTTTTTTTTTTTTGAGACAAAGTCTCATGTCGCGCAGGCTGGCCTCAAACTCACTATGTAGGTGAGGCTGTGCTCTCCAACAGGCATGTTCCAGCATGCTCAGCTTTTACGGTGTGCTGGGGATTGAACCCAGGACTTGTACGTGTTAGGCAAGCAATCTACTTGTCTACTGAGTTACAACCATACCCAATTCACAGGGTGAAGGCTTTAAAAAAATTTAATAAATATTTTTTTATTTTCATTTATCTGAGAGAGGGAGGGAAGGAGGGAGAGAGAGAGAGAAAGAGGCAGAAAAGATGGGCGCGTCAGGACCTCCAGACACTGCAAATGATTTCCAGATACATGCACCGCCTTGTGCTTGTGCATTTGACTTATGTGGTCCTGGGGAGTTGAACCTTGGTCCTTTGGCTTTGCAGGCAAGCACCTTAACTGCTAAGCCAGCTCCCCCAATTTTTGTTTGTTTGTTTTTGTTTTTCGAGGTAGGGTTCCACTTTAGTCTAGGCTGACCTAGAATTCACTCTGTATTCTCAGGGTGGCCTTGAACTCACGGCGATCCTCCTACCTTTGCTTCCCTAGTGCTGGGATTAAAGGCAGGAGCCACCATGCAAGGCTTTTTTTGTTTGTTTTTTGAGGTGGGGGGTCTCCCTCTAGCCCAGGCTGACCTGGAATTCACTATGTAGTCTGAGGGAGGCCTCAAATTTATGGCAGTCTCACCTCTGCCTCCCAAGTGCTGGGATTAAAAGAGTGTGCCACCATGCCCGGTTATTTTGTTTGTTTTAGCAATGCATATGTACATAAAATGTATGGTGCATATGTGCGTAAAATGTATGGTGCGTCTGTGTGCAGATGTGTGTGCTCCATGCACACACACGTGAAGATTGTCAGGTATCCTCTGTCACTCTTGAGTGCCTCTCTGAACCCAGTTGCTGTTTTCTGGGTACCTGCTTCCCACAGGGCGGGATTACCGATGCTTATGGGCGTGCTGCCTTTTCATCTGGGTGCTAGGGATCAGAGGCAGGTTTTCTGAGGTTCTCCTGCTTGTGCCAAGTGCTCTTAGTCACAAGCAGTCTCTTCAGCACCCCCCCCCCCATACAGCTTTTTTTTCTTTTTTCTTTTTCTTTTTGTGGTAGGGTTTCACTCTAGTCCAGGTGGACCTGGAATTCACTATGTAGTCTCAGGGTGGCCTCGAACTCATGGTGATCCTCCTACCTCTGCCTCCCAAATATTGGGATTAAATGCGTGTGCCACCATGTCCAGCTCTTTTTAAATATTTTTTTAAAAATTTATTTATTTACTTGTTTTGTTTTTTCAAGCTAGGGTTTCACTCTAGCCCAGGCCGACCTGGAATTTACTTTGTAGTCACAGAGTAGCCTCGAACTCACTGCGATCCTCCTCCCTCTGCCTCCCAAGTGCTGGGATTAAAGGTGTGCACCCACCACACCAGGCTAAAATTTTATTTATTATTACAGAGAGAATGGGAGGGAGAAAGAGAGAGAATGGGCAGGGCAGGTCCTATGGAAAACGAACTCCAGATGCATGTGCCACCTTGTGCATCTGGCTTACATGGGTTCTGAGAAGTAGAACCTAGGTCCTTAGGTTTTGAAGACAAGTGCCTTAACCGCTAGCCATCTCCCCAGCCCATGAAGTTTCTTTACAGTAGTTCTGAAGTGGGACACAAGGACATGGTAAGTTCCAAGGGGACACTGAGGCCAGTAGTTGTATAATATTGTATGTTGCTTCCAAGCTTTGTAAATAACCCCTTAGCCACATCTATAAGACAGAGATGACAAGAATTAATAGGCTGAAGAGATGGCTTAGCACTTAAGGCGCTTGCCTGCGAAACCTTAGGACCCATGTTCAACTCTCCAGGTCCCACATAAGCCAGACACACAAAGTGATGCAAGCGCACAAGGTTGCCCATGTGCACAAGGGGGCACACGCGTCTGGAGTTTGATTGCAGTGGCTGGAGGCCCTGGCATGCCAATTCTCTCTCTCTCACATTAAAAAAAAAGTCAGTCTGTTGGGCTTGACTCAAAAAAAAAAAAAAAAGCCTATTAAGAGGTTATGAGGGCTGGAGGGATGACTTAGTGGTTAAGGCGTTTACCTGCAAAGCCAAAGGACCCAGGTTCAATTCCCCAGGACCCACATTAGCCAGATGCACAAGGGGCCACACACGTCTGGAGTTCATTTGCAGTGGCTGGAGGCCCTGGTTCACCCATTCTCTTTCTCTCCCTCTTTCTCTGTCAAATAAATAAATAGATAAGATATTTTAAATTTAAAAGGTCATGAATGTTGCAGATGGGCATGGACACTGTGGTGTAGGGATAGCAGTAACACTTGAAGAGTGGAAGTTCTTTCTGTTATCACTGTTACTAGGTAATAAAGAGCTAATGAAGGGGTTTAATGGTTGATCAGAAGTCCATTGAAGCTGGGTGTGGTGGCGCACACCTTTAATCCCAGCACTCTGTAGGCAGAGGTAGGAGGATCATGGTGAGTTTGGAACCAGCCTGACACTACATAGTGTTCAGACCGGGCTAGAGGGAGACCCTACCTTAGAACAAAACAGTATATATATATATTTGAAAGAGGGGTGAGGGAGAGAATGGGCACTCCAGGACCTCTTTGTTGCTACAAACCAACTCCAGATATCTGCAAACACTACTTCGTGCATCTGGTTTTATGTGGTTACTGGGGAATCAAAGCCTGGGCTGCTGGGCTTTGCAGGCAAGTGCTCTACCGGCTGAGCTGTCTCTCCAGCCCTTATCCTTTTTTCTTGGCAGGGCTGGGGATCAAACCTAAGGCTTTGTGTATGCTAGGCAAGTGCTTTACCACTGAGCTACACCTCCAGCCCTGGCAGTTCTGGTGAGAGACAAAGAACTTGGAACTAAGGCAGAGGCCCTAAGGATGGTGAAGGAGTAGATTTGAAAGCTACCAGGAGGTCAGATCCTAGAGAAACCTGTACTCCCTAGAAAGCTTCATTTTTTAAAAAAAATCATACTAACAATACTGATTTCATATATTTATAATTTATCCTTGTCATAAATCAGTCATATAACTTGAATTAAAATCCCAACATTATGTGTCATATAAAAATTAAAATTCCAGGCTGGAATGCCGGGCATGGTGGTGCACGCCTTTAATCCCAGCACTCGGGAGGCAGAGGTAGGCGGATTGCCGTGAGTTTGAGGCCACCCTGAGACTCCATAGTGAATTCCAGGTCAGCCTGGGCTACAGTGAGACTCTACCTCGAAAAAAAAAAAATCCAGGCTGGAGAGATGGCTTAGCAGTTAAGGCATGTCCCTGCAAAGCCAAAGGATTCTAGTTCGATTCTCCAGGACCCACATAAGCCAGATGCACAAGGGGGCACATGCATCTGGAGTTCATTTACAGTAGCTGAAAGCCCTAGCATACCCATTCTCTTCCTCTCTCTTTTTCTCTCTCTGCCTCTTTCTCTGTATCAAATAAATAATTAAAATATATTAAAAAATAAAAATCCCTTGGACTGGGGATGTAGTAGTGTACTTGAGGCCCTGAGTTTGATCCCCAGCCAGCACCACCAAAATGATAATTAATAAATAGGAGAAAAATCCCTTTTAGTGCTATTTCCAGAGATCACATTGGTTAATAGCTATGGCGTGTTTTATATGTCTCAAGAATTGTTTTTATTTAAATTTTGTGTATTATTCAAAGGCATTATTTCATAAAGACTGCCTTCCTCTTAGTTTCCCTACTTAGCGCTATGATTGGAATAGTTGAGGTTGTTTTGTGTGGGGGGGGTGTGCATGGGTGCACATGCGTGTGCTGGGGATGGAACCCAAGGCCTCCTGCATGCTGGCCGAGTGTTTCACCTCCAGGACACTATCTTTTCGTCCTTTTTTTTTTTTTTTTTTTTTTTGGCTTTTCAAGGTAGGGTCTCGCTCTAGCCCAGGCTGAACTGGAATTCACTAGATAGTTCCAGGGTGGCCTCAAACTCACAGCGATCCTCCTACCTCTGCCTCCCAAGTGCTGGGAATAAAGGCATGTGCCACCACGCCTAGCCTCTAGGCCACTATCTTATTGCTGAGCCCTACTTAATTTATTAATTTACTTATATTCTGTTTTTTGAGGTAGAGTCTCACTTCAGCTTCAGCTGACCTGGAATTCACTATGAAGTCTCAGGGTGGCCTCGACTCACAGTGCTCCTCCTACCTCTGCCTCCCAAATCATGGGATTAAAGGTGTGCGCCACCACGCCCAGTCTACTTTATTTATTTTAATGGCTACATAGTTTCTCACTGTAGGAAGTCCCAGAAGCTATCTACCTGTTCCCTGTTCATGGACTTTTGAGGTCCAGAAGGCTCTAGGATCAGGTTTACGTTTCTCCTTTGAAGGCAGAGGGACTAGAGTTCTCCCAAGGATGGACGCCTGTTGAGGCTTTGACCAAGTACCAACCCTTTCCGAGCCTCTCAGTTGCCTGTCACAGGTGGCTGCAGCTTGGATGTTGCTGTGCTTCTTTGAGTCATTATTGGAGCCAGGTGTGGTAGCATATGCCTTTAATCCCAGCACTAGGAAGGCAGAGGTAGGAGGATTGCTGTGAGTTCAAGGCCACCCTGAGACTCCATAGTGAAGTCCAGGTCAGCCTGGGCTAGAGTGAGACCCTACCAAAAAAAAAAAGAGTAATTATCGGGTTGGAGAGATGGTTAAGGCACTTGCCTGAAAATCCTAAGAACTGGGTTCAATTCCCCAGTACCCAGATGCACAAGGTGGGTACATGCGTCTGGAATTTGTTTGCAGTGGCTGGGGTCCTGATGTGCCTATTGTCTTTTTCTCTCTAATAAATAAAATATTTCAAAAAAAAAGATGTTACTATCATGGGGCAGATGTTAATAGGCCACTTCTAATCTTATTTCTTTTTTTTAATATTATTTATTTATTTATTTGAGAACGACAGACAGAGAGAAAGACAGATAGAGGGAGAGAGAGAGAATGGGCACGCCAGGGCTTCCAGCCTCTGCAAACGAACTCCAGACGCGTGCGCCCCCTTGTGCATCTGGCTAACGTGGGACCTGGGGAACCGAGCCTCGAACCGGGGTCCTTAGGCTTCACAGGCAAGCGCTTAACCGCTAAGCCATCTCTCCACCCCCTAATCTTATTTCTAATGGACACAAGGGGGAGTGTGTTGGGTGAGGAAGCATGTCTTGTTCATTTCTGACCTTTCCTTGATCCACCCAGGGATTCTGATCCCTTGAGTTAGGCGAAGGACAATGGGAGCGCGTCTCTTTTCCCACAGGTGCAGCCCATCCAGCCCACACCGGCTGTGCCCCCGCCTGCGGTGGTAATCACCAGCTCAGCCCCAGCAGCCAAACCGTCTGCCTCTGCTCCCATCCCGATCACCTGCTCAGAGACGCCTACAGTCAGCCAGTTGGTGTCCAGTAAGTGGCTCTTGGCAAAGGAACGTGATGAGGTGGGGCGAGTCATTTATTTGCAACCCATCCTTCTCAGGTACTGCTTTCCTTAATACATTTCCTGGAGCTGGGGTGCCTGGCATGCAGATGTAGTCCCAAGTGACTCAGGAGGCCGATGCCAAGGATTCCTTGAGCCCAGAGGTTCAAGGCCAGGCTGGGAACATATAGTGAAACCCGGTCTCAAATTAGTCAGCTTCTGGAGTCCTAAAAGGGAAGGGCACAGGCACAGAGTTGACGTTCTTATTCCCACTGGGCTGGGCTGGGCCTCATGAGAGTGAAGGCTGCTCAGCTGGCTGTGTGTGGTCTCTTGCCTGGTTAGAAGGAATGTGGGTGGCTAACTGGTGTGCTCAGTGTGCATGGGGGTGGATCAGCAGCTAGTGCTGGGAGTTCTTTTTTTTTCTAATTTATTTTTATTTATTAGAAACAGAGCGAGGGAGAAAGAGTGAGAATGGGCATGCCAGGGCCTTTAGCCACTGCAAACAAACTCTGATGCATGCGCCACCATGTGCATCTGGCTTACGTGGGACCTGGGGAATTGAACCTGGGTCCTTAGGCTTTGCAGGCGTGCACCTTAACTGCTACTCTCCAGCCCAACATTCTAATAGATCTTATCCCAGTAGATTGACCCAGGACCCTCCTTTCCCATAAGTTTTGCTTGTCTTTGGGGACAGAGGTCATGAGGGCCTTTTGATAAGTGTTTTCCTCCCTCACACTACACCAGTCCAGACCCATGGGCCAGAGAAGTAGTAATGATTACATTCTTACACACTCATTCCTGGTCTCTCTCTCTCTCTCTGGCCTAGAGCCACATACTCCAAGTCTGGATGAAGATGGGATCAACTTAGAGGAGATCCGGGAGTTTGCCAAGAACTTTAAGATCCGGCGGCTCTCCTTGGGCCTTACACAGACCCAAGTGGGTCAGGCGCTGACTGCGACAGAAGGGCCAGCCTACAGCCAGTCAGCCATCTGCCGGTGAGTGAGGCCGCGGTGGGTCCTGCCACGGCTTGCTCAGTGCCCCTGCTGGCATGCTGGGGAGCTGGGCATCTTCCCATGGTTTCCCTTGCTTCTGCCTTCTTCCAGCTACAGAAGACTGTCCTCAAGGGGGGCATGACCACCTGGAGTAGCCAATAACTGACCCAAGCCTTCCAGGATCCTCTGAAGTTTAGCCTTCAGTCTGGACCAGGAATCCCAGCAGTACAGCTTATAGAATTAATTTTATTTATTTGGGAGAGTGAGAGAGAAAGAAACAGAGAGAGAGAGAGAGAGAGAATGGGTGCATCAGAGCCTCTAGCCACTGCAAACAAACTCTAGATGCATGTGCCACCTTGTGCATCTGGCTTATGTGGGTCCTGGAGAATCGAACCAGGATCCTTTGGCTTTGCAGGCAAGCGCCTTAACCACTAAGCCAACTCTCCAGCCCTGTTCTTTCTAATTTTTAAAATTTTATTTATTTGAGAGAGTGAGAGAGAAAGAAGCAGAGAGAGAGAGAAAGAGAATGTAATTTTTTTTTTTTTTTTTTTTGGTTTTTCGAGATAGGGTCTCACTCTGTCTCAGGCTGACCTGGATTTAACTGTGTAGTCTCAGGGTGGCCTCAGACTCACAGCAATCCTCCTACCTCTGTCTCCCGAGTGCTGGGATTAAAAGTGTGCGCCACCACGCCCGCCAAGAATGTAATTTTATTTTATTTTTTTGGTTTTTCGAGGTAGGGTCTCACTCTGGCCCAGGCTGACCTGGAATTAACTATGTAGTCTCAGGGTGACCTCGAACTCACGGCGATCCTCCTACCTCTGCCTCCCAAGTGCTAGGATTAAAGGCGTGTACCACCACGCCCGGCTGTAATTTTATTTTTATTTAAAATTATTTTTAGCTGGGTGTGGTGGTACACACCTTTAATCCCAGCACTCTGGGAGGCAGAGGTAGGAGTCTCGCCTTGAGTTCAAGGCCATCCTGAGACTATAAAATGATACCCTACCTTGAAAAACAACAAAAAAAAAAGGTATTTATTTAATTATTTATTTAAGAGAGTAAGAGAGAGAGAGAAGCAGACAGATAGAGAGAAACTGGGCGTGCCAGGGCCTCTAGCCATGCAAACAAACTCCAGACACATGAGCCACCTTGTGCCTCTGCCTTCACATGGGACCTGGGGAATGGAGCCTGGGTCCTTTGGCTTTGCTGGCGTCTTAACCACTGGGCCATCTCTCCAGCCCCTAGAATGCATTTTAGACAGAGCTTCAGTGCTGTCTCAGCCATCAATTATCCCCGTGCCCTGGCATGCTTCCAGCTGCCCCCATACCTGCCATGCCATCTTAGTCTGAATGAAGGAGGATGGCATGGGATGATCTCCAGGCTGGGCAGGAGGTGGCTCATTTAGAGTGAAAGTTCCAGACGGGCTGTTTAGAGCCCTCTTGCCATTGCCCTGCTGAGCCAAGGCTATGGACATGGTGGTCTCCATGCTGGGACCTGGGTCAGTTTGAGAGTCAGGGCTTCACGGAGCCACAGGCATGGGGAGCGGGGAGGTGTCAAGGGACGATGAGTAAGCGAGGACCAGCCCCTGTGCGCAGTGCGTTCCTCCTCTGTGTGAGGTCTGCAGAAGAGAGCTTACGTGCTGTCCCCTCCGCAGCTTTGAGAAGCTGGACATCACGCCCAAGAGCGCCCAGAAGCTGAAGCCCGTGCTGGAGAAGTGGCTGAACGAGGCGGAGCTCCGGAACCAGGAAGGCCAGCAGAACCTGATGGAGTTCGTAGGTGGCGAGCCCTCCAAGAAACGCAAGCGCCGTACGTCCTTCACGCCGCAGGCCATAGAAGCCCTCAACGCCTACTTCGAGAAGAATCCGCTGCCCACGGGCCAGGAGATCACGGAGATTGCCAAGGAGCTCAACTATGACCGGGAGGTGGTGCGGGTCTGGTTCTGCAATCGGCGTCAGACGCTCAAGAACACCAGCAAGCTGAATGTCTTTCAGATCCCTTAGGACGTGGCTCCAGCCCTGTGTTCCAGCACGTTCTACTGTTCCCTCAGCACCAGCTGTTGACACTGCTGTGACAGTATCGTGTGCAACTGTGCTTGCCCTAGGTCACGAGACTTCTGTGTGCATGTGTGTCAGTGACGCCCTCTTCTGTCTCTCATATGCCACATTCTGAGGAGGTCAGCGGGACCACATGAGAGCCCCAGGCTCTGGACTGGGCATGCTAAGGAGGGCATTTATGGTGTCACTTAGAGAAGCACTTTGCTAACATGGTTTCTGAAGGGTGAGTCCTGGTTGGGAATCAAAAAGGTTCTGTATTTGGGGCAGGGCTCTAGCAGCTCCTGGAGACTACTGGCCATTAGCTCTTATTTTCTGTGGCACTGTCTTTCTACCCTCATCTCCTTTATTATGGTGGCAGGCGTGACAACTCATTCCGTGGAACCGCATCTTCCCCTGTTTTGCATACAGGCATGCTGAACGCCCGAAAGCACCAAGGTGATAAAATTCAGAACAGTTCATGGTGCTGCTCAGACCTTGACCTTAAGGTCAGAAGGTCCCCAGCTCCTCTGCCTGGTTCCTTTGGTGGGGGGGGGGGGGGCAGTCACTAAAGCAGAACCTTTCTTCTCCAGTTGGAAGGAAGCAACAGTGAACTCTCCTGTCCTGGACTTATCCTAGGTCCACTGCCATCCTCCCAAATTCTAATCTAATCTTTGCCCGTGGCTATCCTCCCAACAAAGAGTGTAGTTGAGAGCAGCCGGGGAACTATGCACTGCCCTTGCTAACATCAGCTCTAGAGAAAGAGGAGGAAGGCAGGCAGCTGTGCTCAGCACTGTACCACCGATGCAGAGACAGGAGGAGGAAGGGAACAATGACCTGCTCGCTCTTCTTGTGCCCATGCCTGCCCCAACCCCGTAGGGGGTCCTCTTCGGAGGGGTACATGAAACAGACAGCAAGGCGCTGGGGGAAGGACGCCATCCTGAAAGAGCTGATGGTAGCCCAGGAAGGTCTCTTGTGGAAGCTGACTTAACTGTGGTTTTCTTTGTAAACTGACTTTGTCCAGAATCACTGGCCCAGGTCTCTACAAGCAATCCTCCAGTTCTTTGAGTCAAAAAAAGCTCCAGATCAGGATGGGCTCTGCCTCTGGACAGGGTAGCCGTGGCATTTGGGGGTTGATATCTTATCCAAGCAGCTGAAGGAGTTTCCAGCCTCCCTGTGACTGGGCAGGCCTTTCTGTTCAGTTTGTTGGCTGGGGCTGTAGCTCAGTGGTAGGAGTGCTTACCTAGCACGTGTGAGGCTCTTTTCTGTCTCCAGCACTGAGAAAAGAAAAATTAGTGTGTGACCGTAGGAGGTCAGGAGAGAACTAAAAAAGTTTGAGTGAATCCAGTGTAGACCATCCCTATAAGACCACAAGTTCTAGGGGCTGGCTACCTTCTTCACGACTTTTTTATTTGTCTGTTTTATCTTTGTGAGACAAGATCTCACATAGTCTAAGCTGGCCTTGAACTTGCTAGGTAGCTGAAAATGACCCTGAGCTCATCCCTCCTGCCTTCACCTCCCAAGTGGTGAGATACAGGCTCTTCACTACTCTCAGCCTTAAAGAGCCTGGTCCCTGGAAGCCGTCCACCACCACATCACACCTAACCTACCCCTAGGGAGTGACAGGCAAGGGCATGTCACCACCTCTGCTGGTCTCTGGTGCAGAGTCACTTGCAGCCTAGCTCCCTGTGGTGTGCCGCGTCCTCTCCTGCTTAGTGCCGGTCCATCCCAGGCCCTGCAGTACCGGTGTGAGGCCACTTGGCAGACCTGCCAGCAAAAAGGACAGTTGTGTGTTTAAAGGACACAAATAGACACACAAGCTTACACACAGGAGACTCACAGCAGTGAGACCAGCCACATCGCCAGAGCACGGCAGGTGTGAAGAGGCAGTGGCAGATCGTCCAACTCCGTCCAGGAGACACCAGGTCCCCATGGGAGAAGCGCCACACTCAAGGTCAAGGTTATCAGCCTGCCTCAGTGTGAAGGGGAATGCACTGGGGAGGGGTATTGTAAACACGTTCTTAGCAAGAATCCTTACGATGAATTACTTCAGTGAACTAGACTAGGTTTTCATGTTCAGACACCTCATCAGGAATGCTGCTTTTGGGGGTAGGCAAGGGGGGTGGGCAGGTCAAAGCTGACTCCCCTGGGGAAGTAGCAAACTTACTGCTCACAGTGATACAGGCTGTAGACACGCAAGGGAATACTGTTATGTGGCATGATGGGGGGGGGGGCAAAAAAATCATGAACCACTGGTCTGAATTAGGCCTCACCATGCTTTCACGACCCCTCCCTTGTCTAAATAAATGTCTTCCCAAGGCTGGGCTAAAACTAACCCATTTTCTCCCGTGCTGGAAAGATGGATGGGTCTTTCAGAACTATACCAGAACCTGGATGTTCACAGGCTTGACTGCCCAGGCAGTGGAGATGCAGGGCATGCCCGAGGTATACCCCAAAACAGCGCTCACTGGCCTGTGACCTCTACCCTTGGGTTCCCCCACCATGGGACCGCCCAGAAGCAGCTGGTGCCTGGACCACTTTTCTACAAGCAGTTTTTGTTACTTTTTTGTCTTTGCTAGCATTAGGCTCTGAAGAAGAGAGTTAATATGTCTCATTTTGAAGGCATCTTTATTGACCTATGTCAGAGCTCAGTGACTTCTTGCCTTGGAAAGATGGGAAATGGGAAGAAATGCTTTTATCTGTGTGGCTCCTTTGTTTTAAATGAAGGAATACCAAAACTTCTATGGCTTGCTGACTCAACTGGAGCCTTTGACCCTGTACTAACCATGGCATTTTATCCAGGCAAAGTCCAGGGAAGAGTTTGGTCACGTGAATTGAGGGCCACACTTGATCTAGGAATGAGAAAGCTGGATGTGTCTGTGTTCTCGGAAGTCCAATCACTTTCCTGTGTCCAGATTTCCTTTCTTGTCTCAGGCCCCATCCAACGTTAATGGTCTGGTTGCTCCTGGTACAGGGCACTGCCCACTGACGGCTGGGGGGCGGGATGGGGAGAGGCGCTTGATGTAGTTGTGTGGAATAAACTGTATTTTTTCTTTTGTACTGGTCTGTCGATTTGTCACCGCCCAGGTGGGAATATGAGGGAGCCAGCGTCAGAGGCCAGGGCGGAATCAGAGAGCTGCTTTTGCTGTTGGCTGGCAGCCTGCAAAATCCCACTGCAAGTGGGTGAGCGTCAATGCCTGGATTCCCACTGAAGCGGGCTCCTTCTGAAGGCCTTGCTCAGGTTGTCCAGCCTTAGCCGTCCCTATGGTATAGACAGTCTGCCTGGCTAAGGGACCATGCCCTTCTTCCTTCTCAGCTACCCTCCTGACACCTGTGGACCCAGCCTTCTCTGCCGAGCCTAAGTCTGGACCCCTCTCCTCTGGGTCCCAAAGGGAATTTGTTCTTGGAATGCTCACTTGTAGGGCCAAGAGGAGGTAGTCTTAGTCGGAGTAAGCTGCTGTAACAAAATTCCTTAGCTTGGAGTAGCTTATTTTAAAAAAATTATTACAGTTATGAAGTCTAGAAAGTCCAACATGAAAGAGGCAGATCTGATGTGTGGTGAGGGCTCTCTTCCCGATAGATGGATGTCTACCCAGTCACTTCACATGGTAGCAGGCAAGCATGTACCCTCAGGCCTCTTTGTTTTTTTTATTTTTTTATTTTTTGGTTTATTTTTATTTGAGAGTGGCAGATAGTGAAAGAAAGAGGCAGAGAGCGAATTGGGCACACCAGGACCTCCAGCCACTGCAAACAAACTCCAGATGCATGCTCCAGCTTGTGCATCTGGCTTACGTGGGTTTTGGGGAATTGAGCCTCGAATGGTCTTCACAGACCATTCACAGGGCTTCACAGGCAAGTGCTTAACCACTAAGCCATCTCTCCAGCCCCCTCAGACCTCTTTTTAAGGGCGCTGCCTCCATGACTTAATCATAGATTAACAGCTTGATTTAGACTTTTTTTTTTTTAATGTGGCTGTATGGTAAGTAGGTCTTTATTTGTATTCTAACACATGACCTACATATGCTAAGAGCAGCCCTGACCCTCAGAGAATACAGCTATTTGGAGGATCTCTCTTGGCATGTTCGCCTCCTATAAGTGGGGTTCATGCCATCTCCTCTTTTCGTGCCCCTACTTCCCACCTACCAATGAGTTATGGGCTGCATAATTCAGAGTAGCAAAAGGAGGCATCCCTCTTGACCACCCAACCAGCATCCTGTGCCAGATGCTGCCCTGCGTTCGAGACCACACTCCACCTCCCCACCCCCACACAGGGGTTAATGGATATTTAAGACTCTGGCACAAGCGAAGGGATCAGAGGAGCTTTGTGAGCTCTGAGCCACGGCACCGTATCAGACAAAAGGCAGCCTCGGCGTCATAAGCTTCATCGGTGCTCACGCTGGGCTGTGCTCCTCAGTACACAAGGCAGGCGCACAAGGTGGGGCGTGGTAATTGTCAGGTGGAAGTAAGTGAATCTCCTCCCGTCACCTCCAAGGAAATAATGAGAGCTGGGGTCCTGGCTTTGAGTCACTGGGGCCGAGCAGGCACAAGGATTCTGTTTAAAAATGCAGGGCTTCGGGGCTGGAGAGATGGCTTCGCGGTTAACCGCTCGCCTGTGAAGCCTAAGGACCCCGGTTCAAGGCTCGGTTCCCCAGGACCCACGTTAGCCAGATGCACAAGGGGGCGCACGCGTCTGGAGTTCGTTTGCAGAGGCTGGAAGCCCTGGCGCGCCCATTCTCTCTCTCCCTCTACCTGTCTTTCTCTCTGTGTCTGTCACTCTCAAATAAATAAATTAAAAATTAAAAAAAAAATGCAGGGCTTCGATTGTGAAATGTGGAGAGAATGGAATTTGACCAAAAAGAGACAACAGCCACTATCTCCCACCAACAGAGTTCTTGTGGTTGGTATCTCTGGCTCAGACCAGTTGAGAGTGGTTTCTGGCTGTTGGCTCAGGAAGATTGTAGAGGAAGGAGGGTAGGCTTGTAGAACACTACAATTTGTTTCATTTTCTTTTTTTGGTTTTTCGAGGTAGGGTCTCACTCTGGCTCAGGCTGACCTGGAGTTCACTATGGAGTCTCAGGCTGGCCTCGAACTCATGGCGATCCTCCTACCTCTGCCTCCCGAGTGCTGGGATTAAAGGCGTGCGCCACCACACCTGGCTCTAGACTACAGTTTTTATTTCCAGGCCTGGGGAATTCACTGCTTTTGGATGGCTTTATGGGGGAACCAGTTTATTTATTTATTTACGTGTATGTGTGCATGTGCATGTGTGCATGGCCGTGTGCACGCACATGCCATGAAGCAGGTCAGAGGACAAGCTTGAGGTGTCTGTGCTCCATCTTCTTCTTCGTTTTCTGTTTCTTTGGTTATTTTTTTTTGGGGGGGGTGGAGGTAGGGTCTTACTCTAGCCCAAACTAACCTGGAATTCACTATGTAGTCTCAGAGTGGCCTCCAACTCATGGAGATCCTCCTGCCTCTGCCTCCCAAGTGCTGGTGACATATGATTTTAATCCCAGCACTCAGGAGACCAAGGTAGGCAGATTGCTGTGAATTTGAGGCCAGCCTGGGGCTACAGGGTGAGTTCCAGGTCAGCTTGGGCTAGAGTGAGACTCTACCTTGAAAAATCACACACAAAATTATTGGGCCGGAGACACTTGCCTGAGAACCTAATGATCAGTGTTTGAGTCCCAGTATGCACTTAAAGCCAAGATGCACAAAGTGGCAGATGCATTTGGAGTTTGTTTGTAGTGTCTGAAAACCCTGACATACCCATTCTCTCTCTCTCTGAAAATAAATTTAAATATGTGTGTGTATATATATAAATATATAAATATTATATATTTATATATATATTTATATATTTATATATATATTATATTATATATAATATAAATTATATATATAATATAAATTATATATATAATATATATAATTTATATACTATTATATATTTTACATTTATATATATTATAAATATATATATTTATATATGTGTTATATATAATATATATAAATATATATAAAGAGAGAGAGACAGACAGAGACACATAATTCCCCCCCCCCTTTGGTTTTTCAAGGTAGAGTTTCACTCTGGCTCAGGCTAATCTGGAATTCACTATGTAGTCTCAGGGTGGCCTTGAACTCATGGTGATTCTCCTACCTCTGCCTCCCAAGTGCTGGGATTAAAGGCGTAAGCCACCACACCTGGCTAAATAAAATATTTTTTTTGAATTTTTTTGTTCATTTTTATTTATTTGAGAGCAACAGAGAAAGAGGCAGTTAGAGACAGAGAGAGAAAGAGAGAGGAAAAAATGGGCATGCCAGGGCCTCTGGCCACTGCAAACGAACTCCAGATGCGTGCACCCCCTTGTGCATCTGGCTTACGTGGGTCCTGGGGAATCGAGCCTCGAACCCAGGTTCTTGGGCTTCACAGGCAAGCGCTTAACCACCAAGCCATCTCTCCAGCCCACTAAATAGAATATTTTAAAAATACTTATTTAAAAAAATAAATAAATAAATAAAAATATTTATTTGAGGGAGAGAGAAAGGATAAACCAGTGCCTCTTGCTTCTACAAACAAGCTGCAGACATACGTGTTACACTGTGTCTAGCTTTATGGAGATACTGTGGTACTAAACTGGGGCCGTCAAGCTTTGCAAGCAGTGCCTTTAACCACTGAGCTTTCTCTCCAGCCCCTAATCTTTTTTTAAAAAGTTTAGTTTTGTTTCAAGGTAGGGTACTGCTCTAGCCCAGGCTAACCTGGAACTCACTATGTAGGCTCAGGCTGACCTTGAACTCACAACGATCCTCCTACCTCTGCCTCCTGAGTGTTGGGATTAAAGTCCTGCTCCCCCGTGTCTCACCCTAATCTTTAAAAAAAATATTTTTATTGGGCTGGAGAGATGGCTTAGTGGTTAAGCGCTTGCCTGTGAAGCCTAAGGACCCCATCAGAGGCTCGATTCCCCAGGACCTACATTAATTAGCCAGATGCACAGGGGGGCCATGCATCTGGAGTTCATTGGCAGTGGCTAGAAGCCCTAGCACGCCCATTCTCTCTCTCTCTCTGCCTCCTTCTCTCTGTCTGTTGCTCTCAAATAAATAAATAAAAATAAACAGGGCTGGAGAGATGGCTTAGCGGTTAAGCGCTTGCCTGTGAAGCCTAAGGACCCCGGTTCAAGGCTCGATTCCCCAGGACCCACGTTAGCCAGATGCACAAGGGGGCGCACGCGTCTGGAGTTCGTTTGCAGTGGCTGGAGGCCCTGGCGCACCCATTCTCTCTCTCTCTCTCTCTCCCTCTCTCTCTCTCTCTCTGTCACTCTCAACTAAATAAATAAAAAAATAAATAAATAAATAAACAAAAAATATTTATTTATTTGTAAGGGGAGAGAGACAGGCACACTCCTGATGTGCTCGGAGACACTTCTGTCCGATTATTTGGTACAGAACCTCATCTTGGGCTGGAGAGATGGCTTAGCGGTTAAGCGCTTGCCTGTGAAGCCTAAGGACCCCGGTTCGAGGCTCAGTTCCCCAGGACCCACGTTAGCCAGATGCACAAGGGGGCGCACGCATCTGGAGTTCGTTTGCAGAGGCTGGAAGCCCTGGCGCGCCCATTCTCTCTCTCTCCCTCTGTCTTTCTCTCTGTGTCTGTCGCTCTCAAATAAATAAACAAAAAATTAAAAAAAAAAAAAAAAGGAACCTCATCTTAATGTCCTCTTGTTGGGACAAATATTTTAAGTCTCTCGCTGGTAACCAAATGGGTCTTTTTTCATCTTGAAGGAAGACACATCCAAACCCTCTCCCTGCTGTGAGGAGTGGGTTTGGTCCTCGCCAGGCCCCAGTCAATGGGTCCCTCCATCTTACCCAGATAGAACTGTAGGTAACGGATGAGGACCAGTGTTTTTGAAAAGGAAATAACTGTTTGTCTTCTTTAGAAAAATTTTAAATATTTAGATAAATAATGCCTTTTCTGGTTGGTCGTGTGGGGGTAAGGATTCCCCCTTTTGTTTTTGTAATTGAGACTTGAGAGTCTGATTATATCTTTCAAGGATAGCCTGGCCCCAGGGTTGTATGGAATGCCTGTGGATTGTGAGATTTTCCAGGTCTGGAGAAAATCTACAAAGGCCTTGCTTATGAAGCAGGGGCCATTATCTGTTTTAATTTGGTCAGGTAGTCCAAGGGTGGCAAAGCATTGAAGCATATGGCTAATAGCATGTTCAGATTGTTCCCCAGCATGTGCCGATGCCCAGCAGGCACGGGAGAAGGTATCGACTGAAAGAAAAATATATTTAAGCTTTCCAAATGGAGAATAGTGTATGACATCAATTTGCCAAAGATAATTAGGGTGGAGCCCTCAAGGATTGCTTCCTGTAGTTTGAAGGGGGGGGTACTTGGAGGTAAGGCTGACAGGACTTATAAGTCTGGACAATTTTTTTAAAGGTCCTTGACTGGTACCTGTGGAAACCTGTGCTTGAGACCTCTCCAGTTGACATGGGTCAATAAGTGGAAGTGTGTAGCTTCTGTAATAGTATTACCCTGAGGCATAGAAGCCATTTTATCAGCCAAATTGTTTCCTAGAGAGAGAAATCCTGGTAAGTTTTGATGACCCCTGAGATGTTGAAGAAAAATGGGGTTAATTCTTTGTTTGAGTAGGGAACGAGCTTGAATCATCAGAGGAGATATAGGGGTGGAGTCCAGTCTAATATGGGCCTCAACCAGGTTGGGTAATAAATTAACAACATAAAGGCTGTCAGAAAACAAGTTAAACAGCTCTTGAATAGTGTCCAAAGCTAGAACGACAGCAAATAGTTCTTTGAATTATGCTGACCCCTCAACCTCATGGGAGACTGACTTTATGGGCATAGGCTCTTTTTTCTGTTTTCAGGGAGGGTAAACAATTAGGGAAGCCCCCAGGTGCCCTCCATTGGTAAACACAGTAAGAAAGTTAGGGTTAGGTTGAGGCAGAAAAAGCCTGGGGCTTTCATTCTAACCTGGAGAAAGAAATCATCCATTTGTGGGGGCCATAATGGCAATCAATTTTACCTAAAGACTCCTTGAGAGCCGTAGCAACTCTGTTATTATTTCTCTGAAGCCAGGTGAAATCTGTTATCTTCAAAGGAGTGACAATAAGGTGAGGTTCTGTGCCAAACAACCGGACAAAGGTGTCTCTGCCCTTGATAATGCAATCAGCATTGGTTGGTTATAGAATAAACTCTGGGGACCCCACTGATTGAGAGGTGAACCCATTGGATGGGCTCACCTTCCTGAGCCAACAGTGTGGTGCATAATGTTTCCCCAGAGAAAATGTAGAGGGAGATGGGCAAATCAGGATCGAACCTCTTTAGGGCTACAGCATTTATAACCTGTTGCACCTTATGAAAACTTTGTTGATGACAAGGGGACAAAATTACCTGAGAGGAGAAGTTAGGATACTTTAGGAGGTCAAACAAAGGGGACAGCTCTTCAGTAGTTATGGGTATCCAAGGCCTCATCCACTTAATTTCTCCCAATACCTTTTGGAGCTGGGGCAGAGTATAAGAATCCTGAATATGAAGTTGGGGTTTGACAGGAGAAACAGTATCAAGGGATAGTACAGAGCCCAAAATCTTAAAGGGAGGGACAGTCTGAATCTTTTCAGGGGCTACTTTAAAATCATTGGCCTGTAAAATCACAAGGCATTTGGCAGTAAGGTTTTGGAGATCAGACAGCTTGGAACAACCTAAGATTATATCATCCATATAAATATAGAATAGAATATCAGAACGGCCAATCAAGGAAGAAAAGATATATAACATATAGTACTGACAAATAGGGGTCTATTGGCCATGCCTTGGGGCAGGATGGTCCATTCAAACCTCAAGTCTGGCCCACAAAAATTAGTTGTGGGGATGGAAAATGCCAAGTTTTCAACATCATCTGGATGTAATGGGATAGAAAAGAAACAATCTTTAATATCAATAATAGTTAGATAATAAGTGTTGGGAATCCAAGGGAGTCTTCTCTGGGGGGGTTCCAAAAGGTATCATCCTCTCATTTATTTTTCTTAAATCATGTAAAAGTCTCCAAGAGCCATTAGGCTTTTCTATAACAAAAACGGGAATTCCAAGAACTTGTTGAAGGCCGTATATGTCCCAAAGCTAGCTGTTGTTTAAATAATATGGAGTTTAGGGTTAGGTATAGGCCACTGCTCAACCCACACAGGGTCCCCAGGTACCCATCGAATTGTTGTCACTGGGGGGTGAACAGTGGCCCTTAGAATTGGGGGTGGACCTGAGAGTGTTTTTGTCTAATCTTTTCAAAATGAGGGTCATTTCTGTGGTTAGGGAAGCTGGCCTGTCCTTATTCAAACTGCTGTTCATATTCTTCCTGGTCTAGTATTCCCTCATAGAAACCCTTGTGATCAGTGGTGATATAAGCCTCAGCTTCTCCAAGTATATCCTGACCTAGAAGGTTGGTCATTAGGCGGGACACCACCAGAGGGCGCACCTCCCCATGGTTACCATCAGGATCAGTCCAGGGCTGCTAGTGGCTGTTTCCCAGGACGTTGACTGTTCACCCACACCAAGTAAAGGCCGACCAGGGACTAACTGCCATGAAGGAGAGACTTCCTCCTTTTTAATTACAATGGGGTCGGCCCCACTGTCAATGAGGAACTTGAAAGTTTTTCCACCAACCATCAGGGTCATTTTTGGCCTTAGCCCAGAATCAGGGGTACAGTCCAGTGTGTCCTAACCACCTTCTTCCCCTTATTTAACGGAGCTGGGGATAGCACCTGGGGGAGTTTAAAGGCTCACCCTGAAGGCTGAGCTTGGATTTGCAATCCTTGGCCCAGTGGAACCCCTTCTTGCACCTGGGGCAAGGGGTACGAGGCACATTAGGGGCCACAGGGAGTATTGGGGTATTTTTTTTTTTTTTTTGCCTGATTGGGGCACTCCCTTTTAAAGTGACCCTCTTTGCTGCACCCAAAACAAGATCTCCCCTTTCCCCTTGAGGTCTGTTGGAGGGCACAGATCAGGTCGGCCATATCCTCATGGCGGGCACTCTGCAAGGCCGGTGCCATGGCCCTCGCTGGATGGGAGCTGGATCCCACGCCTTTGGTGGCTATAATCCATTTACTCATACAGTGATCTTTTAGCCCAGCACAGGCCAACTTATGGTCACTCGTCATGGCTTCCCAGACCAGCATTTTAATGAACTGGTCTCACAGGGGGCCAGCAGGAAACTTTCTTT
Source organism: Jaculus jaculus (assembly GCF_020740685.1). Lineage (NCBI taxonomy): Eukaryota > Metazoa > Chordata > Mammalia > Rodentia > Dipodidae > Jaculus > Jaculus jaculus. The sequence goes on along the minus strand of NC_059107.1, from coordinate 93,791,906 downwards.
GTAGATTTTTTCAACCCTCTCTGTGAAGGTAGCCGTCTTCACTAGCTTTTTGTGTGATTCCTGTGATGGGGGGCTCAGATGGGCCTTCCTCAAGTTTCCTCCATATGGCCATTCCCAAAGCCCGCATCTGATCACGGTATGGATGAGGGATGGCAGCTTGCTGGAGGCCCATGGGAAACACATCAGCAGTGCCCAAGAGCATGCCCAAGGTGATTGGGACTGGGGGCTGAGCGGCCTGATTCTGCTCAGCCTGAGTACAGCACTCATCCTGAAAGAAGGCACACCACTTTATGTACAGGGGGCCAGAAAGAATGGCTTTAGCAAGGTTTTTCCAACCTTGGGTGGTACACTGATGATGAGCCAAACCCTGGAGGATGGTCTCTGCCCAGGGGGAATTAAGTCCATCCTCCGACACAGGCTTTTTAAGGTCCTTTAGATCATGAGCCTCCCAGGGGTACCAAGCGGTGGGGCGATTACCGCCAGGGTTAACATTGACAGGGAAGAGGCTGGTTGTTTCTCCCCCAGGAGTGCCACCCCCGTAGTAGGACGGAGGTGCAGAGGGGGTCTGAAAAGCATTTGTCTGAAAAGGATTTGTAGGGGTACCTAGGGGTGTAGGATCCTTAGAGGGCCAAGGAGCACTTCCAAAGGGGACTAGGAACGGATACAAGGGCTCAGGCGAGCACGAGGGATTTGGGTTGGACGAGGACTGCCCCATAATTTATGAGGGTACACTCACCCGCAGACCGATTGTCACGTCAGAGATGCCCCACTTTGGGCGCTGTTTGCTGGGCTCACCAGCAGGTAGGGCTGTAGGAGAGCTGGTCCCTCCGGTCTCTTCCTGGGGCTGAGCTGGATGGTGAGTATCAATGACCCAGAACTTATCCTAGTCACCGGAGAAAAACCACACCAAGTCGGGAGACTTGTCAAAGCAGGATCTCACTTTATTGTGACAGGCAGGTGCTTATATAGCGTTGAGAACAAAGGCGGGGATCTCAGGCAAGGATGAGGTGTAAGGACCAATAGCATATCATGACTTTTGAAATGATTGGTTCTAAGCACGCGGGAACTCTAACTTTTTTGCAGAAGTAGCAGGCCAGAGGCAATTTGGCGCCCTGCTGAGTCATAGCTGGCCAGAGACAGGTTGCCAAACTTTAGCTAGGCTCAGGAAGTTCCACTAGGCTTCACGTCCAGGCCTCTCAAGGCCCAACATGTTACCTTGTGCATCTGGCTTACATGGGTCCTGGGGAATTAAACCTGGTTCTTTGGCTTTGCAGTCAAGTGCCTTAACAATTAAGCCATCTAGCCAGGCGTTGTGGCACACACCTTTAATCCCAGCATTCGGGAGGCAGAGGTAGGAGGATCGTTGTGAGTTCGAGGCCACCCTGAGACTCCATAGTGAATTCCAGGTCAGCCTGTGCTAGAGTGAGACCCTACCTCAAAAAATAAAAACAAAAACAAGGCTGGAGGAATGGCTTAGCAGTTAAGGCACTTGCTTGCAAAGCCAAAGGACCCAGGTTCAATTCCCCAGGACCCATGTAAGCCAGATGCAAAAAGGTGGCCCATGTGTCTGGAGTTCATTTGCAGTGGCTGGAGACCCTGATGCACCCATTCTCTCCCTCTCTTGCTCTCTCTCTCTCTCTCTCTCTCTCTCTCTGCCTCTTTCTCTCTGTCTCCAGTTGATACCATCTTTGCCCTCACCATACTTTGAAAAACAATATGGGGCTGAAGAGATGGCTCAGTGGTTAAAGGCGCTTGCTTGCAAATTCCCTAGCAAGCATCTGCCATTTCTAATGACAAGGAACCCTGGCAAGCCCACACAGATAAATGATTTGTTTTCATAAAAGCCCAACAATAGTAAAGGAAAGGTGGAGGGAGAGCTAATCAAAATTTAAGAGTATATAAATAAGTCATATGGAAACCTACCCTTTTGGACAATGGAACAATAAGGAGCCATAGATGGTTATTAGAAAATTTTCAGTGCCAGGGATGGGATATCTTCCAGTGAGTTGTTGGCTGGGGAGGTCCCTGATGCCCAAAACATTACAGGCCATTGCTGAGGCCCTTGGTTTCCCACCAGGAATAGATGGTAAGACCCTATTGCTGAAGACTCCATATACTTGGGCTGCAAGGTCACTGAGAAATCCTACTGGAACTGAGCTGAAAACCTCCTCAATGTAGACCAGCTGACAGAAAGCTGGAAAAAGGCATGTTGCATGCAGTTTCATGGGAAAGAAAGCAATCACCAGTGATGATATATTCAACAATGGACATTGCAAGCATTAAATTTGACCAGCCAGTCCAAATGAGCCAAGGGATGCAGTAGTGGCACATCTGTTATGGGGGAAACCAACCGCCCTCTAATTTGACTGGCGGCCTACTCCATGGGAGGGAGTATTTTCCTGATACTGAAAGCCTACAACAGGGCTAGTCATGAGCCCTAGGGGTGTAAGGTTTGCTGCTGTCTGGCTAAATGTATATACTATGCTCACCAAACTGCCCAGTAAGCATTTTTCTTAATGTTCACACCCATATATTAATGCTACTCTCAGTTTGGGTTACAGAATCTTCTCTTTTCAGATGGCTGTCACTTGGGATGACTCAGAAGGCACCATGGTGACAGAGGAGTGCTCAGCACTGCAATATCACACCTTCCAAGGCTCAGGGTCCATTGCGGAAGTGATGGAGGAAAGAATGTAAGAGCCAAAGGAAGGGTAGGACTCCTTACAATGTGCTCCTCCAGACATAAAATGGCCTGGATATCCATGACCTCACAGTGCCTGACACTATCTACATAAGACCATCATAATAGGAAGAAAAGATGATGACATCAAAATAAAAGAAAGACTGATTGAGAGGGGGAGAGGATATGATGGAGAGTGGAGTTTCAAAGGGGAAAGAGGGGGAGGGAGGGCATTACCATGGGACATTATTTATAATTATGTTAGTTGTCAATAAATAAATAAAAATAAAATAAAACCATGAGCTACCGCACCCAGCTTCCAGATTTATTATAAACTGTCTAGTAACTGTCCATTCAATCATAATATGGCCAAAATTTTGTTTCATTTTTCTGAGGCAGGGCGGGCCTCAAAGTCATGGCAATCTTCGCAAGTGCCAGGATTAAAGGCATGAACTTCCATGCCTGGTGTGGTTTGATTAAGGTGTCCCCCATAAACTTAGGTGTTCTGAATGCTAGGTTCCCAGCTGATGGAGATTTGGGAACTAATGGCTCTTGGAGGCAGTGTATTGCTGGAGGCGGGCTTACCCGTATTATAGCCAGCGTCCCCTAGCCAGTGTTTGGCACCCTCTCCTGTTGGTATGGTCTACCTGATATTGGCCAGGGGTTGCTGTCCATCCTCTGCTCGTGACAACGTCTTCCCCTGCCATCATGGAGCTTCCCCCTATAGTATGTAAGCCAAAATAAATCCCCCCCCCAAAAAAAAGCCCAGTACCGACAATACTTTTAAGTATTTCGTCTTTTCCAGTTCAAGTGCATTAGAGATAAAGCAGAAGATACGATAGCGGGGCGTTGACCTCTGGCGGGGTGAGTTTCAGACCAGGCTGAACAGCAGGAATAAACGCGCGCATGGCAGGAACGTGTGGGTATCAAACCCCTCGTGGGACGGAGGCGGTGCATTTTCACCAAGCCTGGTCACGGCAACTGAACCAGCCCGGCAAAACTCAGATCGCCGCCCACGCGGCGCTTTAAACTTCGGCTCAGGACACGCGCGGGCCGAGTTCCGAGACCGCCCAGCCTCACAGCGTGGGCGGGAACCCGTGGCGCATCTCAGCCTATCGCCGCTGCCGAGGCCCCACGGCGTCTCTTCCTGATTGGTTCGCGACGAGCTGACGTCACGCTCGCCAGGCCGGCGGAGGAGGCGGGCGTCGTGATTGGTCGGCGCCCGGGCTGTGGAGGGCGTTCGCGTTGGTCTGGGCTTCGAGCCCGTGCTGGACTTTCTACTTCCACGGCCCAGGGCTGCGGGTGTTTCGCGCGGGACGGAGAGACGACCCTACAGAAATCTGACTTTTGCTCCTAAAAGCCGAGGGCTTGAGAAGGGGTGACCGGAAGTGATCCGGGGACTGACCGGAAGCGAGGCCTGGAGGGGAAAGTGCGAGTCCCGGGAGGGCGGGGCCGCCGGCTGAAGGGGCGGAGGGGAAGGTGCGGGAGCCGCTGGGCGCGTCCGCGCTCCCGCGGGGCTGTCTGCTGGGCGGCGAGCGACCCCCGAGGAGCTCCGGGGCGTGGGGCGCGCGGGGGCCCTGGGCCGAGCTCGTGCGAAGTCTGCAGCAGTTGAGCCAAGGGAAGGGAGCAGGAGGAATTGTGGACACCCGGGGGCTCCCAAGACCCAGCGGCCAGAGAGGGCCGGGGGAGCAGTTGTGCAACGAGTGCGGGTCGGGCCTGGAGGTGACCAAGTGCGCTGCAGGCGTGACTCGGTTAATAGTTTTCTACTACTGTCGTGCCCCTGGGAGGAGGTAGCGTTACACGCGGCGCACTTGTGTCAGAAACGGCGTCTGCCGGGGCAAAAAAGGAGCCAGGATGGCCTGGGCTCTGAAGCTGCCTCTGGCGGATGAAGTGATTGAGTCCGGGCTGGTGCAAGACTTTGATGCCAGCCTGTCCGGGATTGGCCAGGAACTTGGTGCTGGTGCCTATAGCATGAGGTGAGTGAGATTTTTTTCCCCCCAGACCCTGACTTCTAAATAACAAAGGCAGGGTGGAGGGTGCATAGAGTTTAAAAAGCTGCCTGCAGTCTGGGCAAAGTGAATTTTCTGTACGTTTGAGCGTGAGTGTTGTGCAAGAACTAGAAAGAGAGATCGCAGGCAGATGGAAGTCTGCAGGGCCCCAGGAAGAAGGAAGAATGGCCCTTGATGGACACCCCGAGGAACGTTGAGAGGCTGTTGTGGCCGGGTGGGAGTCGGGCACTAATGGTGTGGCATATGTATGTCTGGATTTTTGTGCATGCTTTGAGCAGGTGAAGAATGTCTAGGAAATTGGGGACTTGGATGCTGGGCCTTAATTGTGAATGAATAATTGACTATTTGTTGGAAAGAAATGGGGGTCCTTGATAAACGTCTACATACCAGTATCATCGTATCTCAGTTTGCTTTAGGGCTTTGCTTTCGTAGTTTCTGACTTCAGAACCATAAGCTACAAAATAAAAGTGGCAAATCCTAGTGGCAAAGCACACACCCGTATTCCCAACTCCTCAGTACTCAGGAGGTAAAGGCAGGAAGATGAGTTCAAGGCCATCCTCCTGATAAATACCAAGTTTTAAAATTTTTAAAAAATACTTTATTTATTTATTTGAAAGAGAGGAAAAAATGGGCCCACCAGGGCCTGTACCCACTGCAAACAAACTCCAGACACATATGCCATAATGTGCAGCTGGCTTCTGTGGGTACTGGGGAAACAAACCTGGGTTCTTAGGCCTTGTAGGCAAGCGCCTTAACACTAAACCATCTCTCTAGCCCAGCAAACCCAGTTCCCCACTCCCCACCCCCCCCACACCCCCGAGGTGGGGTCTCACTCTAGCCCAGGCTGACCTGGAACTCACTATGTAGTCTCAAGGTGGCCTTGAACTCATGGTGATCCTCCTACCTCTGCCTCCAAAGAGCTGGGGTTAAAGGCGTGCACTACCATGTCTGGCTTAACACACCCAGCTTTTGATGTAAGTGCTGGGGATGAAATGTAGAGACCTCACATACCCTCATGCTTGGGCAGCCAGCACTCTGACCCAGTGAGCCATTCCCCTAGCCTGGTCCTGGAATTCTTTTCTCTGTGTGCCAGTGCCGGAGGTTGATATCCGGTATCTTCCTCAACCACTTCCACTGTATTTACTGAGGCAGTATCTTTCACCTGAACCCAGAACTCAAGGATTTAGCTAGTTGAGCTAGCCAGCTTCCCCGGGGATCCTGTCTCCGTCTCCTGAAGGCTGGGCATACAAGTGAGCCACCATGCTTACATGGCGTTTATGTGGGTCCTGGGGATCTGAATTCCAGTCCTTCTGTTTGCTTGATACATTTTATACACTGAACCCTAATAAAAGGTTTTTATTGTACACTACTTAGAAGTGTTTGATCAGCATTAAACCTTGTTATGTTCTCTCATTTTTGCTACTCTTAACTATTAAAAAAGTGAAATTAATTTCATAAACAAGCTCTACTTTTAAATTCTTGCTTTAACAGTTTAATAGCTCTTGGATTGGAGAGATGGCTCAGTGGTTAAGGTGCTTGTCTGCAATGCCTAATGACCTGGGTTTGATTCCCCAGTACCCACGTAAAGCCAGATGCATAAAGTGGTGCATGTGTCTGGAATTCGTTTGCAGTGGCTAGAGGCCCAGGCGCACCCATTCTGTCTGTCTCTCTCCTCTCTGTGCTTGAAAATAAATAATTTTCTTTTCTTTTTCTTTTTGGTTTTTCAAGATAGAGTCTCACTGTAGCCCAGGCTGACCTGGAATTCACTGTGTAGTCTCAGGGTAGCCTTGAGCTCATGGTCATCTTCCTACCTCTGCCTCTCGAATGCTGGGATTAAAGGCATGCACTGCCATGTCCAGCTGAGATACTAAATTTTTAAAAATATTTTCGAGGTGGGGTCAACCTGGGCTAGAGTGAGATCCTACCTCAAAAAGAAATTTTTAAAATTTATTGTCATGGAGGAAGAGGAAGAGAGTGAGAGCAAGATGGGCATGCCAGAACCTCTAGCTGCTGCAAACAAAACTCTGGGTGCATGTGCCAATTGGTGCTTCTGGCTTTACATGGGCAATGGGGGATTGAACTCTGGTCTTTAGGCTTTATAGGCAAGTGTCTTAACTGCTGAGGCATCTCTCCATCTCCACATAAACATTTTTTTTTAAAGTACCATCAGGGGGCCGGAGCAATGGCTTACATACAGGTTAATATACTTGCCTTTGAAGCCAGAGGACCTAGGTTCGATTCACCAGTACCCATGTAAGCCAGATACACATAATGATACATGCATAAGGAATTTGTTTGCAGTGGCTAGAGACCCTGGCGTGCCCATTCTCTCTATTAAAGAAATAAAAATAAAATATTTTTTAAAAGATGCCACTAGGAAAAAAACACAAAATTGTCAGTCAACACTGATTACAAAGAATATTCATTAATTAACTGCCAGTTGATTTTCTAAATAAAGAAATCACTCATGTCAAAAAAAAACACACACACACACATATAAAATACCATTAGGTCTGGCATGGTGGCACATTCCTTTAATCTCAGCAGAGGTAGGAGGATTGCAGTGAGTTTGAGGCCAGTTTGAGACATGGTGAATTCTAGTTCATTCTGAGCTACAACGAGACCCTACCTCGAAAAACAAAAACAAAACAAAACAAAAAAACAAAAATTGGGGCCGGAGAGTTGGCTTAGCTTAGCAGTTAAAGGCATTTACCTGCAAATCCTAAGGACCCAGGTTTTCCAGTGTCTCTGTAAGCCAGATGCACAAGGTAGTGCATGTGTCTGGAGTTGTTTGTAATGGCTGGAGGCCCTGGCATGCCCATTCTCTTTCTCTGTCTCTCTCGAATAAATAAAATAAAATAAAAATCTATTAAAATACTATTAGTAGCTTTTGGGGACATTTAAGATTATTGAATCAGTATCAAATAGGGGCTGAAGAGATTGCTCCGTTGTCAAGGCCCTACAAAGCCTAACTGCCCAGGTTTGATTCCCTAGTACCCACGTAAAGCCAGATGTACAAAGTGGCACATGCATCTGGAATTTGTTTGCAGCAGCTAGAGACCCTGGCATGCTCATTTTCTCTCTTTCTCCTTGTAAATAAATTTAAAAGTATTTTAAAAACAACTATAAATTATATTTATGACAAGTTAATATTATGTTTTTATTTTAAGTCTTTGTTGTAGATGGTTGAATCTCTTTAAAGAAATCTGTAACAAAAACCAGGCGTGGTGGCATACGCCTTTAATCCCAACAGAGGTAGGAGGAACGCTGTGAGTTCCAGGCCACCCTGAGACACTGTAGCGAATTCCAAGTCAGCCTGGGCTAGAGTGAAACCCTACCTTGGAAAACCAACCAACCAACCAAACAAACAAAAGCACCGTAACAAGAATTTTCTCAGTCTTGGTTTCCAGAATTCACATTTGAAAGCATCATACCAGAACCATCTCACCAGGAAGGAAGCTAAAAATTAACAGTTTAACCAGTTTTTCTTTACAGTTAATTATTAAATTTCTGTATTTTAGCTAACCACTTTTTCTAAGGAAGAGAAGGAAAACAAAAGAGAGAGACAACAGCTCCTTATATACTAATGTAGTTCGAAAATCATCCCCCAAACATTCACACATATACATTTTAGAGTAAACATGCTAAGAATAGTTAATTTTTTTTTTTTAAGGTAGGGTCTTGCTGTAGTCCAGGGTGACCTAGAATTTACCGTGTAGTCTCAGGGTGGCCTTACACTCACATCAGTCCTCCTACCTCTGTCTTCCAAGTGCTGGGGTTAAAGGTGTCCACCACCATGCCCAGCTATTTTTGTTTTATTTATGTGTTTGCAAGGGGAGAGAGAAAGAAAATAAGCATGCCAGGTCTAGCCGCTGTAAAAGAACTGTGGATGCATGGCTTGACATGGGTACTAGAAAATCGAACCCAAGTCATTAGGCTTTGCAGAGAAGTGCCTTAACCACTGAACCATCTCTCTAGCCCTACTTTTAAATTTTTTTTTTTTTTTTTTTTGAGGTAGGATCTCACTCTAGCTCAGGCTGATGTGGAATCCACTCTGTAGTCTCAGGGTGGCCTTGAACTCATAGCAATCCTCCTACCTCTGCCTCCTGAGTGCTGGGACTGAAGGTGTGCCACACCATGCCCAGCTCCCTGCTTTACTTTTTTTTTTTTTTGCCAGCAGTCAATAACTCCTGGGGAGTGGAACCTGGGTCCTTTGGTTTTGCAGGCAAGTGCCTTAACTGCTAAGCCATCTCTTTAGCCCCAAGAGCTAATTTCTTTTAAAGGACTTAAATTTTTTAAAATATATTTTTATTTATTTATTTGAGACAGAAAGAGGGAGAGAGAGAATGGGCATGCCAGAGCCTCTAGCTACTGCAAACAAACTCCAGATACATGTGCCACCGTTGTGCATCTGGCTTATGTGGGACCTGGAGGATGGAACCTGGGTCCTTAGGCTTCACAGGCAAGTGCCCTAACTGCTAAGCCATCTCTCCAGCCCCCTACTTTATTTTTTTTGTGTTAAAAAAATGTAAAAATAAAGTGGCCACCGGTTTTGTTAATATTCTGCTAAAATATTTTCATTTATTTGCATGTGTAGGGGTGAGAGAGAGAGAGAATGAGAATGAATATGGGTACCAGGGTTTTTTGGTATTGCAAATGAACCCCAGACTCATGGGTCACTTTTTGCTTCTGGCTTATATGTGTGGCTAGGAAATTGAATATGGACACACAGGCAAATAAGCACCTTTAACCCCTGATCTATATCCTCATCCCCTTAATTCAAATATTTTATTTTATTTATTAAAGACAGAGAGGAAGAAGCAGACAAAGAGAGGAAGATAGAGAATGGGCATGCCAGGGCTTCCAGCTGCTGCAAACAAACTCCAAACTCATGCCCCGTCTTGTGCATCTGGTTTCATGGGTCCTGGAGAATTGAACCTGGGTCCTTTAGCTTTTCAGGCAAGCGCTTTAACTGCTAAGCCATCTCTCCAGGCCTTATTTAATATTTTTATTTATTTATTTGACAGAGGGAGAGAGAAAGTATCAGTGTACCAGGGACTACTGCCACTACAAACAAATTCCAGAAGCATGCATCACCTTGTGTATCTGGCTATTTAGGTAGGTATTGAGGAATGGAACCTGGGCAGTCAGGCTTTAAACCACGAAGCCATTTTTCCAGCCCCATAACTCAAATACTTTTTTGTTTGTTTGTTTGGTTGGTTTTTCAAGGTAGGGTCTTGCTCTAGTCCAGGCTGACCTTTCACTGTGTAGTCTCTGGCTGATCTTGAACTCACAGCAGTTATCCTACCTCTGCCTCCCAAGTGCTGGGATTATAGGCATGTGCCACCACGTCCAGCTTCACATATTTCTTAGGATGCAGAATGACACAAAAAGACAACTAAATGAAAATAGTTACCACAAGAAGACATGACAAAATTACATTAAATCAGGGTGCATCCATTTAAAAAGCCAAGTAGGAGCTGGAGAGGTGACTTAGTGGTTAAGATGCTTGCCTGCGAAGCCTAAGGACCCAGGTTCGATTTCGCAGGACCCACATAAACCAGATACATGAGGTGGTGCATGCATCTGGAATTTGTTTGCAGTGACTGCAGGCCAGGATGCTGGGTATGGTGGCACATACCTGTTGCCTGTCGCCAGCAGTAAACTCAGTAGTCAAGAGGTGGACTTTGTTAATTCAGTTGCCACACTTTATTTACACTTCACATATGTTTATTATTAAACCAGGTCACTTTCTCCCTTCCCCTCTCAACTAGCCTAACCCCCTGAGACGCTCACTTGGCCCGCGGGCGGAGTCTGGGTCAGGTCCTGCTCTGTCCACCCCATGCCAGGCTGCCCAGGGGTCCACGGGCTGCTGCTTCTCACAGTGGGTATCAACACAGAGAGGGACGTGGAGTCTACCTGTCTGAGTTGAGTGACAGTGTTTTGAGCTTTTGCTGGGGTTTTTATTACCCATTTTTTCCTCACTTATCCAAGCTGCTGATAGTCACCTTAGGGTTAGCTTATTTGCATATCATCGGGTCTCTTCAGTCTCTGGTCTTGGCCCCTGATTGCCATGGTGATGATGTCGCTCTCTGAGTGAGTGCCTCATTTTAATTTATTTTTATTTATTTGACAGAGAAAGAGGGAGAGTAAGAAAATGGGCACGCCAGGGCCTCCAACCACTGCAAATGAACTCCAGATGCGTACACCCCTTGTGCATCAGGCTTATGTGGGTCCTGGGCAGTCGAACCTGGGTCCTTAGGCTTCACAGGCAAGCACCTTAACCACTAAACCATCTCTCCATCTCTCCTATTTTTTTTTTTTTTTTTTTTTTTTTTTGGTTTTTCGAGATAGGGTCTCACTCTAGCCCAGGCTGACCTGAAATTCACTATGGAGTCTCAGGGTGGCCTGGAACTCACAGCAATCCTCCTACCTCTGCTTCCTGAGTGCTGGGATTAAAGGCATGCACCACCATGCCTGGGTCAATCTGTCCTATTTTTTAAAAAATTTATTTATTTGCAAGCAGAGAGAGACAGAAGAGACATAGAGAGAATGGGTGTGACAGGGCCTCCTGCTGCTAAACAAACGAACTTCAGATGTATGTGTCACTTCATGCATCTGACTGTATGTGGGTCGGAACTGGGGAATTGGGTTGTTAGAGGGTAGAGCAATGGCTTAGTGGTTAAGGCACTTGCTTGCAATGCCAAAGGACTCAAATTCGATTCCCTAAGACCCACGTAAGCCAGATGTACAAGGTGGCTCATGTATCTGGAGTTTGATTGCAGCAGCTGGAGACCCTGGTGCACCCATTTTCTCCCCATCTCTCTCCTCCTTATCTCTCTTTCAAAAAAAATATAAAAAAAAAAATTAAAAACATAGTGAAGCTGGGCGTGGTGGTGCACACCTTTAATCCCAGCACCTAGGAGGCAGAGGTAGGAGGATCGCTATGAGTTTGAGGCCACCCTGAGAATACAGAGTGAATTCCAGGTCAGCCTGTGCTACAGTGAGACTCTACCTCAAAAAACCAAAAAAAAAAAGGAAAGTGAATCTGGCTAACATTGTCAGGCTTTGCAGGCCTCCAGCCTCTCTTTGCCTTTTTTTCTTTTTCCTTTACTTATTTATTTAGTTGGCTGGGCGTGGTGGTGCACATCTTCAATCCCAGCACTTGGGAGGCAGAGGTAGGAGGATCACTGAGTTTGAGGCCAACCTGAGACTACATAGTGAATACCAGGTCAGCCTGGGCTAGAGTGAAACCTTACCTCTGTTTGTTTATTTTTGTTTTCTTGAGGCAGGGTCTCACTGTAGCCCTGTCTGACCTGGAATTCATTATATAGTCTCAGGCTGGCCTTGAACTCAAAGCAATCCTATCTGCCTCCTGAGAGCTGGACTGAAAGGAGAGCACCACCACACTCACCTTTGTTTTCTGCTTTTTTAAAAAAAATTTTTTTTGTTTATTTTTATTTATTTGATAGTGACAGAGAGAGAAAGAGGCAGATAGGGAGAGAAGAGAGAGAATGGGCGTGCCAGGGCCTCCAGCCACTGCAAACGAACTCCAGACGCGTGCGCCCTCTTGTGCATCTGGCTAACGTGGGACCTGGGGAATCGAGCCTTGAAGCGGGATCCTTAGGCTTCACAGGCAAGCGCTTAACCGCTAAGCCATCTCTCCAGCCCCGTTTTCTGCTTTTAAGAGCTAAATAGCAAAGGAAGAAATGGCCTTACAGATGAAAATTTCCTCAGTACCGTTTTATTCTTAACATGTGTGTGTGTTTGAAGTGGTTCTGGTGTGCTTGGTGAGTGCATGTGCCTCTGCAGTGCCCCATGTGCACTTGCCTGCCTCAGGTACAATCTCCTGTGGTACCCAGAGTGGACATGGAGTGCCCCACCTCATGGTTTATCACTTTTCTGCTTCTGCGAGTTGTTTTTGAGCTGGAGTTTCATACTGAACCTGGAGATGACAAGCTTTTATTCCTGTGTCTCTGCTCTCCTGCTGGGCTCACAGGTGTGTGTGTGGCCATGCCCAGATGTTTTGCATGGATTCTGACGATTTGAATGAAGGAGGTTCAGGTCCTCAGGTTTGTGCAGAAGTGCACTTGACTATGGAGTTATCTCTTTAACCCCTCCATGTCATTTTGGGCTAAAACTACTTTTACTTTTTGTTTTGTTTTGTTTTGTTTTGTTTTGTTTTGTTTTGTTTTGTTTTGTTTTGTTTTGTTTTGTTTTGTTTTTCGAGGTAGGGTCTCACTATCCCAGGCTGACCTGGAATTCACTGTAGTCTTAGGGTGGCCTTGAACTCAAAGTAATCCTCCTACTTCTGCCTCCCAAGTGCTGGGATTAAAGGCTTGAACCACCACACCGGGTTTAAAACTACTTTCTGCTTTGCGATTAATAGTAAGGCTACTTTATATTCCCTGTGCTTACTTGTGTATAACAAGAAAACAGCTTGAGATACTCACATGGAGTTCCCTGCCTGTACTAGACATCACCAGCTTGCCTAATATTTAAACCTGAGATACTCATGATGAATTCCTACCCAGATTAGATATCCTTGACCTGTCTCATATTTAAACCTGTGTATTTCGTGCTCTAGTATGGTTTATTTATAGATGTGGAAAAATGGTGTGTGGACATGCTGAAACATCTGCCACTTAGGGTTAGGTGGACCGCAGTTGAGCTTTCTAATGCATTGTAAGACTTCAGAAACTTTAGAACTTAACACTTCAATGAGTTTTTGAGTTTATCCGGGGAAGTTGCTTTTTATGAAGAAAGTGGAAAAATGCTCATTCTGCTAGTGAAATCTTTTGAGAGATATGTCAAGTACACTTATCCTTTCAAATTCAAAATGTGTTTTCCTGATTGAAGCAATAAGTTAGGACTTAATACTTTATTTCCAGGAGTCTTTGCTTAAAGTTTGATTAACAGTCTATATAAAATTTTTTGTTTGTTTTGGTTTTTCGGAGGTAGAGTCTTGTTCTCATCCAGGCTGACCTGGAACTCACTGTATGCTCTCAGGATGGCCTTGAACTCAGATCCTCCTACCTCTGCCTCTTGAGTGCTGGAATTAAAGGCATGTGCCACCATGCCCAGCTATCTATGTAAATTAAAAAATATATATTTATTTATGTGAAAGAAAGAAAGAGGCACATAGAAAATGGGTGCACCAGGGCCTTCAGCCCCTCCAGATGAGCTCCAGGCACTTGTACATCTGGTTTATGTGGGTACTAGGGAATCAAACCTGGGGCCTCAGGCTTTGCAGGCAAGTTCCTTAACTGCAACACCATCTCTCCAGCCACTATGTAAATAAGGTAGGGTCTCACTATAGCCCAGGCTGACCTGGAATTCACAATGTAGTCTCAGGGTGGCCCCGAACTCATGGTGATGCTCCTACCTTTGCCTCCCGAGTGCTGGTTTAAAGGCATGTGCCACCATGCCCATCTAGTGATTTTTTTTTTTTTTTTCAGGGAAATTTGAGTTATGTTACACAATGCTCTTAGTCTTGAGAAATTTAATCTCAGAGCTGGGCATGGTGGCGCACCCCTTAATCCCAGCAGTTGGAAGGCAGAGGTAGGAGAAATGCTGTGAATTCGGGGCCATATGGAAACTATATAATTCAGGTCATCCTGGGTTAGAGTGAGATCCTACCTCAAAAAAAAAAAAAAAGATGATGGGGAGGTAATATGATGGAGAATGGAATTTCAAAGGGGAAAGTGTGGGGGGGGAGGGAATTACCACAGGATATTTTTTTATAATCATGGAAAATGCTAATAAAAATAAAAATTAAAAAAAAGAAAAAAAGAAATTTAACCTTAGTTTTTTTTAATTATTATTATGTATTTTATTTGAGAGAGAGAGAGAGAGAGAGAGAGAGAGAGAGAGAGAGAGAGAGAGAATGGGTGCACTAGGGCCTCCAGCCACTGCAGACAAACCCCAGACACATGTGCCCCCTTGTGCATCTGGCTTATGTGGGTCCTGGAGAATTGAACCTGGGTCCTTTAGCTTTGCAGACAAGTGCCTTAACTGCTAAGCCATCTCTCCAGCCCACCTCAGATTTTTAAAATTTATTTTAAAAAATATTTTATTTATTTATTTATTTGAGAAAGAAAGAGGCAGATAGAGAGAAAGAGAGAATGAGCATTCCAGGGCCTCTAGCCACTGCAAACGAACTCCAGATGCATATGCCCTCTTGTGCATCTGGCTTACTTGGGTCCTGGAGAATCGAACCAGGATCCTTAGGCTTCTCAGGCGAGCACCTTAACCACTAAGCCATTTCCCCAGCCCTGTTTGTTTTTAATCAGAGAGAGAGAGAGAGAATGAGAATGAGTGCACCAGGACCTCCAGCCACTGCAAACAAACTCCGGTTACATGTACCACTTTGAGTATTTGGCTTTACATGGGTACTGGGGAATCAAACTCAGGTTGTTAGTCTTTGCAGACAAGTACCTTAACTGCTAAGCCATCTCTACAGCATAGGTTTTTTGTTGTTTTTTTTTTTTTTCCTTGTTTGAGGTAGGGTCTCACTCTAGCTCAGGCTGACTTGGAATTCACTGTGTAGTCTCGGTGGTCTTGAACTCATGGCGATCCTACTTCTGCCTCTGGAGGGCTGGGATTGTGCCACCACGACTGATTATTGTTTTTGTTTCAAACATACCATAATGGGTCAGGGAAATGGCTCAGTGGTAAAAGGTGCATGCTTGCATGAGTTCGGTCCACAGCACCAACATAAAGCCAGGCGCAAAGTGGTGCATGTGTCTTTAGTCCCAGGACACCTATGACAATAAGAGGCTGAGCCCAGAGAATCTGGGAGCTCGAAGGCCAGCTAGAGAGGGCAGCACATGTATGTATGAGACAGGTTAGAGACAGAGGCCAGTAATACCAAAGTGCTAAGGAATTTGGAACGTAGGCACACTAACTATTTAAGATGTTATTTTTTGCATGTGTATTTGTGGTGTGTGCATGTGTGTGTGCAGGTGCATGTTCCCTGTGTGCATGTGCATGTATGTATGCAGAGGCAAAGGGAGAACGTTAGGTGTTGTCCTCTGTCACTACTTGTGTGTTTGTTTCCCAAGGTAGGGTCTTGCTCTAGTTCATGCTGACCTGGAATTAGTCTTAGGCTGGCCTTGAACTCACAGCGATCCTCCTACCTCAGCCTCCTGAGTGCTGGGATTAAGGACTTGTGCCACCATGCCAGCTATTCTTTGTTTTTCTAGGTAGAGTCTCACTGTAGCCCAGGCTGACCTGGAATTCACTATGGAGTCTCAGGGTGGCCTCGAACTCACGGTGATCCTCCTACCTCTGCCTTCCAAGTGCTGGGGTTAAAGGTGTGCGCCACCATGCCTGGCTATTTTTTTTGTTTGTTTGTTTGTTTTTGTTTTTGTTTTTGAGGTTTGGTCTCACTGTTGCCCAGGCTGATCTGGAAATCACTATGTAGTCTCAGGCTTGCCTTGAACTCACAGAGATTCTTCTATCTCTGCCTCCTTTGTGCATGCCTTTGATCCCAGCACTCAGGAGGCAAAGGTAGAAGGATTGCCATGAGTTCAAGGCCACCCTGAGACTACATAGTGAATTCCAGGTCAGTGAGACCAAACCTCAAAAAAACAAAATAAAAAAGAAAAAGTATTGTAAAGCCAGACATAGTGGCTCATGACTATAATTCCAGCACTTGGGAGGCTGATGTAGGAGGACTGTTGTGAGGTCAAGTCCAACCTGGGCTACAAAGTGAGTTTCAGGTTAGCTTTGGACTAGAGTGAAACCTGGACCTCTCCCCCCCCCCCCAAAGAAAAAAAGGAAAAAAGAAAAAGGAAGAAAAACAACCCATTTTTCTGAAGCTGGGCATGGTGATAAACACCTGTAGTCCCAGTACTCAGGAGTCTAAGGCAGAAGGATTCAGCTTGAAGCCGGCCTCCGGATGGTGGTGCCTAATAGCAGTTCTGCTTTGGTGCCTCTTCAGGTATAATTGAGGACATGCCTAGGAAATAAGCTAACCATTTTACAAAAGTGGCCTTTATCAAAGACGTGTTTTGTTGGGAGTAGGGGAGGGGGAACATAAGAGTATTAACTTGATGGGAATATAACCAATATGCAATATGTTAAAAAAAATAAAGGGTTGAAGACATGGCTCAGCAGTTAAAGGCACTTGCTTGCTGGTGGCCTGTGTTCAATTCCCTGGTATCCATGTAAAGCCAGATGCAATAGTTTGTTGGCAGTGGTGGGAAACCCTGGTGTGCCCGTACTCACTTTCTTTGTCTCCATCTCTCTTAAATAAATAAAGTGTGTGTGTGTGTGTTTAAGAAGGACTTACTTAAATCCATCGTGAGCCTTCTCTATGCTTGGATAAAATATAAATAAGGGGCTGGAGAGATGGCTGGGCAGTTCATGTGTTGTCTACAAAGCCTAATGACCTAGGCTTGGTTCCCTCAGCCAGATGCACAAAGAGGCACATGCATCTGGAGTTTATTTGCAGTGGCTGGAGGCCCTGGTGCATCCACTCATTCTCTCTCTCTCTTTCCCCTATCTCTCTATTCTTGCACATAAATAAATAAAAATTCCTCAAAAAAACAAAAATAAATTCTTTGACATGGTTTAAGAAAAAATAAAGCCCTGTGCATTGCACCATACTCCCCCCTGACCCTCAGGTCAGCCTGGGCTAGAGTGAAGACCTACCTTGAAAAAATATAATTGAAAGAAAGAAAGAAAGGAAAAAATGTACTCTGAAGGAGGAGGGTTTTTGTTTTGTTTTGTTTTGTTTTTTGAGGCAGGGTCTCACTCTAGCCGAGGCTGACCTGGCATTCACTGTGGAGTCTCAGGGTGGCCTCGAACTCACAGAGATCCTCCTACCTCTGCCTCCCGAGTGCTGGGATTAAAGGCGTGCGCCACCACACCCGGCTCAGAGGAGTTTTTATGAGAGCTAAAAGCACTAGAACTCTGGTACTTGAAGGATTTTAAAGGTTAGAAGTAGCAAGGCCTTAAACACCAAAGAATCCAAGCACTTGGGAGGCAGAGGCAGGATCTCTGTGAGTTCGAGGCCACCCTGAGACTCCATAGTGAATGCCAGGTCAGCCTGGGCTAGAGTGAGACCCTGCCTCAAAAAATGGTTGGAGACATGGCTAAGAGGTCAAGGTACTTGTCTACAAGCCTAAGGATCCATGTTCAACTCTCCAGGTCGCGCGTAATCCAGACGTACAAGGTGATGCAAGAATGCAGAGTCGCAGATGCGCACAAGGTAGCACACAAGCCCAGAGTTCTCTTACAATGGCTGAGGTTCTGGCGTGCTGGTTCTCTCTCTGCTCCCCTTCCTGTTATTGCTGTTGCTCAGTAAAATAAAAGCCAGTCTGTTGGACTTGCCTCAAACCCCCCTCCCCCCAAAAAAACCCACAAAACACCAGAAGAGGGTCTGCTTTTCTCTCCTTGCAGGAGGGCAGTGGGACTTGAAGGGCTAAAGAGTGTCTTGCTTTAAAGCCAGACTTGGGATGAGGGACAAAATGAACTAGACAAAAAAAAAAAAAAAATCCCAAAAGATAGAGAGGTGGTCAGTGATGCTTGCCAGTGAAGAGGGAAACATAACTAAGATAAGAAAAGCTGGGCGTGGTGGTGCATGTTTTTAATCCCAGCACTTGGGAGGCAGGGGTAGGAGGATCACTAGAGTTCATGTACAGTGGCTGGAGGCCCTTGCACACCTATTCTCTCTCTCAAATAAATTTTAAAAAATTTTTGTTGAATACCCAGCTCTGTCTCTGTGGTTACTTGGGAACTTCCAGTTGTGGGTAAGTTTTTCCCTCCACTGGACCTGGGCTGGCTTGGCCCATGCCCAGCTGGGAGGGCCCCCAGCCCTTATTGCCTGCATGTGTTCTTTATCCTCTCCAGCTCCCCACATGGCAGGAACTCCTTGAACTTT
This sequence comes from Jaculus jaculus, assembly GCF_020740685.1. NCBI lineage: Eukaryota > Metazoa > Chordata > Mammalia > Rodentia > Dipodidae > Jaculus > Jaculus jaculus. The sequence continues at coordinate 93,773,329 of NC_059107.1, read as the reverse complement.
CTTTTGTTTTTTCTTTCCATGCTTTTTTTCCCCCAGGTCCTCCACGTGGGATCTGTAGCCACCTGAGTGCCTTTCCTTGGCTCTATTTCCCTCAATAAATATAACAAATACAATTTAATAATTAAAAATACCTAAATGTGGTGGTTTAATGGAAAACAAAAATTCCTGTTAGTGTTAGTGTCATACTATGATGGCATATCTCACGTCCTTGAGTATTGAAATGGAAGCTCTATATTTTATGTCAAAGGTATGAGAGTTTCTGGAATATATAACCCACAGACCTCATGAACATTTCCTGCCTAATCGGACGTTAGTGATTTCAGAAACTTAATAAAAGAACCTAGTGTTAATGATGCCACAGGTGATGTTTTTAATTAGTAGTGGTTTAATGAGTTTGCCAGTCTGGTAGGAGCTAATCCTGAAATGTATGGAAAAAACCTGAGAAAGCAGGTTTGTGTCTGGTATATTGCATGAGGTAGGGCTTTGCTGACTCAGATATCTTTCATTAAACGGTAATTTTTTTAGCCAGGCATGGTGGCACACGCTTAATATCCCAGCCCTTAGGAGGCAGAGGTAGGATTACTGTGAGTTTGAAGTCACCCTGAGACTACATAGTGAAACCTTACCTTGACAAACATTTTTTTTTTTTTTTTTTTGAGGAAGGGTCTTACCGTAGCCCAGGCTGACCAGGAATTCACTATGTAGTCTTAGGGTGGCTTCAAATTCACGGTGATCCTCCTACCTCCTGAGTGCTGGGATTAAAGGTGTGCGCCACCACGCCCAGCCAAAATTTTTTTCTTTTTAATTTTTTTAAATTTTTATTAGCATTTTCCATGATTATAAAAACGATATCCCATGGTAATTCCCTCCCTCCCCCAATTTTTTTCTTTTTTGCGTATTTATGTGTATGTGTTTGAGTATACCAGAGTCTCTTGCTGCTGCAATGAAACTAGACACATATACCACTTTGTATCCAACTTTACATGGGTGCCGGGGAGTTGAACCCTGGTCCTGCAGGTTTTGCAAGCAAGTGCCTTTAATTGCTAAGCCATCTTCCAGGCCTAAATGTTTATATCTTTGTTTTGGATTTTTTGTTTGTTTATTTGTTTGTTTGTTTGTTTTGTTTTTCGAGGTAGGGTCTTACTCTAGCTCAGGCTGACTTGGAATTCATAATGTAGTCCCAGGGTGGCCTTGAACTCACGATGATCCTCCTATCTCTGTTGGGATTAAAGGTATGTGCCACCATACCCAGCTCATGAGAGAAAAAGTTTGTAAATCCTTCACATCTATTTTCTTTTAGGCAAGTCCAACAGACTGGCCTTTTTACTATGCGAGGGGAGGACTGAGAGTTGGTGTGACAGGGCCTCCAGCCACGGTAACTGAACCCCAGATGTCTGTGCCACCTTGTTGTACACTTGTGTCACCTTGTGCATCTGGGTTACGTGGGATCTAGAGAGTTGGACATGAGTCCTTAGTCTTCTCAGGCAGTACACCTTAACCGCTAAGCCATCTCTCCAGCCCCTTTACGTCTATTTTAACATGTTACGGTTTCTCAAATATTACTGATATGTGTTTTCTTTTTTGTTTTGTTTTTTTGAGGCAGGATCTTGTTATGTAGCCCAAGCTTGTCTTAACCTGTAATCCTCCTGCCTCAGCTTCCTGAGTAGCTGAGATTCTAGGCTTAAGCAACTTCTCAGCTTTCACGTGGTTTCTAAGATATTCTAAAGTTGGCTAGCCAAGCTATGGTGGTGAATGTCTGTAATCCTAGCACTTGGGAGGTTAAGGCAAGAGGATCAGTTCAAGGTCATCCTTGGGTACATAATGAATTCAAGGCTAGTCTGGGTTACATGAGACCTTGCCTCAAAACAGCATAAAAAGTTGTTTATGAGCCAAGTGTAGAGGCACACACCTTTATTCCCAGCATTCTGAAGGAGGATGACTGTGAGTTCAAGGCCATCCTGAGTCTTCATAGTGAATTCCAAGTCAGCCTGGGTTAGAGCAAAATCCTACCTTACAAAAAAAAAAAAAGGTTTTAGTCCTTTTAGTTGATTAACTTATGTGGTTACAGTGTTACATATAATGTTATATATAATATAAAATGTATTACTTAGTATATTCCATTTTATGTTGCTTTACCAAAATTCCCAGTGTTGCATAATGAGCAAGTAAGAGGGGTTTACTCAGCATGACACACAGTTCTGAAGACTCACCATCAAGGCACCACATCCACTCAGCTCGTTAGGTTGGTGGGTGGCACTGTATGGTTAGAACATGTGTGAATTCATGAGAAAGGTATTTTCATTTATTTTGTTCAAAAGGTGGGATCTTGCTGAGTTGCCCAGTCTGGCCCTGACCTGGGCTCAAGTGATCCTTTCACCTCAGCTTCCCTCGTGCTGGGATTACAGGCATGAACCACCATGCCTGGTAAGAAAACACACTTAAAAAGAATTCAGGGAGGGTACCAGGTTCCCTTATAGCGATCCATTGTCAGGAGCTACAGCCCCCGTGACACCATAACCTTTCAGTGGGTCTCACCTCTCATAGATTCCACTACCCCCGTACTGTCACCCTGAGGACCAGGCTTGCAGCATAAGACCTGTGGGGGCCATATTCAGCCACGTCTCTGCCGTTGCCCCGAGTGCCTTAGATTTATAGTGCAGAGCTCTGCCTGTGATCTCTGCGAAATGGTTTTAGCAGTGAGTATTCGTCTTGTCTTGCGCAGTCGGGGACGTCACCGCAGGTAGTCTGAGAAACCACATTTGTGACAGCAATGTACAGTGGAAAATGTTCACTAGTAAATCCTCTTTTGTTCATTGTAGTCAGGTATTAATTATGTTGTTTGTTTTATTTTAGTGATGTCCTTGCATTGCCCATTTTTAAGCAAGAAGAGTCAAGCTTGCCTCCGGACAATGAGAATGAGATTCTGCCTTTTCAGTATGTTCTTTGTGCTGCCACTTCTCCAGCAGTGAAACTCCATGATGAAACTCTGACGTACCTCAACCAAGGTTAGATACTTCCTTGATTGCTGAGCCTTGCTGGACTCTGATAATTTACTACGGACACATACCTATCCTAAGTTAGATTTTTCTAGTTTGACCTTTCCAACTGGAAGTTTTTGTTTGTTTGTTTGTTTGTTTGTTTGTTGGGGGTTGCCCATGCATATGCCACAGTGCATATGTAAAGGTCAGAGGACAGCTTTGGGCATTGGTTCTCATGGTCTACCTTGTTTTTGTGGCAGAAGTCTCTAAATTTACCACTGCATTTGCCAGGCTAGCTGGCCAATGATCTGGGAGATTTTCCTGTGCTCACCTCCCTTGCCCAAGATGCACCAGGATTACAAACATGTACTAGCACATCCAGTTTTATGTGAGTTCTGGGGATCTGAACCTAGGAAGCACTTTATCTACTGAACTATCTCTCTAGTCCAAGATTTTGGCCTTTTTTAAATTATATATATAATTTTTTAAAACTTATTTGTAAGCAGAGCAAGAGAGAGAGAAAATGGATATGCCAGGGCCTCTAGCTGCTACAGAGAAACTCCAGATGCATAATCCACTTTGTGCATCTGGCTTTACGTGGGCACTAGGGAATCAAACCTGGGCTGTGAGGCTTTGCAAGCAGGTGCTTTTAACTGCTGAGCACTCTCCAGGGAAAAAGTATATTTTTTATATTTCTGTTTTTATTTGCCAGAGAAAGAGGGGGGGAGGGAAGAAGGGAGAGAGAGAGAGAGAATGGACACACTGGGGCCTCCAGCCACTGCAAACGAACTCCAGACGTGTGCACCCCCTTGTGCATCTGGCTAACGTGGGTCCTGGAGAATCGAATCTGGGTCCTTTGGCTTTGCAGGCAAATACCTTCACTGCTAAGCCATCCCTCCAGCACCACCCGCCCCAAAAAAGTATATTTTTTAAGCCAGGTGTTGTGGCACATGCCTTTAATCCCAGCACTTGAGAGGCAAAGGTAGGAGGATCAGTGAGAGTTTGAGGCCACCCTGAGTCTACATAGTGAATTCCAGGTCAGCCTGAACTACAGTGAGACCCTACCTCGGAAAACAAAACAAAAAAGTGTGTGTGTTTAAATTATTCCTCCCCTCCTTTCTTCCCTCCCCCCTCCTCTCTCTCTTCTCTCTCTCACACACACATACACACACACTATTTTATTTGCAAGCAGAGAGGGAAGAGAGACAGACAGAGAGAGAGAATACTCACACCAGAGCCTCTAGCCACTGAAAATGAACTCCAGATGCATGCACCACTTTGTGTATCTGGCTTGATGTGGGTACCAGGGAATTGAACTTAGGTTATTAGGGTTTGTAAGCAAGCATCTTAACTGCTGAGCCATTTCTCCAGTTCTAAAAAAGATTTTTATCTGTTTATTTGAGAAAGAGATAGACAATACAGATACACCAAGGGAGAGAGAGACAGACAGACAGACAGACAGTATAAATATGTTATGGCCTATTGTCATTGCAAACAAACTTCAGATGCATGCACCACAGTGTGTATCTAGCTTTACGTGGGTACTATACAATCAAATCTGGGTTAGTAAGCTTTACAAGCAAGCATCTTTAACCACTGAGCCATCTCCCTAGCCCCCAAGACTTGAGTCTTAATTTATATTACTGGATCCTTTTGTCTACCTGCCAGTTCTTAGTTCCCATATCTAATGCATGATCCTTGGTTACCTCTGTCCAGCCTTGCAGTTGACCAGTTTTGTGGTCTTGGATAGGTTGCTTTAATGCTGTTTCAGTTTCCTTATCTGTTAGGATGGGACTGATGCTGTCCTAGAAAGTTGTATGTAATTACAGGCAATGATATGTGGAGGTACTTGGCCTAGTGCTTAGTTTCTAGTTACTAATAATGTCATCCTGTGTAGTCAACCAGCTGTATTCATTTCTTTCTGAGGCTTGAGTATGGTAATTTGTGATAGGTAAAATCTGTAATTACTCTCTCTTCTAGGGCAGTCTTATGAGATCCGAATGCTAGACAATAGGAAACTTGGAGAACTTCCAGAAATTAATGGCAAATTGGTGAAGGTAAAAGAAAATGACTAGCCCATTCCGCACAATATCATTTTACTGACTGTTTTATTTTTTATTTTTGCCTTGTGTATGTGAGTGACACACGTATATATAGTGTGTGCGTGCATGTTCCCAGTTGCACGTGTCCCGCGCACATGCACATGGGGACAGAAGAGCCCCAGACGCCCCCCCTCCCGTGTTGTTCTGCATGGTGTGCTTGAGGTAGCCCCTCCCTGAGCCCAGAGCCCACTCTTTCTGAACATTTTGGTTTCTGTTTTTAGTTTAGTTTTAATATTTTTATTTATTTATTTGCAAGTAGGAAGGGAGGACGGGAGTGAATGAGGATTGATTGGTCAGGGCGTAGTGCCACTGCAAACAAACTGCAGACACATGTGCCACTTTGTGCGTGTGGCTCTACATGGGTACTGGGGAATCAAGCCCAGGCTGTCAGGCTTTGCAGGCAAGTGTCTTTAACCATTGAGCCCTCTCCCCAGCTCTTTGTTTTTAAATATTTTATTTATTTATTTGCAAGTAGAAAGAGAGAGAGAGAGAGAATGGGCATACCAGGGCCTGTAGCCACTGCAAACAAATTCCAGATACAATTGGTACTTTGTGCATCTGGTTTTATGTGGGTATTAGGGAATAGAACCCTGGTTGTTAGGCTTTGCAGGCAAGCACCTTAAGTACTGAGCCATCTCTTCAGCCTCCCTTTTTTTTCTTTCTTATTTATTTGTTTATTTATTGAGGTAGGGGCTCACTCTAGCCCAGGCTGACCTGGAATTCATTATGCAGTTTCAGGCTGGCCTCGAACTCAAAGCAATCCTCCTACCTCTGCCCCCCAAGTACTGGGATTAAAGATGTGCGCCACCACATCTGGATCATGGTGATAGCTTTTATCTGCCAGAATTGGCTGGGTGGGATATAAGCTGATGTCTTATTTTGGTAGGGTCGGAGTAAGTCTTCCTGTTCATATGGATTTTTCAGAGTTCTAAAAGCCCATGTTCAGGGTAGTCCCTGTGAAGTAGTAAACATACTGTGGGGGGGGGGCGTGGTCTTGGGGATAGAACTCAAAGCCTCATAAAGTGCTAGGTGGGCAGTCTGCCACTGAGCTACATATACTTCCAACCAGTCCTTGAGATGTTGAGATAAACTTCAGTGGCTCTTTGGTACGTGGCCTTAAAACAAGGAGAACAGAAACTACTGATTAATTCTCTCCTTTGCTTAGTTGATCTCTGAAAGTAAGCTGGGTCACTGGCAGCTCAGGTTGAGTCATCCACGAAAACCTGGTCAGGGTTCTCATCCTTGTTTTGTGTGCTCAGAGCTGAAGGTGTGGACTCACATGTACCAGTAACATTCTTCTCAGCAGGCAAAGGATATTGGCTTTGTTAAGTTAGACTAAGTGATCTTCCTTTTAGGATTGCCTAATGAAAGAGACCATGCATATTCTTTATACATGGAATTTTTAAAAAATTAAACCGCATCAATCTGCATGTACTGGTGATGACTAGCTGTTCTCTTTGTAGACTGACAAGGATTTTAGAACCCACAGCACACGTGGGCCAGAGGAGTGCTATCAGTAGTTGTGAAAGGTGGTGAGAGAAATGAACAGGCACCTCCACAAAGTAAATGGACACAAGGAAAGTTGCTGGGTTAGGCCTCACCAGCCCTCAGTACTCAGGTTGTATGAAGCATTGGCAAGTAGGGGACATGTTAAGTTTTTTAGCCTGAAAGGCTGAGCTGGGTGTTATGTGGCATGACAGCAAAAGCATAAGGAAAGGCTTTCAAAGCACACCTATGATCCCAGCACTTAGGAAGCAGAGGCAAGAGGATCACAAGTTCAAAGATAGCCTGAGCAGGATATATAGTGAGATTGGGACCAGTCTGGGCTATATAGTGAGACCCGGTCTCACAAAAAGAAGAAAAGAATAAAACCCTTTACATGGGAGTCTTCAACATTTTAAATATGGTGATAGTAGTTAAATAGAAAGATTATGTATGATCCCAGCACTTGGGAGGCTAAACAGGAGGATTGAGAGTCTGATAGCACCTGGGCAAAATAGCAAGACTGCCTCTAAACCCCAACCCCAGAACGAAAAATTTCCATTTCCAACAAAGATGGTATGTGTGCCGGCCATGGTGGGGCACACCTCTAATCCTAGCACCTGGGAGGCTGAGGTAGGAGGATTGTTGTGAGTTCAAAACCAGTCTGGAACTGCCGAGTGGGTTTCAGGTCAGCCTGGGCTAGAGGGAGACCTGACTGCATGTGAGAACTTAAAGAGTACATGCAGACCTAGAGCTTGGCATGGTGCCTGTCTTAGAGGGAGACGGGGGTCAAGAAAGAGAGCGTGTACAGCGTGTCTAGAAACCAACTACAGTGACTCGCCTAAGTTCCCTTTGCCTGCACCGATTTTCAGGACACCCTCCTAATACCCTTGGTTCTTTTTAGAGCATATTCCGCGTGGTGTTCCATGACAGGAGGCTACAGTACACTGAGCACCAGCAGTTGGAGGGCTGGAGGTGGAACCGCCCAGGAGATCGGATTCTCGACATAGGTGAGTTAGAATCTTAGAGTTGATTTTCTGTCTGTGACATTTACCTTGGTTCATGTACTTTAGAGGCACACAGTAGTGTGAACATGGAAGTGCCTGCTTACTAAATAAAAAAATCATTCCTAGGGGTTGAGAAGACGGCCAAGCTGTTAAAGGCCTTTGCTTACAAGCCTGTATTCAGTCCCCAGCCACCACATAAAGCCCAACTGGCATTCATTTGCAGTGGCAAGATACCCTGGTACGTGTGTATGTGCACACATGTGCGCACATGCGCGCACACACACACACACACACACGTGCAAATGAATGAGTGGACATAAGTTTTAAAAATTCATTTGTAGCTCGGTGCAATTGTTTACATTTATATCCCCACCACTTTGGCGGGGGTGGGGGGATCAATGTGAGTTTGAGGCCAGTCAGAACTACATAGTAAGTTCTAGATCTGTCTGAGCTATAGTGAGTGGTGGGGGGAGGAGGGTGCTAGGGACATGGCTCAGCAATTAAAGGCACTTGCTTGCAAAGCTTACCAGCCTAGGTTCAATTCCCCAGTGCCCACGAAGAGCCAGATGCAAAATGTGACACAAGCTTCTGGAGTTCATTTGCAGTGCAAGAGACTCTAGCGTGTCCATATACATCCATACATATGCAAATTAAAAAATATTTTAAGGCCGAACGTGGTGGTGCACGCCTCTAATCCCAGCACTCAGGAGGCAGAGGTAGGAGGATTACTGTGAGTTTGAGACCAGCCTGAGACTACATAGTGAATTCCAGGTCAGCCTGGGCTAGAGAGAGACCCTACCTAAAAAAATAAAAAAAAAATAAATTAAATTGTAATATGGGTGGATTTTTTCTTGTTTAATTTGTTGGTTGCTTGGGGTTTTTTTGGGGGGGAGGTTGGTATTTTTGAGGCATAGTTTCACTCTAGCCCAGGCTAGCCTCAGACTCATGACAGTCCTACTTCAGTCTATTGAGTGTTGGAATTAATGGCATGAACCACCATGCCCAACTCTAAAGCATGTTTTAATGCATAAAATTTGTTATTTTAGCAATTAGGGGAGGATTTCAAGGTAGGTTCTCACTCTAGCCCAGGCTGACCTGGAATTCACTATGTAGTCTCAGGGTGGCCTCAAACTCACAGTGATCCTCCTATCTCTGCCTCCCAAGTGCTGGGATTAAAGGCGTACGCCACCACACCTGACTTATTTATTATTATTTGTTTAATTTTTATTTATTTATTTATTTGAAAGAAAAAGAGGGAGACAGAGAGAGAGAATGGGTGTGCCAGGGCCTCCAGCCACTGCAAACAAATTCCAGACACATGCTCCCCTTTGTGCATCTGGCTAACGTGGGTCCTGGGGAATTAAACCAAGGCCCTTTGGCTTTGAAGGCAAATGCCTTAACTGCTGAGCCATCCTTCTGGTCCTATTATTTTATTTTTGAGAGAGAGGCAGGTAGAGGAAATGGGTGTGCCAGAGCCTTTCAGCTGCTGTGAACAGACCCCATATGTGTGCATCCCCTTGTGTGCATGTGTGACATTACACGCTTGCGTCACTGTGCATCTGGCTATGTGGGACCTGGAGATTTGAACATGCATTCTTAGGCTTCACAGGCAAGCACCTTAACCACTAAATAATCTCTCCAGCCCCTATTTTGTTTTGTATATATAGCAGACCAGATTTTTTTCCCCCAACATGCTAAAAGTTTCTGTTTGAGGACCAGATTAGTTGCTAGTTTGCCTAATAGGACTTTTTTTTTTAATTTACTTTTATAATAGGTTACAGTGTTTTATTTCCTTGCCCTGACTCTCATTATCCTGGGAGCCTTCCTCAGTGGGGTGATGGTGTTCACTGTTGGGTCGTGAAGGCCTCAGTCAGTCCCTATGTTGATAGCAGGAGTTTGGGAGCACATGGCTCAGAGTATTCCAACCCACTTTTCTATACTTGAATACTGCTTTTCCTAAATAATAAAATATGAGAAGGATCTTAATAGATCAAACATGCAGTCTCTTTCTGTGAACATACCTTAATCCTGTCATCTATAAATATAATTATTTAATATTTCCTGCTGGAAAGCATAGCTATTAAACAAGTTTAAATGCTATGAATTTTACCTGAGAAACCACTGGTTCTCATACAGATAGATCAAGATCTTTATGGTTAACTAACCTTAAGATGACTCTAACACATCTAATACAATGGAGTGGAACCTACTCATTGCTTTTTTTTTGCTTGCGCTACTGATGCCAAAATAATAACAGCTGTGCTAGCAAACAATATCACGTACGCTTATTTCGCCTCAGTTTGAATACTAGTAGTTGAAACAAGAAAATGATACTTGAGCTATCTGCCATGTGCATTACAAAGCTAGGTTCTAACTAAAGCCCATGAATTTGTTTTCTATTTTTTATTTTTTGGGGGTTGTACTCTTAGAGTCCCCCACTCCTGCCCCAAATCTGTTGAGGGTCTTCTTCAGTGAGGTTATTAGGAGGGTAGGGAATAATACCAGCACCTACAATCTTTCCATCTCCTGAACCTTGGCGAGTAAGAAAGGGATCTGATTTACTTTGCTTTCTCTATAGACTCTGGGTCTTTGGTTTGACGAGGTTTGAGTGAACGTAGTGTCTGCCACCATCTCCCTGGAGCTGGTTTTTCTGGCTGTCTGTGATAGCAATATTCGTGTCACCACTTGCTCTGTCCTGACTTCTGGGCCTGGTGAAGATAAGGGGGAGGAGACCCACTTCACGGTACACAGTCAGCCCTTGTGCTCACTTGCGCTCGCTCTCTCTTTAATGTTTTTATTTATTTGCACACAGAGAGAGAATGGGTGTGTCAGGTTCTCCAGCTGTTGCAAAGAAACTTCAGATGCATATGCCACCTTGTGCATGTATGGCTTTGTGTGGGTACTGGGGAATTGAGCTGTGGCACATTAGGCTTTACATGCACATGCCTTAACCACTGAGCAATCTTTCCAGCCGTTTGTTCTTGATGTATTGATGTGTTCTGGTCCTCCGCAGTATTCTCTACTATCCATCTCACACGAGCAGGAGCACACTGCTAGGGAACTACCCATGAGTTTTTATTTCCTCTTCACTGCAAGATTTGTTACAGGAGCTGGGCGTGGTAGCACTCACCTTTAACCTCACATCTTGGTAGGAAGAGGTAGGAGGAGTGCTGTAAGTTCAAGGCCATCCTGGGACTACAGAGTGAGTTCCAGTTCAGCTTGGGCTAGAGTGAGCCTTTACTTGAATCCCCCCCCAAAAAAAATAGACAGACAGACTTGTTACAGGATTGTTGGATGACTTGCAAGTCAGCATCCATCTTTTTTTTTTTAACATTAAAGTACTTTTTTAATTTAACTTTAATTTCTGAGGTAAAATACTTTTTTCTTTTGACTTCCATAACAAAATACAGAGCTATCAGATAAGCATTCATCTTTTTTACTTATTTATTTATGCATTGGGGTAGTGGGGGGTGCATGCCAGGATCTTTTGCTGTTGCAAACAATTGCCAGGCACAAGTACCACTTTTTAAAAAAAAAAAATTTATTTTTATTTATTTATTTGACAGAGAAAGAGAGGGGGAGAGAGAGAGAGAAAGAGAGAGAGAATGGGTGTGCCAGGGCTTCCAGCCACTGCAAACAAACTCCAGATGTGTACACCTCCTTGTGTAGCTGACTAACGTGGGTCCTGAGGAATTGAACCTGGGTCCTCTGGCTTTGCAGGCAAACGCCTTAACCGCTAAGCCATCCCTCCAGCCTGCACAAGCACCACTTTTTCATTCTTCTTTACATGGATGCTGGGGAATTGAATCTTGAACACTGAGCCATCTCTCCAGCCTTGAATGTTTTCTGCCTTTCACAGACACTTCTATAACACTCTAATGTGGTTTTGACAATAACGCAATTTTCTAACCTCAGCTCAAAGAAGGCAGAAGCAAGAGGATTGTGAGTCTCAGGCCAGTCTGGACTACAATGGTGAGATACTGTCTCAAAAAAAAAATTACAGGGCTGGAGAGATGGCTTAGCGGTTAAGCACTTGCCTGTGAAGCCTAAGGACCCCAGTTCAAGGCTCGGTTCCTCAGGTCCCACGTTAGCCAGATGCACAAGGGGTCACACGCGTCTGGAGTTCGTTTGCAGAGGCTGGAAGCCCTGGCGCGCCCATTCTCTCTCTCTCCCTCTATCTGTCTTTCTCTCTGTGTCTGTCGCTCTCAAATAAATAAATTTTTAAAAAATTACAATTTTCATAATAGTAGAGCTGCAGCAGTTAAAGGCACTTGTTTGCAAAACCTGCCAGCCTGGGTTCAATTCCCTAGTCACCCATGTAAAGCCAAATGGGCATTTGTTTGCAGCAACAAGAGACTCTGGCATTCCCCATGTACAAATAAATAAAATCTTTTAGCATTCTATCACCTTAACAACACAGCTGTCTCATCTTATGAAAAGATTTTTTTGAGAAATAGAGTATTATGGTAATCTATGGTAATCAGTTGCTTTATTATTTAAAACCAAGTAGCCTTGGGTAAGTTGGCACATGCCTAATGCCCCAGGCTACTAAAACTGAGACAGGAGGATCACTTGAGCTCAGGAGTTCGAGATCATCCTAGGCAGTGTCTCAAGAGTCCATCATAAAGAAAGTAAAGCAAGCCGGGCGTGGTGGCGCACGCCTTTAATCCCAGCACTCGGGAGGCAGAGGTAGGAGGATTTCCGAGAGTTCGAGGCCACCCTGAGACTACATAGTGAATTCCAGGTCAGCCTGAGCCAGAGTGAGACCCTACCTCGAAAAACCAAAAAAAAAAAAAAGAAAGTAAAGCAAAAACAAGGAGCTCAGAATTGTTCAGTGATTTCCTTTTTTTTTTTTTTTCCCCTCAGATATCCCAATGTCTGTGGGTATAATCGATCCTAGGGCCAATCCAACCCAGCTAAATACAGTGGAGTTCCTGTGGGACCCCGCAAAGAGGACATCTGTGTTCATTCAGGTAAGGCATTGCAAATGCCATTACACTTATAAAGAGTACCTCTTATTGCCAGTTTGTTTCTTGGAGAATAAGATAGTAGGTGTGCTGAGGATTGAACCCAGGGCCTTGTGCATGTTTAGCATATATTCTTCCATTGAGCTATGTCCGTACATTTGGATTTTTTTCAGGGTTCTAGTCTGTCAAGTGCAGGTACCTCAATATGTCACTGAGCACTGAGGAGTTTCTGAAAATTTTATTTTTTTTATTTTTTTTGGTTTTTCGAGGTAGGGTCTCACTGTAGCCCAGGCTGACCTGGAATTCACTATGGAGTCTCAGGGTGGCCTCAAACTCATGGCGATCCTCCTACCTCTGCCTCCCAAGTGCTGGGATTAAAGGCGTGCGCCACCACGCCCGGCTCTGAAATTTTTTTAAGTTCCCTAACTTAATTTACTTGTTTCTCTCCAAAATATTTCCTAATGGTTACAAAGTACGTCATTCATTCTTTGGATGTATTACAGTTTACCTATTTTTGTTGTTTTTTTTTTTTTTTTTTTTTTTTTTTTTGCTTTTTGAGGTAGGGTCTCACTCTAGCCCAGGTTTACCTAGAATTCACTATGTAGTCTCAGGGTGGCCTTGAACTCACAGTGATCCTCCTACCTCTGCCTCCTGAGTGCTGGAATTAAAGGCGTGCGCCACCACACCCAGCTACATACCAATTTTTTTAACAAATAGATTGTCTTTTTTGTCTCATTTTTATTTTGTTTTTGAGGCAGGGTCTTGCTGTAGCTCAGGCTGACCTGGAATTTACAACGTAGTTTTAGCATGGCCTCAAACTCACAGCAATCCTCCTACCTCTGCCTCCTGAGTGCTAGGATTAAAGGTGTGCGCCACCATGCCTGAGTATTTTTTTTTAAAGTAGGGTCTCAACCTAGCCTAGGCTGACCTGGAACTCAGTCTATAGTCCCGGGCTGGCCTCAAACTCACAGTGATCCTCTTATTTCTGCCTCCTGAGTGCTGGGATTAAAGGCATGTGCCACCCCGCCCGGCTAATTTTTCCCACTGTTATTCATAAAGTTACTTTGAACAGCTGTAATTTAAATTTTGATTTGCACATATGATTACATCCCTTTGGTAGATTTCTCAAAACTCTTCTTTAAAAAATTTTGACTTATTTGGAAGCAGAAAGAGAGAAAAGAGTCAGAGAGAATGGGCACATCAGGCCTCCAGCTGCTGCAAATGAATTCCAGATACATGCACCACTTTGTGCATCTGGCTTTACAGGAATACCGGCGAATCAAACCTGGGTCCTTTGGTTTTGCAGGCAAAGCCATCTTTCCAGCCCCTCAAAACTTTTTATATGTAGTAATTATAGCCAGTAGTTTATTGAACACTTAGCATTGAGATAGTGAATGTGTTAATACTTTGTACACATGATTTTAAGGACTAGAAATAGTCTTTGAGGCTTAGAGTAATTCAGCAATTTATCCAAGCTTGTAAGTGGTCAGTTAAACAAGGTTCCACTATTACAACTCATCAGTTGTACACGTTAGCCAAGCAAATACTTCCCCTGCCATATCTGTAAGCCTTCATAGTCATTGTTTTCCCAGCCTGGTTTGTGCCTCCTCTGTAGAAATCATTTCTCTTTGGTTTTTAACTCTGTATTGTCTGAAGCAATTAATAATTTGGTTCCTCACTGTAGCTTTTGATAACATTAGATCGGTCAACTTATTTTGCTTATATTTGTAAATCATTTAAATTGTTCTCATGACATTATTAGACATAAAAGATTAAAAGTTTTAAAAAATATTTTATTTTTATTTATTTAAGAGAAAGAGAGAGAGGCAGAGAGAATGAGAATGGGGGTGCTAGGGCTTCTAGCTGCTGTAAATGAACTCCAGATGCATGTGCCACTTGTGCACCTGGCTTCTCTGGGTCCTTTGACTTTGCAGGCAAGCTCCTTAACCATTAAGCCATCTCTCCAGCCTGTGGTTGTTTTTTTTTTTGTTGTTGTTTGTTTGTTTTTTTCCTTTTTTTGGTAAGGTCTCACTCTAGCCCAGGCTGACCTGGAATATATTGTGTAGCCTTAAGTTGGCCTTACACTTACAGTGATCCACCTACCTCTGCCACTTGGGGTGCTGGGATTAAAGGTGTATACCATACACCCAGCTAAATTTTCTTTCTTTTTTTTGTTTGTTTTTTCAAGGTAGGGTCTCACTCTAGTCCAGGCTGACCTGGAATTCACTATGTCATCTCAGGGTGGCCTCGAATTTATGACAATACTCCTACCTCTGCCTCTTGAGTGCTGGGATTAAAGGTATGTGCCACCACACCTGGCTAAATTTTCTTTTAATAAGTGATCATAAATGCCTATCAAAGGTTTTGCTGAGCTGAGCCTGGTAGAATAAATAAAAAAGGTTTTGCTGTTAGTAATACAAAAAAAAAAAAAAAATCAAAACATTTCTGGTTTGGCTGGCTAGCAGTACTGGGCCTTGATAATTGCATCCCTTTCCCTTTCAGGTGCATTGCATCAGCACAGAGTTTACTATGAGGAAACATGGTGGAGAAAAAGGGGTACCATTCCGAGTTCAAATTGACACGTTCAAGGAGAATGAGAATGGCGAGTACACTGAGCACCTACATTCAGCCAGCTGCCAGATCAAAGTCTTCAAGGTACTCCTAGGCCTTGTGGGGCCCTCAAAACCTATTCTGTGTTAGCCTGCGGCGCCAAGGCATGCAAATGCAAACTCTGTGTAAGCCACAGTCCTTGAAATCATTGCGAGCCGGGCATGCGCCAGGCACACACCTTTAATCCCAGCACTTGGGAGGCAGAGGTAAGAGGATCGCTGTGAGTTCGAGGCCACCCTGAGACTACAGAGTTAATTCCAGGTCATCCTGAGCTAGAGTGAGACCCTACCTCAGGAAAAAAAAAAAAAGAAAAAGAAATCATTGTTGAGATGCTTCTTAGGGTAGTTTATGTGAGATTGGACATGGGCTAATGAGAAGTGGGCAAAGGTCACAAACAAAATAATGGATTCTCATGGAAACCTGTTAAGTTTTATGCTCTTGTAAATCTTACAGTTATGGAGAGTAGACTCACTTGCTTACATTCATACATGTAATTTTTCTTTATTTTAGTATTTATTTTATCTTCATTTTCTGAGGTAGGGTCTCACTGTAGCTCAGCCTGGCATTGAACTCCCAGTGAGTCTCCTACCTCTGCCTCCCAAGTGCTGGGATTAAAAGCTTGCCCCATGCCAGGCTTTATGTGTATATTTCTTTTAGTTTTATTTGTTTATTCACTTGAGAGAGAGGCAGAGAATGGGCATGCCAGGACTTCCAGCCATTGCCAACAAACTCCAGATGCATGCACCACCTTGTGTGTCTGGATTACATGGGTCCTGGGGAAATGAACCTGGGTCCTTTGGCTTTGCAGGCAAGTGCCTTAACTGGTAAGCCATCCCTCCAACCCCTCTCCCCACCCACCCCCTTGTTTTTTGAGACAGGGTATCATATAACTCAGGCTGGCCTCATACTTGCTGAGTAGTTTGGAATGACCTTGAGCTCCTGGTCCTCCTGTCCTTACCTCCATGTAGTGGAATTACAGGTGCACTACCACACCATCACATGGATAAACATATTCTCATTGCAAGAAACTCAACTTTGGCATGGTGGTCCATGCCTGTCACCCAGCACCTGGGAAAATTGCTGTAAGTTTAGACTAGCCTAGGCTGCACAGTGAGTTCAAGGTGATACAGGTCATGTGCATAACAAGACCCTGTGTCAAGGAGAAAAATAATAGGGCTGGGGAGGTGACTGAGTAAGAGCACTTGCCACGCAGGCATGAGGGCCTGAACGGAACTGATTTTCCTGAAATTTGATTCTCTATCACCCATGTAAACAGCTGGGTGATGCATACCTGTAACTCCAACCGTACAGTGAGCAGTGACCAGAGAATCACTGGGGTTCACTGGTCAACGCGCGTGACCAAAACACAGCAGCTTCAGGTTCAGTGAGAGACTGTCTAAGGAAACACACAGGTGACTGGTAGAGGAGGACACCTGCCGCTCTCCTCTGCCTCCATATCCGTGCTCACGCAGATGTGTGCGTCTGACACCCCCCCACACACATATATGCACGCCCGCACACGTGCGGTTAAAGAAGAGGAAAGGTAACAAAAGTGCGTTCAGTGACGTAAAAGGTCCTGGGACGCAGCACTGTCATGTCTCTTACCATTCTTGCACTGACTCCATAGCCTCCCCTCTGAGGTAGCTGTCGTCAGCCCTTGGTGTGCATGCTTCTGGCCCCTTCTATGCTTGTATGCACATGCATGTGTCAAGGCACACGTATTTACTTTCTTTGAACATAAATGGGATTCTACTACATGTTTTAGAGATCTTTCTATCTGTCATACTTTTCCAACACTATCAAATGTTTTCACATCATTATGCATATTTTTTTTGTTTGTTTTGTTTTGTTTTTTTGAGATAGGGTCTCACTCTAGCTCAGGCTGACCTGGAATTCACTATGTAGTTTCAGGGTGGCCTCAGACTCATGGTGATCCTCCTACCTCTGCCTCCTGAGTGCTGAGATTAAAGGTGTGTGCCCACCACGCCCAGCTGATACTTAAATTTTTAAAAGTAATGTTGTTGAGTCAAAATGTGAATATTGCATTTAAAACAATGTATTTCTTATTTCAGCCCAAAGGTGCTGACAGAAAACAAAAAACAGACAGAGAGAAAATGGAGAAAAGAACACCACATGAAAAGGAGAAATACCAGCCTTCATATGAAACAACCATACTCACAGAGGTAAAAGGGATTTTAGCCCATCAATTTTACTCTCTTTTCCTGTCCTCTCCTCCCCACTTCACCTGTTTTTTTTTTGTTTTTTTTTTGGGGGGGGTGTGTGCTGGGAATCAAACCTGAGATTTTGTGCATGTAAGGCAAACACTCCATCACTAAGCCACATCCCCATGTCCTTAGTTTTCAGTCATACAGGAGAAACAATAACTTCTGACTTGGTGTGCATTTACCCTCTTGTCTGAGATGTGCTGTCGAGTGTCAGTGTCTTGCTGGAACAGTAGACGCAGTGTGCCGTCATGACCTAAGTCACTCTTTGTTTTCAGTGTTCTCCGTGGCCTGAGATCACGTATGTCAGCAACTCCCCATCACCTGGCTTCAACAGCTCCCATAGCAGTTTTTCTCTTGGGGAAGGGTAAGTCTAAACAAGGAAATTAGATTGTGCTTGTAATAAATACGTATTTTTTCCATTATGTTTCCATAAAGGAGCTTTTTCTAAATAAGTACTTCTATTTGATCAGTCTTCAACCAATTTTTATATTAACTGAGGTTTAGATTATCCTCAAAAGAGTGAGAAACTTTAAAATATTTTATTTTTATTTATTTATTTGACAGAGAAAAGGGGAGAGAGAGAGAATGGGCACACCAGGGCCTCCAGCCATTGCAAACAAACTCCAGACATGTGTGCCCCCTTGTACCTCTGACTAATGTGGGTCCTGGGGAATCAAACCTGGATTCTTTGGCTTTGCAAACAAACACCTTAACCACTAAGCCATCCCTCCAGCCCAGGAGACAGAAACTTTAATATATTTTATTTATTATTTATTTGCAAGACTTCAAACAAACTGTAGATGTATGCACCACTTTGTACATCTGGCTCTACATGGGTAGTGGGGAATTGAACCCAGGCCATCAGGCTTTGCAAGCAAGTACCTTTAACTGCTGAGCCATCACTCCAGGCCAGAAACAGAAACTTTATATAATCCTTTCTCCTTAGAAATTTGCACACTTTGACTCACATTACTTTTTAAAACTTTTGGGTATGGTGACACATACCTTTAATCCCAGCACTAGGGAGGCAGAGGTAGGAGGGTGGCCATAAGTTTGAGGCTAGCCTGGGACTACCATGAGATCCAGGTCAGTTAGGGATAGAGTGAGACCCTACCTCAAAAAAAAAACACAAAAAAAACTTTAATATTCACATATGAAACAAAAATGTTTTGGTTTTTTTTTTTTAGAGAAGGGGAGGGGGAAAACAGAGAGGGAGAGCACGTGCCTGCGAGCACCAGCCAGGGCCTCAGCCACTGAAATCGAACTCCAGATGCTAGCGCCACCTAGTGGACATGTGTGACCTTTCACTTGCCTCACCTTTGTGCATCTGGCCAACGTGGGATCTGGAGAGTCAAACATGGTTCCTTATGCTTCGCAGGCAAGCACCTTAACCACTAAGCCATCTCTTCAACCTCTAGCCTTTTGTTGTTGTTGTTTATTGGTTTTTGTTTTTTCAGGTAGGGTCTCACTCTAGCCCAGACTGACTTGGACTTCACTATGTAGTCTCAGGGTGGCCTTGAACTCAGAGCAACCCCTACTACCTTTGCCTCCCTGCTGGCATTAAAGGCATGTGCCACCATGCCCAGCTTTGCTGTTCTTTTATTGTAGTTTATTTCATATGTGTGTATATGGTCACACCAAGGCCTTTTGCCATTGGAAGCAGAATGCCCCACCACTTTTAAAACTTTTTTTTAAAAATATTTTTATTGGGCTGGAGAGATGGCTTAGCAGTTAAGGCATTTGCCCGCAAGGCCAAAGGACCTCGGTTCTATTCCCTAGGGCCAACGTAAGCCAGATGCACAAGGTGGCCCATGTGCTTGGAGTTAGTTTGCAGTGGCGGGAGGCCCTGGTGCGCCCATTCTGTCTCTCTGTCTCTCTCTTTCCCTCTCTTGTTCTCTCAAATAAATAAATAAATAACAAAATATTATTTTAACTTATTTACCTATTTATTTATTTATTTATTTGAGAGAGCGAGAGGGGCAGAAAGAGAGAGAGAATGGACACGCCAGGGATTCCAGCCACTGCAAACCAACTCCAGGCACATGCGCCACCTTGTGCATCTGGCTTACGTGGATCCTGGGGAATCGAACCGAGGTCCTTTGGCTTTGCAGGAAAATGCCTTAACTGCTAAGCCATCTCTCCAGCCCTAAAATATATATACATATATATACATGTATATATATATATAAAAGCTGGGTGTGCAAGCAGAGATAGAGAGAAGAGTAACATACAGACAGAATGGTGTGGGTGTGCCAGGGCCTCCAGCTACTGCAAACGAAATGCATGTGCCTTTTTGTGCTTCTGGTTTTACGTGGATATTGGGGAGTTGACCCTCAATTATGCCTTAATCACTGAGCCATCACTCCAACCCCCCGTTTATTTTATTTTATTTATTTATGAGAGAGAGAAAGATAATGGGTGTGCCAGGGCTTCTGCTATTGCAAATGAGCTCAAGACGCTTTCGCCACCATGTGCATCTGGCTTATGTGGGTTCTGGGGAGACTCGAACCTGCGTCCTTAGGCTTTGCAGTTATGGGTTAACTGCAAAGTCATCTCTCCAGCACTCCCCCCACCCCCGCTTTAATTTTCAGGTTTTTTTTGAGGTAGGGTCTTGCTCTAGCCCAGACTGACCTGAAATTCAGTATGTAGTCTCTGGCTGGCCTTGAACTCACAGTGGTTCTCCCACCTCTGTCTCCTGGGTGCACCACCAAGCCTAGCTTGTGCCACTTTTTTTTTGTCCAGCATTATCTGAGTGGCTGAACTGAACCTGGCTGGCAGGCCTTGCAAAGGAAATGCCTTTAACTGCTGAGCCATCTCCCCAACCCCTTGTTTGTTCTTTTGAGACAGGACCTCACTGTGTACCCTGGGCTGGCTTTGCATTCACTATCCAGCCCGGGTTGAACTTGAATTTGCAGCAGTCTGCTGCCTCAGCCTTACACGGGATGTGATTATAGGCATGCAGTGCCACCATCACCACACTTGTCTTTGCTTGTGTGTTTGTTTATTTGTTCTTCCTATAGAATATTAGCTATATTGTCTAGTCTGGCCTTGAACTCCTAGGCTAAAACAAAGTGATCCTCCTGCTTCAGCTTTCTAGGTAGTTGGGACTGCCATCATGTACCACTACATCTGGCTAAGAAAGGATCTTTTTTGGGGGTTGGGGACATTTCTTACCATCCACAAAAGTGATGTGTTCCACTCATAAACAGGCAGGTTCACATGTTCTCTGCAGCCTAATTTGTGCTTTCAGACCCTCCTCTTGCTGCATTTCACTGCTAGCCTCACTCAGCCTTTTCCCTTACAAAGGAAGCATGTATTAGACAAAGTGCAGAGAGAAGCCAAAGATGTAGATGATGCAGCTCTGGAATCACAAATGGGCACTAACTTGGAAGCTTTTTTTTTTTTAAATAATGTTTTATTTTTATAATCATGGAAAATGTTAATAAAAATTGAGAAAAATAAATAATGTTTTAGTAGGGCATGGTGGCTCACACCTCTAATCCCAGTGCTCAGGAGGCCAAAGTATGAGAATTCTCATGAATCTGAGGCCAGCTTGGGCTATGGAGTGAGTTCCATGTCAGCCTGGGCTAGCATGAAGCCCGGCTTAAAACAAAAAATTAGCTAGGCATGGTAGCGCATGCCTTTAATCCCAGCACTAGGGAGGCAGACATAGGAGAATTGCTGAGAGTTCAAGGCCACCCTAAGACTACATAGTGAATTCTAGGTCAGCCTGGGCTAGAGTGAGATTCTACCTCATAAAAATAAAATAAGGGCTGGAGAGATGGCTTAGCGGTTAAGCGCTTGCCTGTGAAGCCTAAGGACCCCGGTTCGAGGCTCGATTCCCCAGGTCCCACGTTACCCAGATGCATAAGGGGGCGCACACGTCTGGAGTTCGTTTGCAGAGGCTGGAAGCCCTGGCGCGCCCATTCTCTCTCTCTCCCTCTACCTGTCTTTCTCTCTGTGTCTGTCGCTCTCAAATAAATAAATAAATAAAATTTAAAATAAAATAAAATTGTTTTTTGGGGGGTTGGGGTAGGTCAGTGCTATAGAGACTACCTAGCATGTGCAAGGGGAAAAACAGGTTCTTCACGTAAAAGTATATGATTATTTTGCATTGTGTAAATTTTCTTCTGATTTTTTTAAAAAATATATTTTATTTATTTATTTATTTGAGAGAAAGAAAGAGGGGGAAGAGAGAGAGAGAATGGGCACACCAGGGCCTTCAACCACTGCAAATGAACTCCACACACATGGTCCACCTTGAGCATCTGGCTTATGTGGGTCCTGGGGAATTGAACCGGGGTCCTTGGCTTTGCAGGCAAGCGCCTTAACCACTAAGCCATCTCTCCAGCCCCTCTTCTGATTTCTTTTTTTTTTTTTTTAATGTATATGTTTGTGCCTGCTTACTTACGTAATAGAGCAGTGATGTATAGTAGTAGCAGTAAGGTGGTAGGATTTTTATATCCTAGTGTTTTTATTTTAGTAATACTGTTGTAAATATTCTTTTCTTTTTTTGTCTCCCTGTCCCCACTTGGCCTTATCCATGCTAGGCAAGCACTTTACTGCTGAGCTATATCTTTTTTTTTTTTTTTTTTTTTCCTGAGCTATAGCTTTAACCCCTTGTAAGTATTCATTATGCCATAATTTAGCTGTCAGATTCAATTTACTGAAATTTTGGTATTTTTTTTCCTTAGCATCTTCAGTAATAAAAAAGGATTACATAGTGCCTGACACTATCTACACAAGACCATCATAAGAGGGGGAAAGGATCATGACATCAAAATAAAGTAGAGACTGATTGAGATGGGGAGGGTATATGGTGGAGAATGGAATTTCAAAGGGGAAAGTTGGGGGGGATATTACCATGGGATATTTTTTATAATCATGGAAAATGTTAATAAAAATTGAGAATAAATAAATAAATAAATAGGAGCTACAAAAAAAAAAAAAAAAAAAAGGATTACCAATGACATAGCTTATTCCTCTTCCCCTGAAGATTTTAGGTTAACACTACTGAAATATTGGGCCAAAGAATAAGCATGTTTTAAGAAAAGGCAGATTCTTTGGACTCTGTAGCTGAAGATGAAGAATGAGATAATGAACCCTGGTGTGTATCTCAGACTCACCCTTCCATTTTCAATGTTTCTTTAGAAATGGTTCGCCCAGCCACCAGCCAGAGCCTCCCCCTCCAGCCACAGATGTAAGTCTCAAGCTGAGTGTCTGTTGTCTGATATCTAGTATGTTGTGACTCTGCTTCTGTCCGGGGCCAGGGGCTATTATCCATTCATTTATTCGCATAACAAAATTCACTCAGTTGCAATGCTGAGCCAGAGATTAGGCTAGGAATTAGAACAAACCAAGTAGGGCAGGATCTTGGACTTTTTTTTTTTTTAATTTTTTTTTGTTCATTTTTATTTATTTATTTGAGAGTGACACAGAGAGAAAGAGGCAGATAGGGAGAGAGAGAGAGAATGGGCGCGCCAGGGCTTCCAGCCACTGCAAACGAACTCCAGACGCGTGCGCCCCCTTGTGCATCTGGCTAACGTGGGTCCTGGAGAATCGAGCCTCGAACCGGGGTCCTTAGGCTTCACAGGCAATCGCTTAACCGCTATGCCATCTCTCCAGCCTGGATCTTGGACTTTTTTAAGACAAGATTTCTCTGTGCATCACAGACTGGCCTCAAATTCACAGGAATCCTCCTGCCTCAGCTTCCCAAGAGTTGGGATTATAGGCATGCACTACTTCACCTTTTGTTTTGTTTTGTTGTTTTTTTGAGGTAGGGTCTTGCTCTAACCCAGGCTGACCTAGAATTCATTCTGTGGTCTCAGGGTGTCCTTGAACTCATGGTGATCCTCCTACCTTGGCCTCCCAAATGCTAGGATTAAAGGCATGTCCTACCATGCCTGGCTCTGCCTTGTTTTTTATTTCTTGAGGTAGGGTCTCACTCTAGCTCAGGCTGACCTGGAATTCACTATGTAGTCTGAGTGGCCTTGAACTCATGTCAATCCTCCTACCTCCACCTCCCAAGTGCTGGGAGTAAAGGTGTGAGCTACCACACCCAGCTTTTTGGTCTCCAGTTTGTAGGCTTAAGTGATCTTCTCACCTGAGCCACTGCACAGCCCCCACTATAATGACCCTTGAATTTGAAGAGCTTACAGTCCAGTGGGAAAATGAGGAGAGGACTCTGTGTGTACCCTTCATTGTTAGAGAAAGACTGATACACTATCAACAGTTTCCAAACAAACGAGGTCTGTCAGATCATGGGGGTGTGGGCGTGTTTGGCTATGTGTTACCTAAGGAAGTAACAGATGAATCTATTCAGTTACCAAAAAATGCTTTCTTCCTTTCAGAACCTTTTGCCAACAACCACACCTCAGGAAGCTCAGCAGTGGTTGCATCGAAACCGGTTTTCCACATTCACAAGGCTTTTCACCAACTTCTCAGGTTAAATTTGCTTTTCCTTTTGTCTTCCCCTGCAGCAGGATATTCATTTGTATTTTACGGCTTCTTGATATCCATGTGAAAGGTGTGTGTGTGTCAGAGAGAGATATCTGCATTTTTTCTGATAAAATGAATTTCATCAAACACCTCAGATTTTTCCACTTGGTACAACTGTATTGTGAAATATTTAAGAAACACCTCTTAGTTTGTACTCATTTTAATTTTAAAAGTAGTAGTTGTTTACTAATTTTAATTTTTAAAAAATGCTTACTTGCTGGGCATGGTGGTGCATGCCTTTAATCCCAGCACTCTGGGAGGCAGAGGTAGGAGGATTGCTGCGAGTTTGAGGCCAGCCTAAGACTACATAGTGAATTTCAGGTCATCCTGGGCTAAAGTGTGACCCTACCTTGAAAAAAACAAACAAAAAAGTCTAAAAGTGTAATATGGAGTAAATTTTTTTTTGTTTGTTTGTTTGTTTTGTTTTGTTTGTTTGTTTGTTTTTGGTTTTTCAAGATAGGGTCTCTCTCTAGCCCAACGTGACCTGAAATTCACTATGTAGTCTCAGGCTGGCCTCGAACTCACAGCAATCCTCCTACCTCTGCCTCCTGAGCGCTGGGATTAAAGGTGTGTGTCACCATGCCCGGCTTTATAACACTTTTTAAAATGTATATCCCATATAGTATTTTTTTCAAAAGTCATTTGTGAGTAGCCTGAAATTTTTCCTTTGATATCAATCACTATGTTATATTTTACTTAACCCAATTCACTTTTATTTGACACCAGCTACATAGAAATACACTTATTGATGAGGCATACTTCCTAATCAGATAGCTCCTTTATCATCTGTAGAAAAGAAAAATCAGAATAAAATCCTACTAGATAAGTGTTTATGAAGTGAGCTGTTCACAGGAGGGCTCGATGGAAGGGAACAGACATGATGTGTGAGATGAATCTCGAGCAATGAAGAGAGGGTCTGTGTCAGATGTTTTTTGTGATGACAAGAACTTTCGGGTGGGAAGAGGATCTCGCTCGAGCACTATCAATCTGAAGAAAGCACAGGGCTCAGTGAAGTTAACTGGATGAGAACTGAGATAAGAGAGGAGGCACGGGCTAGATCTTGAGGGCCCTATTTGTCATATGAAAATTTGTGGTTGCCAGTGTGGAGGTCATGCCTTTCATCCCAGCACTTGGGAGGCCAACATAGGAGGGCTGCTCTGAGTTCAAAGCCAGCTAGAGACTACATAGTGACTTCCAGATCAGCCTGGGATAGAGCAGTACCCTACCTTGAAGGGAAAAAAAAAAAAAAGGTTATGATAATAACATACTGGTGATGAGTTGTCCTTGTAGCAGAGCCCATTTTAAGTCATTTACAAAAGGAATTTTTGCCTTTATCATCTATTTTCTTAAATTTATTCCAGGGGCAGATTTATTGAAACTAACTAGAGATGATGTGATCCAAATCTGTGGCCCTGCAGATGGAATCAGACTTTTTAATGCATTAAAAGGCCGGTATGTAATTGCTGTTGAAGTATCAATTAGAGTTAGATTTTCAAGTGGGTATAGATTTAGGAGTTCTTCATATTACTGTCCCAGATAAACACCTCTTATCAAAACATTTTGAAAAATTCCAGCCATGGGGCTTGGAGAGGTAGCTCAGTCAGTACAGTACTTGCTCACAAGCATGAGGACCTGAGTTCAGTTCCCAAAACCCACATAAAAATGCCACGTGTGGTGGTGCATGCATGCAGTCCCAGCCCAGGCTGGGGAGGCAAAGATGGGTGGGTCTCGGGTTTGCTGGCCAGACAGTGTAGCTTAGTTGGTAAGCTCCAGGCTAGCGTCTCAAAAAGAAAATATACCTAAAGAATGACACCTGAGACTGTTTTCTGGCCTCGATGTGTACCTGCACATATGTGCACCCACATATACATGGATGTGCGCACACACATTTGTGCCAGATAAACAGATGAAAAGTGTCCTTTCTTGCCATACGTTTGAGGCCTGCCTGGGACCGCAGAGTGAGTTCCAGATCAGCCTGGGCTAGAGTGAGACCCTACCTTGAACCCTCCTCCCCGCCCCCAAAATAGAAAAATACCCTCTCAGCTGGGTGTGATGGCACATGCCTTTAATCCCAGCACTCCGGAGGCAAAGGTAGGAGGAGTGTCTCTGTGAGTTTGAGGCCACCCTGAGATGATGACATAGTGAATTCCAGGTCAGCCTGGGCTAGAGTAAAACCCTACCTGAAAACCAAAAAACAAAAAAAGAGAGAAAGAAAATAGAAAAATACCTCTCATACATTTGGTCTAAGTAATTGCCCCAGTTTTCATTTCTAAGAGGTTTCCTTACCCAGCAAGTAGGCATTGTTCTTTATCATGAGCCACGTGCTTTTGTAGCTCTGGGAAGACATTGGTGGGCAAAATTGACCAGGTACTTACTTTTTGTTGGCTTTTGTTTTTTGGAGGAGAGGGATGGTGGTTTGAGGTAGACCCTTAGTCTTAGGACAGCCTTGAACTCACGCTGTAACCCAGGCCGGCCTGGAGCTCACAGTTGTCCTCCTACTTCAGTCTTCTCAGTGCGGGGTTATATTTGTGAGCCTCCATGCCCAGTTTTTTAAAAAATATTTTATTTTTTTTTATTTATTTGAGAGAGAGAGAGAGAAAAAAAAAAAAAAAAAGAGGTAGGGGGTGGGAGAGAATGAGCATGCCAGAGCCTCCAGCCACTGCAAACAAACTCGGGACACATGAGCCACCTTGTGCATCTGACTTACCTAGGTACTAGGGAATCAAACCTGGGTCCTTTGGCTTTACAGGCAATCGTGTTAACTGCTGAGCCATCTCTCCAGCCTCATGCTCAGTTTGAGTTTACTTTCTAGGAGGGAGAGAGAGAGAAAAATGTTAAATAATTGCCTGGTATGGTGGTGCATGCCTTTAATCCCAGCACTCAAGAAGCCAAGGTAGGAGGATTACTGTGAGTTCAAGGCCAGCCTAGGACTACATAGTGAATCTCAGGTCAGCCTGGGCAAGAGTGAGACCCTACCTCAAACAAACAAACAAAAAAAGCTGAAATACAGGGTGTGGTGGTGCACACCTTTAATCCCAGCACTTGGGGGGCAGAAAATAGGAGGATCACCATGAGTTCAAGGCCACCCTGAGACTCCATAGTGAATTCCAAGTCAGCCTGGGTTAGTGCGAGACCCTACCTCAAAAAAAAAAAAGTAAATTAAATAAATAAAAAATGAAAAAAAGAAGTGGAACATGTAATAGTGCAGCCTATAATACCAATACCTAGGATGTTGAGGCAGGAAAATGAAACAGGGCAGATTGGGCTACAAAGTAGCAAGACCCTGTCTCAAAAATAAATGAATTAAGCCAGACATAGTAGCACACACCATTAATCCCAGCCCTTGGGAGGCAGAGGTAGGAGGCTTACTATGAGGTTAAGGCCAGTCAGGAAATACAGAGTAAATTCCAGGTCAGCCTGGGCTAGAGTGAGACCCTTCCCCCAAAACAAATCAAAACAGGGCTAGAGAGATGGTTTAGCAGTTAAGCACTTGCCTGTGACGCCTAAGGACCCCAGTTCAAGGCTCAATTCCCCAGGACCCACGTTAGCCAGATGCACAAGGGGGCGCATGTGTCTGGAGTTTGTTTGCAGTGGCTAGAAGCCCTGGCGCGCCCATTCTTTCTCTCTCTGCCTCTTTCTCTCTCTGCCTCTTTCTCTGTGTCTGTTGCTCTCAAATAAATAAATAAAATAAACAAAAAAAAATTAAAAAAAAAATCAAAACAAAGCAAAATACCAAGCTGGAGAGATGGCTTAGGGGTTAAAGCACTTACCTGCAAAGCCTAAGGACTTCTCATATGCCTTTAATCCCAGCACTCAGGAGGCAGAGGTAGGAGGATTGCTGTGAGTTCTACGCTACTCTAAGACTACTTAGTGAATTCTAGGTTAGCTTGGGCTAGAGTGAAATCCTACCCTGAAGAAAAAACAAAGGGGCTAGAGAGATGGCTTTAGATGGCTTAGCGGTTGAGCACTTGCCTGTGAAGTATAAGGGCCCTGGTTCGAGGCTCAATTCTCCAGGACCCACGTTAGCCAGAAGCACAAGGGGTCGCACGTGTCTGGAGTTCATTTCCAGTGGCTAGAGGTCCTGGCGCGCCCATTCTCTCTCTGTCCATCACTCTCAAAAAGATAAATAAGCCAGGCTGGAGAGATTGCTCAGTGGTTAATGCACTTGCCTGCAAAGCCAAAGAACCCAGTTCTTTTCCCCAGCACCCACAAAAACCTATATGCACAAAGTGGCACATGCATCTAGAGTACATTTTCAGATAAAGGAGGCCCTGATGTACCCATATTCTCTTTCTCTCTCTCTTTCTCTCTGTCTTTCTGCTTACAAATCAATAAAATAGCCAGGCATGGTGGTGTACACCTTGAATCCCAGCACTCAGGAGTCTGAGGTAGGAGGATCTTTGTGAGTTTGAGGCAGTCTGAAACTACAGAGTGAGTGCCAGATCAGTCTGGGTTAGAGTGAGACCCTACCTCAAAAAAAACAAAATAAATAAATATATTTTAAAAATATATTTTTCCTGTGTTTCTTTATTTTATTTTGTTTGCTTAAGAGAGAGAAAATGGGCATGCCACAGTCACTAGCCACTGTAAACGAAAGCCATATGCATGTGCTACATTGTGTATCTGGCTTAATGTGGGTCCTGGGGAATCAAACCTGGGTCCTTTGGCTTCACAGGCAAGTACCTGAACCACTAAGCCATCTCTCCTGCCCAATAAAATATATATATGCATTATAATTATTTACTCTTATTGACAACTTCCATAATTATAAACAACATCTCATGGTAATTCCCTCCTTCCCCCCCCCCCACTTTCCCCTTTGAAACTCTACTCCTCATTATATTCCTTTCCCCTCTCATACAGTCTCTCTTTTATTTTGATGTCATGACCTTTTCCTCCTGTTCTGATGGTCTTGTGTTAGTGTGTCAGGCACTGTGAGGTCATGAATATTAAGGCCATTTTGTGTCTGGAGGAGCATGTTGTAAGGAGTCCTACCCTTCCTTTGGCTTATATTCTTTCCGCCACCTCTTCCACAATGGACCAAGAGCACTGGAAGGTGTGATAAAGATATTTCAGTGCTGAGCATTCCCCCATCACATCTGCTCAACACTTTGGTGCCTTCTGAGTAATCCCAAGGTCATGGTCATCTGAAAAGAGAAGGTTCTCTAACCACAAGTGAAAGTAGCATTAATATATGGGTATGGCCGGGCGTGGTGGCGCACGCCTTTAATCCCAGCACTTGGGAGGCAGAGGTGAGAGGATCATCGAGAGTTCAAGGCCACCCTGAGACTACATAGTTAATTCCAGGTCAGCCTGGACCAGAGTGAGACCCTACCTCGAAAAAAATACATATATATATATATATATATGGGTGTGAACATTAAGAGAAGTGCATACTGGGCAGTTTGGTGAACATAGTATATACATTTAGCCAGACAGCAGCAGATGTTACACCCCTAGGGCTCATGACTACCCTGTTGTAGGTTTTCAGTATCAGGGATGTATTTACTCCCATGGAGCGGGCCTCCAGTCCAATTAGAGAGTGGTTGGTGTCCCCCATAACAGATATGCCACTATTGCACTGTTAGCTCATTTGGCCTGGCAGGCAAAATTTAAGGCTTGCAGTGTCCACTGTTGGGTATCTTCACTGGTGATTTCTCTCTCTCCCGTTGAACTGCATGCAACTTGGCTTTTTCCAGATTTCTGTCAGCTGGTCTACATGGAGGAGGCTTTCAGCTCAGCTCCAGCAGAATTTCTCAGTGACCTTGCACCCCAAGTACGTGGAGTCTTTGGCAATAGGGTCTTACCATATATTCCTGGTAGGAAACCAAGGGCCTCAGCCAAATGGCATATAATGTTTTGGGGGCATAAGAGACCTCCCTGGCCAACAATGTATCCCATCCCTGGCACTGAAAATTTTCTAGTAACAATCTATGGCTCCTGTGTATTTCATTATCCAAAAAAAATAGGCTTCCATATGATTTATTTGCATCCTCTTAGATTTTGATTAGCCCTCCCTCCACCTTTCCTTTACCCAATCTCTTCCCCTGACCTCATTTAGGCCTTTTTACCCCCATTAATCTGTTCTTCTACTTACATATATACAATACCATCCTGTTAAGTCATCCCTCCCTCCCTTTCTATTCCCTTTATATCTCCTTTCTAGCTTACTGGCCTCTGCTACTGAGTTTTATTCCTACTCACATAGAAGTCCAATCATCTATAGCTAGGATCCACATATGAGCGAGAACATGTAATGTTTGGCTTTCTGGGCCACTAAGTATAATCCTTTCCAGATCCATCCATTTTCCTGCAAATTTCATAACTTCTTTCCCACCCAATAAAATGTTTTTTAAAAACCAAGAGCTGGGATGGAGGATGGCTTAGTGGTTAAAACGCTTACCTGTGAAGCCTAAGGACCCACGTTCGATCTCTCTTCAGTTCCCATTTAAGCCAGATGCACAGAGGTGAGACAAGCGCAGGGTTGCACATACTCACTAGATGGCGCAAGCACCTGGAGTTCGATTGCAGTGGCTGAAGCCCTGGCGACAATTTTCTGTCTCTCTCTCAAAAAAAAAAAAAAAAAAAAAAAAAAGGGCGTGGTGGCACACACCTTTAATCCCAGCGCTCAGGAGGCAGAGGTAGGAGGAACGCCATGAGTTTGAGGCCACCCTGAGACTACAGAGTAAAAATTCCAGGTCAGACTGAGCTAGAGCAAGACTCTACCTCAAAAAGAAAAAAAATAAATAAATAAAATCCCTAGACCATTTTTATTGCCACTCTATTCACAATAGCTAGGAAATGGAGCCAGCCTAGATGTCCCTCAACTGATGAGTGGATAATGAAGATATGGCACATCTGTACAATGGAGTTCTACACAGCAGTAAAGAAAATGAAGTTAAGCCGGGCGTGGTGGCGCGCGCCTTTAATCCCAGCACTCGGGAGGCAGAGGTAGGAGGATTGCCATGAGTTCGAGGCCACCCTGAGACTCCATAGTGAATTCCAGGTCAGCCTGGGCTAGAGTGAGACCCTATCTCAAAAAACCAAAAAAGAAAAAAAAGAAAAGAAAATGAAGTTATGAAATTTGCAGGAAAATGGATGGATCTAGAAAGGATTATACTAAGTGAGGTAACCCAGGCCCAACAAGCCAGACGTTGCATGTTCTCTCTCATATGTGGATCCTAGCTATAAATGATTGGACTTCTGTGTGAGTAGGAAGAAAACTCAGTAGCAGAGGCCAGTAAGCTAAAAGAGAGATATAAAGAGAAGAGAAAGGAAAGGAGGGGGCACTTAATAGGATGGTATTGTATATAAATAAATCATATGGAAACCTACTTTTTTGGACAATGGAACACTCAGGAGCCGTAGATTGTTGCTAGAAAACTTTCAGTGCCAGGGATGGGATACCTTCCAGTGAGTTGTTGGCCAGGGAGGTTCCTGACACCCCCAAAACATTACAGGCCATTGCCGAGGCCCTTGGTTTCCTACCAGGAATAGATGGCAAGACCCTATTGCTGAAGACTCCCCATACTTGGGCTGCAAGGTCACTGAGAAATCCTTTGCTGGAACGGAGCTGAAAACCTCCTCCATGTAGACCAGCTGACAGAAAGCTGGAAAAAGCCAAGTTGCACGCAGTTCAATGGGAGAGAAAGAAATCACCAGTGACAATACTCAACAATGGACATTGCAAGCCTTAAATTTGGCTAGCCAGGCCGAATGAGCCAACGGGTGCAGTAGTGGCATGTCTGTTATAGGGGAAACCAACTGACCTCTGATTTGACTGGAGGCCTGCTACATGGGAGGGAATTTCCCTGATACTGAACACCTACAACAGGGTTAGTCATGAGCCCTAGGGATGTAACATCTGCTGCTGTCTGGCTAAATATATACACTGTGCTCACCAAACTGGGCAGTAAGCACTTCTGTTAATGTTCATATCCATATATTAATGGCTACTCTCACTTTTGGTTAGAAAACCTTCTCTTTTCAATTGGCAGTGACCTTGGAATGACTCAGAAGGCACTGGTGCTGAGAAGATGTGACAGAGGAGTGCTCAGCACTGAAATATCTCTATTATACTTTCCAAATCTCAGGGTCCATTGTGGAAGAGGTAGCGGAAAGAATGTAAGCCAAAGGAAGGGTAGGACTCCTTACAATGTGTTCCCCCCAGACACAAAATGGCCTGGATATCCATGACCTCACAGTGCCTGACACTACCTTTATAAGACCATTATAATAGGAGGAAAAGAGAGACTGATTGAGATGGGGAGGGGATGTGATGGAGAATGGAATTTCAAAGGGTGAAGTGCTGTGGTGTTATTACCATGGGATATTTTTTATAATCTTGGAAAATGTTGATAAAAATTGAGAAAAAAAAAATTTTAAAGGTAAAGTGGCGGGAGGGAGGGAATTATCATGGGATATTGTTTACAATCATGGACATTGTTTAGTATTTTAAAAATACTAAAAGGCTGGGGAAAAAAAAAAGAAAAAAAGAGCTACCTGGTACTCAAAGTAGGCAAGTACTCTACTACTATTTACAGCCAGCCCCAAGGTTTTTAGTTTTAATTTGTTGTTTTTGATTTGGTTTTTTAAAGGCTGACTGGCTTTGAATTTTTTTTTTTTTTTCTTCAAGGTAAGATCTCGCTCTAGCCCAGTCTGACCTGGATTTCACTATGTAGGCTCAGTGTATCCTTGATCTCATAGCGATCCTCCTACCTCTGCCTCCTGAGTACTGGAATTAAAGGCATATACCACCATGCTCAGCTTTCTTTAAAGTTTTTTTGTTTTGGTTTTTTTTAAATTTTCATTAACATTTTCCATGATTATAAAAAAAATATCCCATGGTAATTCCCTCCCGCCCCCCTGACACTTTCCCCTTTGAAATTCCATTCTCCATCATATTTTGTTTTGGTTTTTCAAGGTAGGGTCTCACGGTAGCTCAAGTTGACCTGGAATTCACTCTGTATTCTCATGGTGGCCTGAAACTCACAGTGATCCTCCTACCTCTGCCTCCCGAGTGCTGGGATTAAAGGCGTGTGCCACCATGCTTAGCTCTTTAAAACTTTTGTTCGGTTGGTTGGTTTCTTCAAGGGTCTCACTCTAGCCCAGGCTGACCTGAATTCACTATATAGTCTCAGGCGGGCCTCAAACTCAGTGATCCTGCTGTTTTTGCCTCTGAGTGCTGGGATTAAAGACATATACTACCATGCCTAGCTTTCTTTTAAAACTTCTTTTGTTTCTTTCAAGGTAAGGTTTCACTCTAGCCCAAGCTGGCCTTGAACACATGGTGATCCTCCTACCTCTGCCTCCCAAGTGCTGGGATTAAAGGTGTGTGCCACCATGCCCAGCTTGTATTCATTTTTTAAATTAAATTAAATTAATTTATTTGCAAACAGGGAGAGAGACGTATGAGAGTGAGAATAGGCGCACCAAGATCTCAAGCCACTGCAAATAAACTTCAGATGTATGCATCATTTGGTGCATCTGGCTTTACATGGGTATTGGATAATCAAACCCTGGTCGATAGGCTTTGTAGGCAAGCACCTTAACTGCTTTCACCATCTCTCCAGCCCTGTATTCATTTATTTAAGCATTTCATTATTTATTTGTTCATTTGGGGGAGAGAGAGAATATGGGTGTGCCAGAGCCTCCAGCCACTGTCCATGAACTCCAAATGTGTGTGCCCCCTTATGCATCTGGTTTACATGGGTCTTGGAGAGTTGAGCCTGGGTTCTTTGGCTTTGCAAGCAAGCACCTTAACCACTAAGTCATCTCTGCAGCCCTCATTTCTTTTTAAACTAAACAGTTTATCTTGAACCGTACCCCAAGGCTCACAAATTCAAATGACTCCTGGAGCTGTAGTTAACATAAAGACGGTGGTCAAGGCAGGGTCCAGTGGCGAGCGCGCGCTGACCGGGGAGTGATTGCCTTCATGTGAGAATACGGGCCCCAGATCGCCTGGTCTGTTTGCGTCTCCTCTCCCTCCTTCCCTCCCTTTCTTCTTTTCTTTTCTTTTTATGGTCTCTTTGTTTTTCTGAGGTAGAGTTTCGCTGTAGCCCAGGCTGAGCTCAAATTCACTTGGTAGTCTCAGGGTGGCCTTGAACTCACTGTGATCCTCCTACCTCTGCCTCCCGTTGCTGGGATTAAAGGCATGCGCCACCACGCCTGGCTCCGGCTTTTTTTTTTTTTTTTTGACAGAGGAGGAGAGAGAGAGAGAGAGAGAATGGAGAATGGGCGCACCAGGGCCTCTAGCCACAGCAAACTCCAGACTCATGTGCCACCTTGTACATCTGGCTAACGTGGGTCCTGGGGAATCAAACCTGGGTCCTTTGGCTTTGCAGGCAAACACCTTAACCTCTAAGCCATCCCTCCAGCCCAGGCTTTTTTTTTTAGTGGTCTTTTTATGGGGATCAAACCTAGGGCCTTCAACATTCTAGGCAAGCAATTTACCATTGAGTTATATCCCAATCTAAGTATTTTTTTTCCAATCTAAGTATTTTTTAATATTTTATTTTTTCATTTATTTGAGTGAGAGAGAGAGAATGGGCACACCAGGGCCTTCAGCCACTGCAAACAAACTCCAGATACATGTGCCCCCTTGTGCATCTGGCTTACGTGAGTCCTGGGGAATCTAACCTAGGTTCTTTGGCTTTGCATGCAGCTGCCTTAACCACTAAGCCATCTCTGCAGCCCAAGTTTAGGTGTTTTAGATGATGCCTTCTATTAGAAATGACCAGTTAAACAGCTGCAAGCTACCATGATGAGCTAATAAAACATAAATGAATTGCACTGGACCCATGAATTGTCAATTTTCAGCCTCTGTACTAGTATAGAAACACAACTCGGTGGTGTACAGGCCACGCTTGGCACCGTGTCCGTGTGTGAGCCAAGTGTTGGGGACACGGCCTGGGCGAAGGCCAAACCTGCAGCCATGGCCCAATACCGCAATGTCCAAGGTTACAGCTACAGTGAAGGAACATAAGAAAGAGTTGGAAAGATATCTATTTTCAAAGACTCAAGGGATGAGTCCATCAGCTGTTCTTGAGGCGGATACTCCGTTCTTGGGTGATAATGCTTGATCCAAATGTATTTTGAAACAAAACCAGAAAGCACCAGAGGAAAAGCCGTTGGAAAAAGGACTGGTTTGTAAAAAGAAATCAGAATGTTCTCTAGGAGTTGAAAATTATATGAGTAGCTCACCATATTTTGAGGGTGATGATCTCTGTGGCCAGTCAGTAGAGGAGAAGGATTGTATTTTGCCGTCCACAGCTGCTTAGTTTATTTACTCCCGACAGGACAAACCTGTAGAAGAGTATGATT
The DNA here is from genome assembly GCF_020740685.1 of Jaculus jaculus. Taxonomy (NCBI): domain Eukaryota; kingdom Metazoa; phylum Chordata; class Mammalia; order Rodentia; family Dipodidae; genus Jaculus; species Jaculus jaculus. The sequence continues at coordinate 93,738,138 of NC_059107.1, read as the reverse complement.
ATGAAGAGCTGAAAGATTCTTCCAGTGCTCTCTTGAATCACCAGCTGAGTGAAGTTGATCAAGCTCATATTTATTCCTGCCTTGACACAAGAGAGAGGAGCTGGGAGAGGCTGTCAGATGAAGTGATTGGAGCCGTCCTGAAGAATGAGTTTGATATGCAGAAGGCTTTGTCCGTGGTTCTGGAACAAGATGACGTGTAGAGTTGGAGGGGAAGCATGAAAGGGCGGTACCTGCAGGGAAGACAGCCCTTGACGTTTTGGATGGTTGTGTTCAGAGTTCTGACCCTCAGTCCGATGATTATTTGTACTGCAGCAGCCAATCCCTTGACTTTTCTAGCTCTGTAGCAAAATGTGGATCACATCACTCTACACTTGTGCCATCACAGGGAAAAGAAACTTGACAAACCAAAAAGTGAAAAGAACCTAGAATCATGTAAGTCCACCAAAGAGCTTTCTCTAGCTGACCTGCCCATGATATGCCCAGAGATTCTTGTTCCAGTCAACCTTGAATTGTGTTACCACCCACAGATATTCTGGGAAGTCTACTCTCAAAGACCCAAAATGCTGAGTTTTTAGGTCTTCCAGCATCTGAATGTGTTTCTAAAGATGATTTGGTTTTCAAAGGAGTACCAGATTTACAGTCTTTAATGAGAGAGAACACAGCATCAAATCATTCTTTATTTATTCAGAACAGTTCACTACCTGATTACCAAAGCATTCTGGTGTAAAGTACCTTGGGAAGCTTACCTAGTCCTTTTTTTTTTTTTTTTTTTTTTTGAGAGTGACAAAGAGGGAAAGAGGGAGAGACAGAGAATGGGCGTGCCAGGGCCTCCAGCCACTGCAAACGAACTCCAGATGCGTGCACCCCCTGTGCATCTGGCTAATGTGGGTCCTGGGGAATTGAGCCTCGAACCAGGGTCCTTAGGCTTCACAGACAAGCACTTAACTGCTAAGCCATCTCTCCAGCCCTTAACTAGTCTTTTGCACTTACCTAGCTCATTGGAAAATACATCTCTTGATAATTTAACTCCTAGTATAAACACTGAAGTTGGAAACATTTCCTTAGTTTAAGGAAGTGCCAGGAATCACATCTTAAGAAGTGACAGGTTTCCACCTGCCCAGTGTGAGCATCCATCCCTGACGGAGCTGCTCCAGGAACATAAAGGAAGTGGTCCCAGGCCAGCGCACTGCTTCTGCTGACTTGTGCACCCAGTCTGCCAGCCTGGGGTCTGTTCCCCTGTCACAACCTAGCCACTTGCTGCCAGTTTTCCAATGGGATATCAGAATTAACTGGGTCTCTGTCATCTTTGGCATTCTTTTAAAATTTCTCCCACAATACCTTGAAAATTTGTTACTGTCTAATTTAATTGGAGAAATGATTGATCTAGACCACTCAATCTTAGGATTGAGAAAGATTCTCATGAGCTCAGTTTATCTGAAATGAGGAATCCTGGAATAGATTCAAATACTGATCTTAGTGTCCTGATAAGAACTCCAGGTTTCGATCCACAGCCTATAGTTAATTCATGAGTTGTTCTAACACCAGGAACTACAGTTCTGAGTTCAAAGATAGGGAATAATACTAACTCTGCTAAGGATAGTAAGAAAAATAAGAAAGGCTCCCTTAGTTACTAAGGAAACCACTTTTGTCTGTGTCTTAGACCAAAGCCCTTGAAGCTAGGCCACCAGTTTTTGCTTCAACATGTGTTCATTACCCACTGAAAAGCTGCAAGCAACATACCCTTGACCTCTACAAGCCTTTATAGTAGACAAGTTCAAGATGTGAAGGACAACAAAATAAGTCCTCTTGTAACCACACCACTGTTTGACTTCAAATCAGCATCCCCTGACGACCTTTTTTTAAATTTAATTTATTTATTTGCAGAGAGGAGAGACAGAAGAGAGAGAGATAGAGAGAATGAGTGTGCCAGAGCCTGTAGCTACTGCAAATGAACTCCAGACACATGTGCTCCTTGTTCATCTGGCTTACATGGGTCCTGGGGAATCGAACCTGGGTCCTTTAGCTTTGCAGGCAAATGCCTTAACTGCTAAGCCATCTCTTCAGCCCTCCTGATGACATTGTAAAGGCAAATCAAATGAAAGCATTAGAAGCCGGGCGTGGTGGCGCACGCCTTTAATCCCAGCACTCGGGAGGCAGAGGTAGGAGGATCTCCGAGAGTTCGAGGCCACCCTGAGACTACATAGTGAATTCCAGGTCAGCCTGAGCCAGAGTGAGACCCTAACTCGAAAAAAAAAAAAAAAAGAAAGCATTAGAGAATAGTAACAAATTTAGTTACTAATGTAGACCTTTTAATTTTAACATATAGTCTTTTTTGTGTAATGCTGTTATGGGATTCAAATTGTGATTGTTATTCATAGTGTCCTAAGCCAGTGGTTAACAATTTAGGTTGATGTGTAATTTTGCACTGAGATGATTTTTACTCTATCTTTTTGTAGCAGTGACTAGCTTTATTGAGTTGGGTGCCCATAATGAGCAGATATTACAGAGTATACATGGAGACTTGATAGTGTGAAGCTGAACCTCAGATATGTTTCTTTGGCATTCAGCTTTGTATACAATGAGATATTTTCAGGTATAAAATATTTCTGTGCTTTTTTTCACAAATAAAAATGTAAGTAGCCAGGTGTGGTGGCACACGCCTTTAATCCCAGCACTTGGGAGGCTCAGAGGTAGGTGGATCACCATGAGTTCGAGGCTTTTCGGGAGACTACATAGTGAATTCCAAGGTCAGCCTGGACTAGAGTGAAACCTTACCTCGAAAAACCAACCACACAAACAAACAAAAGTTATTAGTTGGGATTGTTTCCTAGCCAAGGTTATATTTTAAAATAGTACTGTTAACATTTGTAGTTTTATTATTTTTTTTAGATAAATACTAACACTTTTCTAGAAAATCTTAAAATTCCTGGCTTTTCAGAATACTGTGAATAGTTGCTTGGATTAAAGGAGTGCACCACCATGCCCAGCTTGAAGTACATTTTTGATAATAAAATGAAATTCTTTTAGGGGTCATGTAAATATTGAAGTTGGATCAATACATAATTATTTTTATACATTTTCAAAGCCATGTGCCTAAATTTAAAAAGGGGGTTCTGGAGAGATTGCTTTGTGGTTAAGGCCTGTGAAGCCAAAGGACCCAAGTTCAGTTCTCCAGGACCCATGTAAGCCAGATGCATAAGGGGGTGCATGCATCTGGAGTTTGTTTGCAGTGGCTAGAGGCCCTGGCATACCCATTCTCTTATCTGTCTGCCTCTCTTCTCTCTCTCTCTCTCTCTCTCTCTCTCCCCCCCCCCCGGCAAATAAGTAAATAAAAATTAAAAACAACAACAAAAAAGAAAGAGCCAGGCATAGTGTCGCACACCTTTAATCCCAGCATTTGTGAGGTAGAGGTAGGAAGATGGCTGTGAGTTTGTGGCCACCCTGAGACTACATAGTGAATTCCATGTCAACCTGGGCTAGAGCGAGACCCTACCTTGAACACCCTGTCAAAAATAAATAAATCACAAGTCTTCTTTTCAGATATGCTTACCATGAAAAGTAGAAAATAAGGCTAACATCCCTTTCTTCCCCATTTAGGATGGTGCGGCCAAGGTTAACCATTTATGTCTGTCAGGAATCACTGCAGTTGAGGGAGCAGCAGCCGCCGCAGCAGCAGAAGAATGAGGATGGAGATTCGAACGGTACTTTCTTCGGTAGGTTGCTCTGGGCAGACCAGGATGGCTATGAAGAGAAGTGAAAAGATGACATATAGGCAGATGTGGGAATTCAGCAGACCAATTCAGCATTTGCTAGAAGTAATGGTAGTTGCCTACGTTTATTGAGCTCTCCAACTATGCATTTACTTATTTATTTGCGAGCAGAAAGAGGAAGCGAATGGGTACTCCAGAGCCTTTAGCCACTGCAAACGAACTCCAGATGCATGTGCCACTTTGTGCATATGGCTTTATGTGGGTACTGGGGAATCAAACTGGGTTCTAAGGCTTTGTAGGCAAATACCTTAACCTTTAAGCCTTCTCTCCAGCTCCACATCCTTTAGTTCTTATAACTGATATTGTCATCTGTGCTGTTGATTTTTTTTTCCAACATTTAAATGAGGAAAATGAAGGGTAGAGGTATTTAATAACTTATTCAAGATCACATGGCAAGAGATTAGCCGAGGCTGCTGGCTTGCACTGACAGCTGTTGCGCTCTCTCTCTCTCCCTCTCTCTCTCTTTCTCTCTCTCGCAGTCTACCATGCTGTCTACCTAGAAGAACTGACGGCCGTTGAATTGACAGAAAAAATTGCTCAGCTCTTCAGCATTTCTCCTCGCCAGATCAGCCAGATTTATAAGCAGGGGCCAACGGGGATCCATGTGCTCATCAGCGATGAGGTGATCTTTCAGTACCACTGAATTCGCAGGTCCTAATTGTTATCCTTCGTCTGGCTCATTTAGTTAATATTTTCAATTCACTTCTCCCATAGACTCTGTGTTTGTGAGACAGGGCCTGCTACAAATGACACCACTCCTCAATACCAACATTACTGTTGCAGTCAGGTTCACATTGCTGGCAGAAATCACCCCACCAAGAGCAACTTGTGGGGAAAAAAAGGTTTATTTTGGCTTACAGACTCAAGGGGATGCTTCATGATGGCAGGGGAAAACGATGTCATGAACAGAGGGTGGACATCACCTGGCCAACATCAGGTGGACAACAGGAACAGGAGAGTGTGCCAGGCACTGGCAAGGGGAAACTACCTATAACACACAGAAGCCCACCCCCAACAATACCCTGCCTCCAAGAGGCATTAATTCCCAAATCCACATTAGCTGGGAACCTAGCATTCAGAACACCTAAGTTTATGGGAGACACCTGAATCAAACCACATTCCGCCCCTGGCCCTAATAAACTGATAACCATCCATGATGTAAAATGCAATGCATTTAGTACGACTTTAAGAGTCCTCATAGTTTTAATCAATCCTAATGATGTTCAAACATCCCCATAATCCAAGCTCTTTTAACTATGCCATAGTACCAAAAAAATCTCCTCAAAAAAACCCATAATGACACAGAATGAACAATCACACTGCAAAAGATGGCATTGGGCATAGCAAAGAAATATTCAGCCAATACAAGATTTAAACAGGCATCTGGGCATGGTGGCACATGCCTTTAATCCTATCATTCGGGAGGCAGAGGTAGGAGGATTACCTTGAGTTTGAGGCCACCCTGAGACTCCATAATGAATTCTAGATCAGCTTGGGCTAGAGTGAGACCCTACCTCAAAAAAAAAAAAAAAAAAAAAAGAAAGATTTGAACAGGACAGACATCAAACTCTGTAGCTCCAAATCCAACAACTCTAATCAGTGACAAGTTTCTAACTCCAATAATTCCAACCAGCAATAAATCTCTGAAGTTACAATTCCACCTCTCCAGCTAGGCTACTCACAGTCCTGGAAAACTTCATCTGGGCAGGCAGCTCTCCTTAGCAGCCATCTCGTGGTCCCAGCATCTCCACTGGGTCTCCACTGTACCCCACAGTCCAACCTCACAGCTCCATCAGGTCTCCATGCAGGGATCCAGTAAACCTGTTTCATACTACCCGTGACTGCTTCCAAAACACAAGACCATGTTGCAAATTCAATGATCATCCCTTTCCTGTATTTCTTACACACTACAATACCAGGTAGAGTGCCGATTTGTTAATCCAGGTTGGGGGGAGGGGATAAAGCAGACTTTGAAGAACAGGCCACTCCTTCAGCATTCAGGCCCCTTCAAAAGACTGCATTCTTTCTGTTGTCTCAATGCAGGTCAGCTGGCCCAATTTCAATGGTTATAATTTCTCATACAATTGCAGCTGAACGGGCAGCAGTTTTGATCCAAAGATTTCTTTCTGTGCCATATCCCTCTGCTCACACCAGTCCATATCTGCACACTGCAACCCTGCACAAGTTCTCAGGACATGGGCATAACAGCAAGCCTCTCACACAAACTGCTTCTAGCCCAGTCCAGACAAAGCTCCTTTTTCACCCTCATAAGCCAAACCTCCCAGGCCGTAGTTCTTACTACATTCAGGTCTTGCAACACTGACCGGAATGGTCCATCAAGCTGTACATATAGTGCTGCAAGATGTCTCTGAGGCCAAGGTTTCATATCCTTCCCCATTTCTCTTGAAAGTGAGCTCCAAAAGTCCAAAGCCACACAGTCAGGTGTCTAGCAGCAAATGACACCACTCCTTGGTACCAACTTTACTGTTGCAGTCAGATTCGCATTGCTAGCAGTAATCTCCCGACAAAGAGCAACTTGTGGGAAAAATTTAAAAAGGAGCTTATTTTAGTTTACAGACTCAAGGGGACACTTTGTGATGGCAGGGGGAAATGATGGCATGAACAGAGGGTGGACATCACCTCCTGGCCAACATCAGGTGGACAACAGGAACAGGAGAATGTGCCAAACACTGGCATGGAGATACTGGCTATAACACCCATAAGACTGCCCCCAACAATACACTGCCTCCAGGAGGAGTCTTTAATCCCCAAATCTCCATCAGGTGGGAGCCTAGCATTCAGAACACTGAAGTTTATGGGGGCCACCTGAATCAAACCACCACAGAGTCTTACTGCTTAGCCCAGGTGGCCTGGAACTTGAAAGTCTTCTAGCCTTAGCTTCTCAAGTACTAGAATTATAGATGTACATTGGCACATCTACTTCCCGTAGACTTTTATTTTATGATGACATTTTTATGCGTGAATATCTTTTTTGTTTGTTGTTTCTCGAGGTAGGGTCTCATTCTAGCTCAGGCTGACCTGGAATTCACTATGGAGTCTTAGGGTGGCCTTGAACTCACAGCAATCCTCCTACCTCTGCCTCCCGAGTGATAGGATTAAAGGTGTGCGCCACCACGCCTGGCTCATGAATATCTTTTTGTTGGTAGGAGTTGTCAAGGTAGAGTCTCACTGTAGGCCAAGCTGACCTGAAACTCACTCTGTAGCTCTAGGCTACCTTGAACTCACAGTGATCCTCCTACCTCAGCCTCTCGAGGGATGGGATTGAAGGCACATACCACTGCCACCATACCTGCCTGCACAAATATCTTATTATTTTGCCATACACCCTTAAGACAAAATTTTGTTCAACCATTAGAAGTTTAAAACTTGAGCTGGGCGTGGTGGTGCACGCCATTAATCCCAGCACACAGGAGGAAGAGGTAGGAGGATCACTGTGAGTTCGAGGCCACCCTGAGACTACGTAGTTAATTTCAGGTCAGCCTGGGCTGGAGTAAGACCCTACCTCAAAAAAAAAAAAAAAAAAAAAAAGTTTAAAACTTAATTCTTTTAACAGAATTGTCATTGTCACTGGGCTTTGCTGCAGAGATGGCTTAGCACTTAAGGTACTTGCCTGCAAAGCCAAAGGACCTAAGTTTGATTCCTCAGGACCCAAGTAAGCCATATGCACAAGGCAGTGCATGAGTTAGTTTGCAGCAGCTGAAGGTCCTGGTGTACCCATTCTCTTCCTCCCTCCTACCCCTTAAATAAATTAAGCTGGCCGGGCATAGTGACACACACCTTTAATCCCAGTACTTGGGAGGCAGAAGTAGGAGGATGGCCATGAGTTTGAGGCCACCCTGAGACTCCATAGTGAATTCCAGGTCAGCCTGAACTACAGTGAGATCCTACCTCGGGGGGTGGGGGGGGGAATTAAGCAGGATGTGGTGGCTCATACCCACTTGAGAGGCAGAGGTAGGAGGCTCACTGAGTTCGAGGCCACCCTGAGACAGTGAATTCCAGGTCAACCTGAGCTAAAGTGAGACCCTACCTCAATAATAAATAAATAACTGGGCTGAGATGTGTCAGTGGTGAAAGGCACTTGCTGTCTGAGGGTCTGAGAGGGCTTGAGACTATCTGAATTCAGTTCCCTGTCACCCACATAAACAGCTGGGTGTGAGTCTGCATGCCTGTAAAGCACAGCTCTATGTGGAGCACAGATTGGAGAATCGTTGGTGCTGGCAAACATAGCTCCAGGTTCACAGATGAGACTCAGTCTCAGAGCACATGCAGATGAGCAGTAGAGGGTATAGTTGACATTCTTCTCTTGCCTGAGCAGTTTTCACATGGAGTTTACACACTATACATGTGCAGAAGAGAGAGAGAGAAAGACCAATCAGTAATAATGAAACATTAAGCTAAAGGTCTAGGGTATAACTCAGTGGCAGAACATTTGCTTAGCATATAAAAGGCACTAGATTCAATCAAAACCTCAAAAAAAAAGAGGGGGGAATATAGGTCAATGAGAGTTTTCCATTCTCTACCTCTACCTTAGTACATGATTCATTCATTTATAGGTGAATATTGCTTATTAATTGCAAAAGTGGCTCAGTTCACCTATTCTGCCATTTTCTCTCTGGAGTTAAATGTGGAATGTTAGGAATGATGGAGTTTGATCTAAACAGCATCACTGGACTTAGGGGTGGGTGCATGTGTGTTTGTGGGTGTGTTCTGCTTTACATGGCTTGTGGGGAATTGAACCTGGGGCCTATAGGCTTTGTAACCAAGTATCTTAACCACTGAGATATCTTCCCAGCCCCACTTTTTTTTTTTTTTTTTGAGGTAGGGTCTCACTCTTGCCCAGGTTGACCTGGAACTCACTACATAGTCTCAGACTGGCCTCGAACTCACAGCGATCTTCCTACTTCTGCTCCCTAGTACTGGGATTAAAGGCATACACCACTATACCTGGAAACTTCTTTTCAGCTTCAAGACCAGCCTAGGCTAAGTGAAACCCTACCCCCCAAAATAGAAACAAACAAACAGGCAGTCCTTGGGCTTGAAATCAGTCGTCCTGTAGAAAGGGGTTAATTTTCACCCTGTGGAGTTGGCGCTCACCTCATTCACACTCACAGAGCCGCCTGGGCATTGAATGTCAGTCTGCAGGGAAAAGGGCTCCCCTGCAGCAGCAGTGTCTGGGTTTGCGCAGGAGCACAGGTGTGGGCCAGCCCCACAGCACTGCTGCTTGGGAGCAGCCGCCTCAGCTCCGTGTCATGCTAAAGTAGATCTGTTTATTTTGGTCATGTTCAATTGGTAGAGCTTGCTTTGGCCACTCCCTGCCTGAAGTTACTCACGTCGGGCTGTTCCTCACCTTGGTTCCAAGGCTGGGAAACAGAAAGTCAGCTCGGTTTTAGGCGGTACAAGTTAAGTATGCATTTATCTGTTGCTGTAACTTGTTTGGCACCACATATTGCAAAGTGGTGTTTGGGATGTGAGGGCGATCTGCCTGCAACATCTTGTCACCCCATTGATCACCAGGGTTTATTTGGCTAACCTGGCTGGCTAGGCATGTGTCACCTTCCTCCCTTGCTGATCAGAGGAGGACCAGTCTTTGGTCAAGGGTATACAAGGAGTTGTGCTACCTGCTAGAACCTCCAAACAAACTCAAAATGCTTTTTCCTTTACTCTTGTTTTGGAAAGGAAAGCTCTATTATAATTATTCGCGTATAGATTAGTGTTTTGGTTTTCCGAGGTAGGGTCTCTCTCTGGCCCAGACTGACCTGAAATTCACTATGCAGGCTCAGGGTGGCCCCGAACTCACAGTGATCCTCCTACCTCTGCCTCCCGAGTGCTGGGATTAAAGGGGTGCGCCACCACGCCCAGCTGCATTTTTGTTATATAGTGTTAGCAAGCTTAGTTGTAAACAATAATAATAATAATAATACTTGAGCTATTTTTAGGAAAAGACAGGTTATTTTCACTTAAATTTAATGTTATGAAAAGCCTTGTTTCACAATAAGTGCAGCAAGTGAAAGTTTTTAAAAATCAGCAAATTTTCTTTTTTCAGATGATACAGAACTTTCAGGAAGAAGCCTGTTTTATTCTGGACACAATGAAAGGTAATAAACTAATAAAATAAAAGTATTTTTTCTAAGGTGCTTTAAATCTTTTTCAGGCTAAGGTTCAGCTCAGGGATAGAGTGTGTGTTTAGCGTGCATGAGAGGCTGGGCTCACACCTCATACCGAAAATAACAAGAAAAGCTCATTTGATATTTTACCTTTTTTTTGAGATAGGGTCTCTGTAGCTCAAGGCTGGCTTCAAACTAATAATTCTCCTTCCTTCACTTCCACATGCTAGGATGTGTCATTACCTAGCAGTTTATTTTACTTCTTTGAGGAGAGATAGGTATGAGAAAGAAACATATGTAAGAGTGTCAGGCTGGAGAGATAGCTTAGTGGTTAAAGCATTTGCCTATGGAGCCTAGTGACCCATGTTCAATTCCCCAGTACCCACATAAGCCAGTTACGTAAGGTGGCACGTGCTTGTAGAGTTGGTTTGCAATGGCTAGAGACCCTGGTGCACTCATATTCTCTCCTTCTCTCCCCCATCTCTCAAATAAATAAAATATTTTTTAAAAATAAAAAGGAAGAAAGAGTGTCATTATTAGAGATTACTGCTTGTGTGATTTGACTTCATGCCATTGTCAGAGTACTATGCACGTCTCTGTCGTTCTTTTCCATCTGTTCTTCCCTCTTTTGCTCTTTCTTTTTGGTTTTTCAAGGTAGGATCTCACTCTAGTCCTGGGATTAAAGGTGTGCACCACCACACCTGGCTTTCTTTTTGGTTCTTCAAGGTAGAATCTCACTCTAGCCCAGACTGACCTGGAATTCACTATGTAGTCTCAGGGTGGCCTCAGACTCACAGCGATCCTCCTACCTCAGCCTCCTGAATGCTGGGTTTAAAGGTGTGCACCACCACGCCCAGCTTTCTTTTTTTTTTTTTTTTTTCTCTTAAACAAGCTTCTGGCAAGTTTTATTTATTTATTTGCAAGCAGAGAGAAAAAGGGCATGCCAGGGCATCCAGCCACTATAGACATGCTCCAGATGCATGTACCACTGTACATCTGGCTTATGTGGATACTGAGGAAACCAAACCTGGGTTGTTAGGCATTGCAGGCAAGTGCCTTAACCACTGAGCCATCTCTTCAGCCCACAAGATAATTTTCATTTGTTTTTTTGTTTTTCTTTTTATTTATTTGCTTGAAAGAGAATGAGAATGGGTGCACCAGGACTTGCAGCCACTGCAAATGAACTCCAGATGCATGTGCCACCTTCTGTATCTGGCTTACTTGGATCCTGGGGAATTGAACCAAGGTCCTTTGGCTTTGCAGGCAAGCACTTTAACTGTTAAGCCATCTCTCCAGCCCTGGTTTTTTTTGTTTGTTTGTTTGTTTTTGTGATAGGGTTTCACTCTAGACCAGGCTGACCTAGAGTTCACTATTTAGTCTCACAGTGGCCTCAACCTTCATGGTGATCCTCCAACCTCTGCCTCTCAAGAGCTGGGATTAAAGGCATGTGCTACCACACCCAATAGCCCACAAGTTTTGTAAAAGAAAAAAAATTACATGGTTTACTTTTTACCAGTCTGCTCTGGCATGCCACTAATGTCAGAATCACCTGGATCAATAATAGTATGCATACTCTATTATTTTCCACATGCTGAGCCCAACTCACTTTACTGCCGCTGTAGTAGACACCAGTTTTGGCCAACATAGCATCGTAAATACTCTAGCTCAGATTTCCTCAAAGCTGAGTAATTGTTGTGAGGACGAGCAGACTGTCTGATCATCTTTAGCTTGCTTGCACCTTGCATGTACCATCCACTTTTCATGACAACTTAGAGCCTAAAGCTTATGGACTCCAGAGATGATTTCATTTTCTTTGTGGCCACTGTCTTCTTACCTTAGGTGTGGGACAGCCCCCAACCAAGAGCAGCTGCTGGGGGCTGGACAAGTGGCTTAGTAGTTAAGGCACTTGCCTGCAAAGTCTGATGACCCAGGTTCAATTCCCCAGTGCCCACATAAGCCAGATGCACAAGGTGGTGCATGTGTCTGGAGTTGGTTTGCAATGGCTGAAGGCCTGGGTGCACCCATTTTCTCCCTCTCTCTTTCTCTCCCTCTCTCTCTGTCTCCTCTTCTCCCTCCTCCTCCTCCTTTCTTTCTCAAATAAATAAAATAATTTCAAAAAAAAGAAAACAAAAAACCAGAGTTGGGCGTGGTGGCGCACGCCTTTAATCTCAGCACTCAGGAGGCAGAGGTAGGAGGATCATTGTGAGTGTGAGACCACCCTGAGACTACATAGTGAATTCCAGGTCAGCCTGAGCTACAGTGGGACCCTACCTCGAAAAACCCAAAAAAGGAAAAAGAGAGAGTATTGTTCTGTAGATAACTGAACCAAGAAAAGTTAAACATCTGGAGTACAGGTTTACAGAATGTGTGTGACTTTTCACAGCTGTAAAGTCAGACATCCATAGATGACGCTGTTGTAAGTTGGGAGCCATCTGTACAAATGTTTGTGTAAGTGTGTAAGTGTGCTGCTCATTGTCCTGCTCTGACTCCCACACTAACTGCCATAGCCTTTCGCTCCATGTTGTGAAAATAACTAAATATTCTCTCCCTCCCCCTCTTCCTGTGTCTGTTTTTAACAGCAGAAACCAATGATAGCTACCATGTCATACTGAAGTAGGGGCGAGCATTCCACGTTCAGTAGCAGCTGCTGCTTCCTTGCTGAAGACTGACCCCTTGAGGAGCCCAAGACGGAGAATGAAGGTCTACAGGAACCTGGCTCGCCTGACTGCGTGTGTGCGTGCGTGTGTGCGTGCGTGTGCATGTGCGTGTGCGTGTGGAGGGGGATCCAGGCCCTGAAGCAGACTCCAAGCCCCCTGTGTTGAGCTCTCTCTCACAAGCTCTTATGGCATCCACAGATTACTGCCCAACATGCAGTTCTGCAGCTGTTTACTTAGTTTTTGGCTCCAGTTGAATATCATCATATCTGGTTTAAGTAGGGCATAGTGTGATGGGAATGGTGTGGTGTTTGATGGAAAGATGCTAAATTTTGTGATGTGGAGCTATGTAATTTTTCTAATATTAAACTGATGAGAACGGACACTACACTTTATCTTAGCCAAAAGTCTGAGAATTGATTAATTTTTCTAATATAAAAATGAACATCTAGGGCCGGGTGTGGTGACACACGCCTTTAATCCCAGAACTTGGGAAGCAGAAGTAGGAGAATCACCAAGAGTTCGAGGCCACCCAGAGACTACATAGTGAGTTCCAGGTTAGCTAAAGCTAGAGTGAGACCCTACCTCCAGGAAAAAAAAAAAGTGAACATCTGTATTCATAAGACTAGGTCTTCAATCTGATTTTTGTTTGTTTGTTTGTTCTGAGAGAGAGAGAGAGAGAGAATGGGCGCATCAGGGCCTCCAGCCACTGCAGAACTCCAGGTGCTTGCGCCCTCTTGTGCATCTGGCTAACATGAGTCCTGGGGAATTGAGCCTTGAACCGGGGTCCTTAGGCTTCACAGGCAAGCACTTAACAACTAAGCCATCTCTCCAGCCCTTCAATCTGTTTTTTATCAAACATTGCCAACTCTTCTTTTTTTTTTTTAACTGTATCAATGAAGAAAAATAAAGATAGAAAAATAGAATTTTTCTTCTTTCTTTTATTTATTTTTTTTTGGGGGGGAGTAGTTCGAGGTAGAGTCTCACTCTAGCCCAGGCTGACCTGGAATGTACTATGTAGTCTCAGGGTGGCCTTGAACTCACAGCGATCTTCCTACCTCTGCCTCCCAAGTGCTGGGATTAAAGGTGTGTGCCACCATGCCCGGCAGTCTTTTACTTTTTTGGCAGGGTGTCATGTCTCCCAGGCTGGCCTCAAACTTACTATATAGCCAAGGATAACCTTGAATATCTCCACCTCCTAAGTGCTTTGATTCTAGGCATGTGCTGCCACACCTGGTGTATGTGGTGTTGGGGATCCAATGCAGGGCTTCTTGCATTCTAGGCAAGCACTTTGCCAACTCGGCCACATCCCCAGCTCCCCCTGTTTGTTAAGATAAAGTCGCATAGAATTTTTCTTTTGCTTCACTTGTAATACAACTGACAGTGATTTGGGCTAACAGTCAGTCAGGTACTCTGTTACTAATTGGAAGCAGAGGTAGGAGGAGTGCTGTGAGTTTGAGGCTGGGCTAGAGCAAAAAGAAAAAAAAAAGGTAAGTAACAATCTCTAAAAGATGAAGAAATGGAGATACACAGTAGCTACATAGGTTGCCAGGTGCCAGGCAGCAAATAGTTGAGGCTGACATCCAAACTCAGGCTTTCAGGCCCTCATTATTCACCGTCCAACACCACCAAATGCCACCCTCTATTGCCGGGCTCACCATCATTCATTACTGTAGTTTTTCTGGGGAACTGATGAATTTACCACTGAGTGAGAGGAACCACACCTAAATAACGATAAAACAAATCAAGGCCTATTGAGGAATGAAAGCATGGATGCCACCACTTGCCAAAATCATAGAGTTTGAGCTAGGGAAAACCTGCAGCTCCCAAAATCCACTGTTTCTGAATAACATTCTTTTTATTGTTTGTTTGTTATTGTTTTTCTTTTTCTTTTTTTTTTTTTGGTTTTTTGAGGTAGGGTCTCACTCTGGCTCAGGCTGACCTGGAATTCACTGTGTAGTCTCAGGGTGGCCTCCAACTCACGGCGATCCTCCTACCTCTGCCTCCCGAGTGCTGGGATTAAAGGCGTGTGCCACCACACCCGGCTTGTTACTGTTTATTGAGGTAGGTTTCTCACTCCAGCTCAGGCTGACCTGGAATTCACTATGTAGTCTCAGTGTGGCCTTGAACTCATGGCGATCCTCCTACCTCTGCCTCCCCAGTGCTGGGATTAAAGGCATGCGCTACTACGCCTGGCTTGAGTGACATTCTTAAACTGTTGATTTATAAACACATTAGCCTGATGCCTGCTTTCCCTGCTGGGCATGTGGTCTTGCCATAGGAAGTTCTTTCACCATGAGGTATGCTTTTGTGTAAGCTTTATGAGAAACTCACTCATTCCTTTCCCATTCACACTTAAAGTTTATGTTCTTCCTTACAAATGGTTGTGTGTGTGATGCTCCATGGTTTTTTTTGTTGTTTTTTTTTTCCGACATGTAGAGTTTTATCCCAAAACTTCTTCAGACTATGATGAGATGAGCAAAGGCAATGTTAAACATTTCTGTATTAGATTTGGATTTTTGTGTGTGTGTTTGAAGCATTTCGTAAAGATTAAATTTTTTTATACCGAGATTTTTACTCATTAAAATCAACCTAAAATGTGGTCTAATTTTTCTTGGTTTGAAACAAAAGTTGAAAACCTTGAAATCAGAAATACAAAGGCTGGCTTAGTGGTTAAGGCACTTGCCTGCAAAGCCTAAGAGCCCAGGTTCGATTCCCCAGGAACCATGTAAAGCCAGATGCACAAGGAAACACATGCGTCTGGAGTTCTGCAGTGGCTGGAGGGCCTGGCGTGATCATTCTCTTACCTGCTTTTTCCCCTCTACCCTTCTCTCTCTTTCTCTCAAGTAAATAAATAAATAAATAAAATATTTTTTTAAAAAAAAAAGAGAAATTAAGTCAGTGGCTTACTAAAGCGGATCCAGGCAGCTTAACATGTTAGGCCAAAGTTTTTCTTGTTGTTTTTTTTTTTTTTTGTTTTTTGGGGTTTTTTCTTTTGTTTTTTTCGAGGTAGGGTCTCACTCTAGCTCAGGGTGGCCTCTCAGACATGTGGTATTCCTCCTACCTTTGCCTCCAGAGTGCTGATATTAAAGGCCTGCACCATGATACCTGGCTGTTTTATGTTTGTTTGTTGGTTTTCTTAAATTTTATTTATTAGGGCCTCTAGCCGTTGCAAACAAACTCCAGACACATACACAATTGTCAACAATTCCTAGGGAATTGAACCTGGGTCCTTTGGCTTTGCCGGCAAGGGCCTTAACCACCAAGCCATCTGTTCAGCGCCCTCCTACCCCGCTTTTTGTTTTATTTGAAGTAGGGTTTTGCTCTAGTCCAGGCTAATCTGGAATTCACTAGGTAGTGGCTTCAAATTGGGAAGGAGCCTCCTACTTCTGCCTCCCCAGTGCTGGGATTAAAGGAGTGTGCCACCACACCCGGCTTACTTAAATGAAGATTTTAAGTAGCCTTTGCGTTGGGAAAGTAATATACAAACTTATAAATGTAGACAAAAAGAAAAATACAGCCTTTTTGGGTAACAAGCCATTTTATTAGACTTGAAGGTAGGGGCTGGAGAGATAACTGAATCTTAAATTCGTTGAAGGGCAGATCTCCACGTTCTCCTTGTCCCTGAAAAGAGTATACTTTTTCTCTTTACTCTGTCTTTTATTAAATTTTCTCCCTTTTTTTGCTTCAGGCTACTGAGCCTGGAAGCAATGCAAAAGGAGGCACCGAGGGCAGAGGTCTGACTCTTGGTCTTACACTAAAAAGGTCATCACTGAGACTAGATGTAGGTAGTACGCTCCTATGCTCAATCCCAGCACTTAGAAAGACTGAGGCAGGGCTGGAGAGATGGCTTAGCGGTTAAGCGCTCGCCTGTGAAGCCTAAGGACCCCGGTTCGAGGCTCGGTTCCCCAGGTCCCACGTTAGCCAGATGCACAAGGGGCGCACGTGTCTGGAGTTCGTTTGCAGAGGCTGGAAGCCCTGGCGCGCCCATTCTCTCTCTCTCCCTCTATCTGTCTTTCTCTGTATGTCTGTCGCTCTCAAATAAATAAATAAAAAATGAACCAAAAAAAAAATTTAAAAAAAAAAAAAAAAAAAAGAAAGACTGAGGCAGGAAAATCACCGGAAATTCAATGCCAGCCTGGGCTGCAGAATAAGAGCCAAGTTAACCTGAACTATGATAACCCTGCCTCATTTTAAAAAAAAAAAGATAATGCAAAGTTTTCTCTCATCACACATATGCACATACTCAGACGCGCTCATATTATGCTAACAATTTGCCATTTTATTTTAATACTTAATATCTCTCTCCCCTCCCTTTTTTTTTTTTTTTTTTTTTGAGACAGTCTTACTGCAGCCTGACTGCAACTCACTCTGTAGTCCCAGCGGCCTCAAACTCATGGCAGTCCTCCTTCAGCTTCCTGAGTGGTGTGATTCAAGGTGTAAGCCTCATGCCCATCTTGGTATTTAGTATATCTTAAATATCTTTCATCTTTTTCTTGTAGTTGTTAGGGGGTTTTTGTGTGGATTGTTGTTTTGTTTGTTTGTTCTTTCAAGGTAGGGTCTTGTTGTATCCCAGGCTGACCTGGAATTTACTATGTAGTCTCAGGCTGACCTCAAACTCAGCAATCCTCCTATCTTAGCCTCCTGAATGCTAGGATTAAAGGTGTGCACCACCACATCCAACTTGAACATCTTTCTGTATTAGAATTTACAGTTCTAGAGCTAGAGAGATGGTTTAACAGTTAAGGTGCTTGCCTGCAAAGCCTAAGGACCCATGTTTGACTCCCCAGAACCCATGTAAGCCAGACACACAAAGTGGCACATGCATCTGGAGTTCAACTGCAGTGGCTGAGGCTCTGGCACACCAATTCTCTCTCAAAAAAAAAAATAACAAAAGCCAGGTATGGTGGCACACATCTTTAAGGCCAGCACTCAGGAGGCAGAAGTAAGAGGATCACCATGAATTCAAGGCCAGCCTGAGACTACATAGTGAATTCTAGGTTAGCCTGGGCTAGAGTGAGACCCAGCTCAAAACAACAACAACAAACAAACAAACTAAAAAAAAAAAAAAAACCTGGATCTCTGTGGATGTTATTTGGGTTAATTGGACATATGCCCTCATGGGTGTTAGCACATATCTTGAAGATGCATTCCTAGAAGCAAGATTCACTGGGGTTGGAGGAGGAGCTCAGCGGGTAGAGTGCTTACCTACCACGCCCTGGCATCCCTAGCACCTCATAAACTCTGTGGGGGTGCGTCTATAATGGCAGCACTCGTGAAGTAGAAGCAGGAAGATCAGGAGTACAAGGTCGTCCTCAGCTACACAGTGAGTGAGTGAGCTCAGCTACACACCCTAGCTCAGAAAAGCTTGATGGGTTTCTTTTTTTTTTTTTTTTTTTTTTTTTTTTGGTTTTTTGAGGTAGGGTCTCACTGTAGCTCAGGCTGACCTGGAATTCACTGTGTAGTCTCAGGGTGGCCTCAAACTCACAGTGATCCTCTTCCTTCTGCCTCCTGAGTGCTGGGATTAAAGACATGTGCCACCACACCTGGCTTCATTTTTAAATATATATATATGTACAATTTATTTATTTGAGAGAGAAAGAGGCAGAGGGAGAAAATGGGTGCACTAGGGCCTCTAGTCACTGCAAACAAACTCCAGACACATGCACCCCCTTGTGCATCTGGCTAACGTGGGTCCTGGAGAATCAAACCAACTGCCTTAACTGCTAAGCCATCCCTCCAACCCCCATTTTTTTAAATTGTATTTATTTATTTATTTATTTATTTATTTATTTATTTATTTATTTATTTATTTTGTTCTTTGAGGTAGGGTCTCACTCTAGTCCAGGCTGACCTGGAATTCACTATAGAGTCTCAGGGTGGCCTTGAACTCATGGCAATCCTTCTACCTCTACCTCCCGAGAGCTGGGATTAAAGGCATGCGCCACCACACCCGGCTTTTGTTTTTTAGAGAGATTGAGAGTATTGGCACGCCAGAGCCTCAGCCACTGCACTCGAGCTCCAGATGCTTGTTCCCCTAGTGGGCACGTGCAACCTTGAGCTTGTCCCACCTTTGTGTGTCTGACCTAGGTGGAATCTAGTAGAGTCGCACATGGGTCCTTAGGTTTCGCAGGCATGTGCCTTAACCACTAAGCCATCTTCCCGGCCCAGGTTTCATGTTTTTAACACTGACAGATTTGATGGGTTTCATGGTGGGAGGGGGGAAGGGCTTGCTTGTTTTGTTTTTGTTTTCTGTTTTTTGTTTTTCATGATAAGGTCTTGCTCTAGCCCAGGCTGATCTGGAATTCACTTATGTAGTTTCAGAGTAGGGTGGCCTCAAACTCATGACAGTCCTCTTACCTCTGCCTCCCAAGTACAGTACTGCTATTAAAGGCGTGTGCCACCACTCCTGGCTATGAAATAGCATCTTATTTCACTTACTGTTTTTTATGTTCTTCCCTCAAACCATGGTGGGTTCCATGTCCATGTAGAAAAATCTGAATAAAAACATGATAATTAGGTGAGAGTTACTGGGAAATAAAAAGATGGAAGGAGTCATTGCAGAATTCTTGTTGTTTTTTTTCTAAGTTCTTATTGACAACCCCTATTCATGTACACAATATAATATGATCACAGTCCCCTCTCATCAACCTCCTGTGCCCCACCCCCACCTCCTTCCATCAAATCCTTTCTTTCCAACTAGTCCCTGCTCTATTTTGCTGTCATCATTTCCCCCCTCCTATTCTGCAGGTTTTGTACAGGTAGTGTCAACCATTTTGAGGTCATGAATGCAACATCCACTTTATGTTTGGAAGATAACATTCAAAAGTACTCCTCCCCTTCCTTTGCCTTTTAAAAAAAATATTTAGGAGAGAGAATGAATGTGCCAGGGCCTCCTGCCACTGCAAAGAAACTCCACACTCATGTGCCACTTTGTGCATCTGGCTTCATGTGGGTACCAAGGAATCAAACCCAAGCTGTCAGGTTGTTCAAACAACCTTTAACCACTGAGCCATCTCCCCAGCCCTTTGGCTTTTACATTCTTAACTTTTTTTTTTTTTTTAATCAAGAATTAAGGACCCTTCCATTGCGGAAAAGGTGGCGGAAACAATTAAGAGCCAAAGGAAGGTACCACCCCTTATACACAACTGTCCGGACAGAATTTGGCGTCAATATCCATGACCTCGCAGTGCCTAGCAATACCCACACAAGACCCTCATAATAAGAGAAAAAGATAACATCAAATTAAAAGAGATTAATGGAGAGAGGGAGGGGATATAACACAGAGCAGAGTTATGAAGGGGAAAAGTGGGGGAGGAGAGGGAAATACCATGGTTTGTTGTCTGTAAGTATAGAAGTTGTCAATAAATACATAAACACAAAGAAATCAGTAGCTTTCCTACATGCTAACAACAAACACAGAGGATGAAATCAGAGACTCACTCCCATTCACAATTGCATCAAAAAAAAAAAAAAAAAACAACCATAAAGTACCTTTGAGTAATACTAACCAAGGAAGTGAAGGATCTAAACAATGAAAACCTTAGAACACTAAGTGAGAAATTGCAGAAGACACTAGGAAATGGAAAAAAAATCGCTTGTTCTTGGATCAGAAGAATCAATATTGTGAAAATGGCAATCTTACCAAAAGCAATCTACACATTTAATGCAATCCCCATCAAAATTTCAATGGCATTCTTCACAGAAATAGAAAAAACAATCCAAAAATTAATTTGGAATCACAAAATACCTTGAAAATCTAAAACAATTTTGAGCAACAAAAATAAAGCTAGTGATATCACCATACATGATTTTAACTTATACTACAGAGCCATAGTAACAAAAACAGCATGGTACTGGCACAAAAGCCAACATATAGATCAATGGAACAGAATAGAGGACCCAGATATAAGTCAGGGTAGCTATAGCCACCTGATATTCAACAAAAATGCCAAAAATACTCATTGGAGAAAAGACAGCCTCTTCAGCAAATGGTGCAGGGAAAACTGGATATGTATCTGTGGAAGGATGAAAATATATCCTTCTCTCTCTCCATGCACAAGAATTAAGTCCAAATTGATTAAAGACCTTAACATCGGACCTGAAACTGAAACTGCTAGAGGAAAAAGTAGGGGAAACCCTTCAACATAATGGTTTTGGCAAAGACTTTCTGAATACAACCCCAATTGCTCAGGGAATAAAACCACAGATTAACAGCTGGGACCTCATGAATTTACAAAGATTTTGTACTGCAAAGGATACTGAATAAAGCAAAGAGCAACCTACAGAATGGGGAAAAAATCTTTGCCAGCTATACATCTGACAGAGGATTAATATCTAGAATATACAAAGTACTCAAAAAATTAAATAATAAGAAATCAAACAACCCAATTAAAAAATGGGCTATGGAACTAAATAGAGAGTTCTCAAAAGAAGAAACACAGATGGCATCTAAACATCTAAAAAAAAGTTCTACATCCATAGTCATCAGGGAAATGCAGATTAAAACTATGTTGAGATTCCATCTCACTCCTGTCAGATTGGCTACCATCATGAAAACAAATGACCATAAATGCTGGCAAGGATGTGGAAAAAGAGGAATCCTTCTACACTGTTGGTGGGAATGCAGTCTGGTCCAGCCATTGTGAAAATCAGTGTTGAGGTTCCTAAGACAGCTAAAAACAGATCTACCATATGACCCAGCTATAGCACTCCTAGGCATATATCCTAAGAACTCATCTCATTACCTTAGAGATACTTGCTCAATCATGTTTATTGCTCAATTCACAATAGGTGGGAAATGGAACCAGCCTAGATGTCCCTCAACTGATGAGTGAATAATGAATATATGGCACATCTACACAATGGAGTTCTACATAGCAGTAAAGAAAAATGAAGTTATGAAATTTGCAGGAAAATGGATGGATCTGGAAAGGATTATACTAAGTGAGGTAACCCAGGCCCAGAAAGCCAAACATTTCATGTTCTCTCTTATATGTGGATCCTAGCTACACATGATTGGACTTCTGTGTGAGTAGTGTAAGCTAGAAAGGAGATATAAAGGGAATAGAAAGGAAGGGGGAGGACTTAATAGGATGGTATTGTATATATGTAAGTAGAAGAATAGATTAATGGGGGTGAAAAGGCCTAAGTGAGGTCAGGGGAAGAGAATGAGTAAAGGAAAGATGGAGGGAGACTAATCAAAATCTAAGAGGATATAAATAAATCATATGGAAACCTACTTTTTTGGACAATGGAATACACAGGAGCCATAGATTGTTTCTAGAAATTTTTCAATGTCACGGATGGGATACCTTCCAGTGAGTTGTTGCCCAGAGAGGTCCCTGATGCCCCCAAAACATTACAGACCATTGCTGAGGCCCTTGGTTTTCCACCAGGAATAGATGGTAAAACCCTGTTACTGAAGACTCCACATACTTGGGCTGCAAGGCCACTGAGAAATCCTGCTGGAACTGAGCTGATAACTTCCATGTAGACCAGCTGACAGAAAGGTGAAAGAAGCCATTCTGCATGCAGTTCAACGGGAGAAAGAGAAATCACCAGTGTAGTTACTCAGCAGTGGATACTACAAGCCTTATAGTTGGCCAACCAGGCCAAATGAGCCAACGGGTGCAATAGTGGCACATCTGTCGTGGTGGAAACCAACTGCCCTCTAATTGGACTGGAGGCCTGCTCCATAGGAGGGAATACATCCCTGATACTGAAAACCTAAAACAAGGGTAGTGATGAGCCCTAGGGGTGTAACGTCTGTTGCTTTCTGGCTAAATATATATACTATGCTCACCAAACTGCCCAGTAAGCACTTCTCTTAATGTTCATACCCATATATTAATGCTACTCTCACTTTTGGTAGAGAACCTTCTCTTTTCAGATGGCAGTGACCTTGGGATGTCTCAGAAGGCATCATGGTGCTAAGAAGAAGTGACAGAGGAGAACTCAGCAC
This sequence comes from Jaculus jaculus, assembly GCF_020740685.1. Classification (NCBI taxonomy): domain Eukaryota; kingdom Metazoa; phylum Chordata; class Mammalia; order Rodentia; family Dipodidae; genus Jaculus; species Jaculus jaculus. The sequence continues at coordinate 93,715,625 of NC_059107.1, read as the reverse complement.
TGAAATATCTCTATCACATCTTCCAAGGCTCAGGGTTTGTGGCAGAAGAGGTGGCAGAAAGAATGTAAGAGCCAAAGGAAGGGTAGGACTCCTTACAACGTGTCCCCCCAGACACAAAATGGCCTGGATATCTGTGACCTCACAGTACCTGACACTACCTACACAAGACCATCATTATAGGAAGAAAAGATCATGACATCCAAATAAAAGACTGAGAGAGGGAGGGGATATCATGGGGAGGGGAGTTTCAAAGGGGAAAGTGGGGGGAAGGAGATAATTACCATGGGATATTGCTTACAATCGTGGAAGTTGTTAATAGAAAATAAAAAGAATAATTTTTATTAAGATTACAATTAAAAACATTCTTCCTTGGCGGGCTGTGGTGGCACATGCCTTTAATCCCAGCACTCAGGAGGCAGAGGTAGGAGGATCGCTGTGAGTTCGAGGCCACCCTGAGACTACATAATGAATTCCAGGTCAGTCTGAGCTATAGTGAAACCCTACCTTGAAAAAAATAAAATGAAATTCCACCTCTAGGATGAGGAACAGGCACTAGGAATAAACATCAGACCAGAACCGCACACAGTGCTCTTCTCTGCTACATTAAACTGGTCATTTGCCTCCTTAAATCCATCTTTTCTCTAACAGAAAAGGTGACACTGTGATCAGAGTGGCTCATAGGATGGGGGTGCTGTGCTGCTCACTCTTGTCCTGGGTTTGTCCCTGAAGGGGAGCAGATGATGGACCCATCTGCTTGAGTGACATGGAAGCCTTGTTCTTTTAACTAGCTTGACTTATTTGAAAGCTTAGTTCCTCCCAGGCAATAATGTAAATTTCATAGTAAACAAACTCACTCTCTCTCTCTCTCTCCATATATATATATATATATATATGAATTTTATATGGGACAGAGAAATCAGCCCATCATAGAAACTAATAAGTCGACATTGCATTTTCTTTGTAACTTGGGCCGGCTGCCGAAAATCGTATTTGAGAAGGCATCCCCTTGAGCGAGGATTATGTCCTCGTGTTAGGACGTGTATCTTGGTGGGAGGAAAGAGGAAGCTTTAGAGGAGACTTCGTATGGTTCTTGAAGGTGCGCAGCGGTGGGTCGACTGCCTAAGGCTGTAGCCGCCCCAGCTCGCTTCCCGGGGTCGGGTGCGCTGCAGACCAGACAGCCTAGAAGCTCGCGTGCCGGCCGCCTGGGGCTTTGCCGCACTAGCTGCCTCGGACTCCCGGCATGCCGCTGGGCGTGGGACCCGGGCGTAGACTCCATTTCCCAGCAGCCCCCGGGGCGCGGCCAGGACGTGCCGGCGCCTATAAGAGCCGGAGCGCTGCGGCCGGAGCCTATTGTTAGCCGGAGCCGGGGCGGTTCTGGGCTTGTGCTGCTAGGAGTGCTGGAGTTGCTGGAGCCGCCCGCCCCCCGCCGCCTGACGGCCGGCCGGCCGGCCTGCCTGCCCACTCGCCCTGCGGCCCCGGGAGCTGCCCGACGTCGCCGCGGGGCCCGGGACGCGCTCGCTCCTCCCTCCTTCCCACCCGGGCTGGGGCGGGGGCGGCACCGACCATCACGGGAGGAGGCTGCTGCTGCTGCCGCCGCCGCCGCGGCGGGGCCGGTAATGGGCCTGGGGTGCGGGGCGGAGGGTGCCGCCTCGTCCTTTCTCGGGCGGCTGCGGAGGAGTGGTGAAGCGCTGAGCCATGCGGATGGAGGGGTCAGACCGGAGGGAGGCTCGCCCGGGAGCGGGCGGGGGGCGGGGAGCTGGGGCGCCGCCGAGGAGGCTCGGGAGCGGGCGAGGGGCGGGAGCGAGGGGCGCCGGGGACCCGGGCCTGGGCTGCGGGGCCAGCTGGAGGGAGACGGGCTCGGGGGAGACGGATGGGCGGCTTAAAGCCGGCCGGATTGCGGGAGCGGGTTGAGTTCCGAATGATGTGGGATGGAGAGAAGTGAAGGAAGGGGGAGGCGGCGGGGCGGGGGGAATAGAGGAAAATGTAGGAGGAGTGGTTGGGAATTTGTGAGTAGCAGGCAGGGAAGAATGAAGGCTGGATGAGGACTGCAGATGACTGGAATGAGCGGGAAGGGTAGCAGAAGTCAGAAATGGGTTGGGGAACTGAAGGGGTCGGTCATTGGTGTTCGTTTAAAGGGAACTGGTAACTTGGCATGTCTCTTCAGCGCCCGTTCCTGATTCTCCCATTTTTTTCCGACGTTGTGTGTGAAAATGAAAGCACCACTTGCCCCGGTTGCTGGTTTGATCTTTCTCAGGTCCGAACAGGCAACCTACTGCCATCCAACCCTTTCAAGCGCTGTGGTCTTGATGCATCCTTGTAGAAGGGTCCAGTGGCAGTGTGACACACAAGCCGTTCTTCAGTATGAGAGGTTAGAAGTTATCCCCAAGAGACACATTGAAACCCCCTCCCCTTGTCCTACCGTTTTTCAATTCGTGGTAAATCCATGGTCGGTTCAGGTTTTTCTTTACTGGCTTTGAATCGTGCAGCTCTCCGAAGCCGGGGTTTGGTATGTGCCAGAGTTAATGCAGCATCATGGTCCTGTTCGTCTCCCACAAAGATCTTGTGTCCTCCCTAGAAGGTAGTTTAGGCATGGGAGGCCAAATTCTAACCTTGTGTTAGTGAATGGGTAAAAACTGGACGATGGAAGGGGTTTTCTTTACCTAGCTTAAACAGCGTTTTGTTTGAGTGCCTCATACCTTCATGATCCTGGTAATCATGGATCAGGGATGCGTGGATCCATGAAATTTTGTAGTATTTCAGAATCAACCGCAGCATCTTGGAGGAGAAAATAAAGCAGGCCATCTTACTCCGGTTTATGATTTCACATAGCAGCAAGCCTTTTTTTAACTCAGCCATAGCTGGTAACCTTGACAATCTTAAAAGAGGTTTTTGGTTCCTTAACCAGAAGGTTGAGTTCCAGTTGAGTAGAAAGGCTTCCTACTGTGACATGCACCTTGTCTTATTATTTTGGACTCATTAAAAAAAAAAAAAAAGCGGCTTACATTACCTAAACTTCACAAATGCAATCTACTTTCACAGAATTTTTTCCTGGGCTCTCTCTTTTGCTATTCTCATACATATTGTGGTTTGGGGCTTGTTTTGGTGGTTATAATGGAAGTCTTTATAGACCTGAGAAAAGCTTAGATCTAGCATTGAGATGTACATGCTGGTTTTATTTGAGGCTAGTCTTCTGCATACTGTAGTTCTGAACTATGTTCATGTGCCTTTGGGGAATGTTCAGAAAGTGGCAACTGACCTTTCATTCCACTGGCATTTAAGAGCTGTTAGAGGGATGCATTGTCCAAAAGCATTGTTGTTTGAGTTGGTCATTTTGACAACTGTCAATTTTGCCCTACATTTATAAAGGCTTACCTTGATTATTTCTCTAGTGTTTAAGTCTTGGAGTATAACTTACAAATGTACTTCTTTCTTTTCTTTTTCTTTCTTTCTTTCTTTCTTTTTTTTTTTTTTTTGGTGTGGGGGGGAATTGGGGATTGAAACAGTTTCATGTAGCCTACTAGACTGGACTTAAACAATTTCCATGGTAGCTAAGGTTGATCTTAAATTCTTTCACCTCCCAAGTGCTGGGATTGACTGGGTCATGCCCAATTTAAAGTGTATCTCTTGAATACAAGCATTGATCCTCTACCAATAATTAAAGAAAAAGTTGGGCTGGAGAGATGGCTTAGCGGTTAAGCGCTTGCCTATGAAGCCTAAGGACCCCGGTTCGAGGCTCGGTTCCCCAGATCCCACGGTAGCCAGATGCACAAGGGGGCGCAGGCGTCTGGAGTTGGTTTGCAGAGGCTGGAAGCCCTGGCGCGCCCATTCTCTCTCTCTCCCTCTACCTGTCTTTCTCTCTGTGTCTGTCGCTCTCAAATAAATAAATAAAAAGTTTAAAAAGAAAAAAAAGAAAAAGTTATGGAAGGTGGAAATGACTTATTTCTAGTTTTGGATTGAAAGATTAATTTGGCAAATTAGAAAATAATGAATCTGGCTGGGCATGGTGGCACATGTCTTTAATCCCAGCACTTGGGAGGCAGAGGTAGGAGAATCACTGTAAGTTTCAGGCCAGCCTGGAACTACAGAGTGAGATCCAGGTTAGCCTGGGCTAGAGTGAGACCCTACCTCAGGGGGAAAAAAAAAAGAAAATACAGAATCTGTTATAGTTGTTACTGATGCAAAGAATAATTTATTGGGGCTGGAGAGGTGGCTTAGCAGTAAGGTGTTTGCTTGTGAAGCCAAAGGACCCAGGTTCGATTCCCCAGGACCCACATAAGCCAGATAGATGCACAAGGGTCACATGCATCAGGAGTTCATTTGCAAGGGCTACAGGCCCTGGCATGCCCATTCTCTCTTTGTCTCCTCTCTGCTTGCAAATAAATAAGTAAATAAAAACGAAAAATTATTTTAAAAATAAATAACTTCTTGAGAACCCTATGGAAGTAGGAGTAAGTGAGGGGCTTGTCCCAAAAGCATGAGGACTGAGTTTGAACCAGTACCTGTGTATAGCCAGGTGTGGTAGCAAGTGCTGTAATCCCATTGTTTGTTTGTTTTTTTTTAATTTTTTTTTTTTAAAATTTATTTATTTGAGAGCGACAGGCACAGAGAGAAAGACAGATAGAGGGAGATAGAGAATGGGCGTGCCAGGGCTTCCAGCCTCTGCAAACGAACTCCAGACGCGTGCGCCCCCTTGTGCATCTGGCTAACGTGGGACCTGGGGAACCAAGCCTCGAACCGGGGTCCTTAGGCTTCACAGGCAAGCGCTTAACCGCTAAGCCATCTCTCCAGCCCTCTAATCCCATTGTTGAAGTAGAGAGAGAAGGGTCCCTGGAGTTCATTGGTCAGCTAGTCTAGTGGGTGAGCTCCAGGCCAATAAGAAACTGTCATGGGCTGGAGAGATGGCTTAGCGGTTAAGCGCTTGCCTGTGAAGCCTAAGGACCCTGGTTCGAGGCTCGATTCCCCAGGACCCACGTTAGCCAGGTGTACAAGAGGGTGCACGCATCTGGAATTCGTCTGCGGTGGCTGGAAGCCCTGGCCTGCCCATTCTCTCTCTTTCTACCTCTTTCTCTGTCTGTCGCTCTCAAATAAATAAATAAATAAGTAAATAAATAAATAAAAAAGAAACTCTGTCACAAAAAGAAATGTATGTCGTACCTGAGGAATAACCCCTGATACTCAACACTCAAGTATACACATGTGCTTGTGTACCTGTACATATGTGCCCATAGATATGTGAACATACACATTCATGTGCACACACACAATGTGCAAAAAAAATGTGGAGGTCTGGTATGGTTAAACACCTGTTATGCCAGCTCATGGGAAGCAAAGCAGGAGGATTGCTGAAAGCTGCAGTGTAGCCTAGGCTGTGTAACTAAATTTTTGTTGTTGTTGGTTTTCGAGGTAGGCTTTTACTCTAGCTCAGGCTGACCTGCAATTCACTATGTAGTCTCAGGGTGGTCTCAAACTCATGGCGATCCTCCGGCCTCTGCCTCCTGAGTGCTGGAATTAAAGGTATGCGCCACCATGTCAAGCTTTAAAATTTTTTTAAATACAATTTTAGGGCTGGAGAGATGGCTCAGCAATTAAGGTGTTTGCCTGCAAAGCCTAGAGACCTGTGTTTGATTCTCCAGGACCCTCGTAAAGCCAGATGCACAAGGTGGCACATGCGTCTGGCGTTCACTTGTAGTGGAGGCCCTGGTGTACCCTTTCTCTTCTGTCTCTCAAATAAATAAAAATTTAAGTTAAAATTTTTTTTTTTTTAGGTAGAGTTTCACTCTAGCCCAGGCTGACCTGGAATTCACTCTGTATTCTCAAGGTGGCCTCCTCCTACCTCTGCCTCCCTAGTGCTGGGATTAAAGTCATGTGCCACCATGCCTAGCCAAAAATAAAATTTTAGGTAATGGAATTAATTTTACAGAAAGTGATTCTAACAGACCCAGTTTGAGGTGAAGAGAGCTATGATGGTAGTTTCCCTGAGAATTTTCCAGAGAAACGCAAAAGAGAGGGGGACTTTTTCCAGAGTACCATCTAAGTTAATGAAATTTTTTTTTGTGTTTTTTGTTTTGTTTTTTGTTTTTTGTTTTTCTAGGTAGGGTCTCACTCTAGCCCAGGCTGACCTGGAATTCACTGTGTAGTCTCAGGGTGGCATTGAACTCTCCATGATCCTCCTACCTCTGCTTCCCGAATGCTGGGATTAAAGATATGTGCCACCACACTAGGCTAGTTTTTTGTTTGTTTTTATGGTGCTAAGAAGTGAAGCCAAGACCTCATTCATATTAGGCAAGCAGTATATTACTGAGCTACACCCTCAGATCTTTAAAGGAATAGAATATAAATCAGTGTACACATACTTTAATGGACTAGATCGTAAGAGTCAGCAAACACATTATTTACAGATAGATTTTGATTATTCTCTGACAGCTTAAGGAAGTTATTTTTGCTTAAGTTTTACAGCTTTTTTTTCTTCCTCTTCTTTTCCATCTTACCTCTATCATTGCCCAGAAACCACTATTCTAGAAGTAGAAGTGAGGAAGACGTAGAAAAGGAGGAGCAAGTGCTTTAACTTCTAAGCCATCTCTCCAGCCCTGAAATATTATTTTTAAAAAACAAAAATGAGCTGGGTGTGGTGGCCTTCCCCCACTCAGCACTTGGGAGACAGAGGTAGGAGGATCGCTGTGAATTCAAGGCCACCCAGAGACTACAGAGTGAATTCCAGGTCAGCCTGGGTAGAGTGAGACCCTACCTTGGGAGGAAAAAAAAAGAAAGAGAGAGAGAGGACATTAGAACAAGCAGCTAGCAGTCCCTGCTACATTCAGCGTGTACAAGTGACATGATGCCATTAAGAACAGCTAGGTTGAGACCGTGGAGTTTTAGCAGTAAAGGTGGCTTTGAACCAGACCCAAGCTCACGTGAGATTTAAAGGGAAATAGTCAAATGGTAATCCACACTACCGGAAGCAAAGGTCACATTTGCTTCCACTCATAAATCCCTGATTGCTTCCAGGCTGAGGAGAAGCTGCTTTTCCAGTAGTAGTAACTAGAGCTCAGTTAAAACTGAAAGGAAGGCTGGGCGTGGTGGCACACGCCTTTAATCCCAGCATTCAGGAGACAGAGGCAGGAGGATCATCATGAGTTCAAGGGCACCCTGAGAATACATAGTGAATTCCTGGTCAGCCTGGGCTAGGGTGAGACCTTACCTCAAAAATAAATAAATAAAAACCCTTCCTGATGTCCTTTTTAGTTTTTCAAGGTATGGTTTCAACATAGCCTAGGCTGACCTGGAATTCACTATGTAGTCTCAGGCTGGCCTCAAACTCACAGCAATCCTACCTCTGCCTCCCAAGTGCTGGGATTAAAAGACATGCGCCACCACACCCAACATCTGCTGTCCATTTTTATCATGTCCAAGAAGGTGACCTCTGATCCAGCAACCTGACCATCACAACTGATACTTTGGGGCTCATTAGAAAATGCATGTATATGGGGCTGGACAGATGGGTTAGCAGTTAAGGCATTTGCCTGTAAAGCTGTATTATCCCAATTCGATTCTCCAGAACCCACATAAACCAGATGCACAAGGGGGTGCACGCGTCTGGAGTTTGTCTGCAATGGCTGGAGGCCCTCGTGCACCCATTCTCTCTCTCTCCCTTTCTCCTTTCTCTGTCAAATAAGTAAAAATAAAATATTTTTAAAATGCATGTATATATATTTTGAGGCAGGGTCTTACTCTAGGCTGACCTTGAACTCAGGGCTTCTGAGTATTGGGATTATAGGTATGAGCCACCACTCCCAGTTCTTTAAATAAACCATGGCTCTGGGAATAGCATTATCCATCCATGTAGGGTACCTTCATTCATTCTCTTATTATTATTATTGTTACTGTTATATATAGTTTTCAAGATAGGGTCTCAAACCTCTGCCTCCTCAGCTCTGGGATTAAAGGCCTGTGCCACCACACCCAGAATCTTATTTTTTTAATTATAATTTTATGTAATTTGCAAAGTGATAGGTTTCCATATGACTTTCATATCTCCTAAGGAAAATTTATAATTCTTAGCAAGTATTTTTTTTTCCCCTTCTTGGCCAAATTTATTTGAGGAATGTGTTTGTCTGTGATCTCTGATAGCTGAGGTTTTAGGTATATCTTGTGACTTGAATGCAGACTTTTTTTTTTTTTTTTTTTTTGAGGTAGGGTCTCAGTCTAGCCCAGGTGACTTGGAATTCATTATTGTAGTCTCAGGGGGGGCCTCATACTCTTGGTGATCCTCCTACTTCTGCCTCCTGATTGCTAGGATTAAAGGCGTGCACCACCACACCCAGCTATGAGTATAGACTTTTTATGTGCTCCGATTAGGTCGACTGGGAAATCTCTGAGGCACTTACTAGGTCTGATTGACCTTGTAGAGCCTAAATTGCTTCTAGAAGACATCCTCCAGCAGACCCACTTTGTAGGAGATGTCTCGCCACCACAGTATATTCTGGGTAGCTGCCCTGCACTTCTGGGCAGTGCTGCATAATTAGCAAGTAATGAGCTCATAGTCTGGGGAGCTTCTGGCATGACTGAGGCAAAACAGGTGAGCTGTCGTGCCACTCACATGTGGCTTCCGCTCCGACAGCACTTCTCCAGAGCAGAGTCCAAAGAGAAGCAGAAAGACTTGTGCTCGGGAACTGAACCCTAAGACTCCATTATTGTGTGACAGCGTGCTGAACCCCTGCTTGTCATATTGATGCAACCAGAATAGATTGTCATATCTTTTGCTGTTTGTTTTTTCCTCTTGGTTTCTCTTTAGAGGGTAGAGAATGTGAAGCTATGTTGTTTTCTTTACACAGAGGATGACGATAGACCAGTGTAAGTTTGGGAAAGATTCTGGTTCTGGTTTGCTTGTGGTGCTGGGGATCAAACCCAGGGCCTCAGGCATGTCAGGCAAGCTCTCTGCCACTGAACTACACCCGCAGCCCCAGTTTCTGTGTTGTGACGCCAGTGCAGATTCTAATCTTGGGTCCTTTCTTTAGCACTAACTAGTATGAAAATGCCCTTTCTGGGAGCCTGGCGAGCCACTCTACCCTTGTGAAGATCTGGGTCAAGGGTTTTCCTGACTGCCAGTGTCCTTCAAAATTGAGAGCCTGAAGCAGAATTTCCCAAAGCATGTTCCAGGGATTATCTGCCCCCGGATATACTTTGGAAGCAGTGCTTTCATAATCAGGTTTGTGAAATTCTGCATTGTGTTTTCTCCCAGCCTTCATCATGCTCATTAGTATATTTAAAGCCTCTTAAGAGGTTCTGCCATGAGCAGTTTTTGAAACTATTTTGACACAGCAGTTCTATTTCTATGCAAAAGCTATTAATATCCATGGAACTAGTGTATTTAAGATACACATTTGGGGAAATGCCAGGCTATATTATCACTAGGAAAAATTATTGGTATAGCTTTGGTTTAGGCAGAGCCTAATGCTGCCTTTGATTTCATTTCTCTCCCTCTGGTTCCTTGGAGAACTCTCCTATGTGATCAGGAAAGCCAGTGTCATCCTGGGCTAGTGAATCCTTAGCCTACCTGGGTTGGAACCTGAGGCCTTCCCTGAACCCAGAAGACACTGCCTAACTCAGCTCATTACTTTAAGAGTGCCTGTGGCTGGAGGGGCTGGGCGGAAGCACAAAGAGAACACTGGCCTGTGTCAAGTTACCTGATGTTGAGAAGTCAGGCACTTTGCTTTCTTCCTCCACTTAGAGAGCTGTGTGTGTAGACTTGGGTGGGATCTATCTTAAGGACAAGAGTGCCAACTCCTCTTTTCTTTTGGGCAGAATCCTAATGCACCTGGCTAGCTGGTGGTGAGCAGGAGCTTTGGGGCCATTGTGGTTGGCTCCCCAAGGAAAGCTTTTGAAGCCAATGGATGCGTTCACGGGCTCGAGTCTCAAGAGGAAGTTTGATGATGTGGATGTGGGCTCATCAGTTTCCAACTCAGATGATGAGATCTCCAGCAGTGACAGTGCTGACAGCTGCGACAGCCTCAATCCTCCTACAACTGCCAGCTTCACACGTGAGTGAGCTGCTGCTCCTGCCTGCCTGCCCCCATGTCCCTAAACATGGAGCCCTTGCAACTTGAGACGCCTGTCTGTTCAGCTTGGGGATTTGCTCTTTTTTTTTTTTTTTTTCCTTAAGAGAGGGAGAGGGAATGGGTGTACCAGGGCTTCCAGTCACTGCAGTCTAACTCCAGACACATGTGCAACCTTGCGCGCTTGTGTCACCTTGTGCATCTGGCTTACGTGGGACCTGGAGAGTTGAACATGGGTCCTTCGGCTTCATAAACATGTGCCTTAACCACTAAATCATCTCTCCAGCCCTTGCTTTTTTCTTCTTTTTGAGGTAGAGTCTCACAGACCAGGCTGACCTGGAATTCACTATGTAATCTCCAGCTGGGCTAGAGCTCACAGTGATCCTCTTCCCTCTGCCTCCCAAGTGCCAGGATGAAAGGCGTGCACCTCTGCGCCCGGCTAAAGGAGATATTTTAATGGCACGGCCGCCATGCCTGGCCCCAAGCTTATAATTGTGTTAGACTGCATTCATAGCTGTCCTGGGATGTATGTAGACTATGAGTTCAGTTTGCCTGTGAGGGTTATTCTTGGGCTAAATCTAGCCCCTTCTTGTTTTTGTAAATAAAATCTTAGTGGAGCACAGTCATACCCCTTGTTTGATTGCTTGCATGCTATTGCAGCAGACATGAGTAGTTGCGACAGAGACTTCATGGCCTAAAATACTGATTACTATGCTTTTTAAGGAACACATTTGTCATCCTCTGTGGTAGATCACTGTCTAATAGAATTTTTTATTATGATAGAAATGTTTCCCAGCTGCCTGTCCAGTGGTAGCCATTAGCCATGTGTGGCTCTTGAAATGTGGTTGGGTAGCTGAGGAGCTGAATTTTTTTAATTTAATTAGCTTAAATTGCCTCACGTGACAGTTTTCTTTTCTACTTAAAGAACACCTAGCAGTCCCCTTCCCAGTGTTGTCTAAAAATAAATTTCATGGTCATTTATTTTGATGAAGTCAGTCTGGAGGCAGTGGTATGTGCCAATTGAGGCTCAAGGCCCCTTCCAGTTGTGCATTTAAGACTTGAAAATATTAGAAAGTTCTGTAGGCACACAGCATGTTTGGAAAAGGGTCGTTAGGGGTGCAGGTGAAAGAGAGAGGGTGAAGGCCCTAAGCAGGCCATCTGGGTTAATGGCCCCTCTCTGCCCCCTTCAGCCACATCCATCCTGAAGCGGCAGAAGCAGCCTCGGAGGAAGAGCGTGCGCTTCGACCAGGTGACCGTATACTACTTTGCCCGGCGCCAGGGTTTTACCAGTGTGCCCAGCCAAGGCGGCAGCTCTCTAGGTATGGCTCAGCACCATAACTCTGTGCGCAGCTACACGCTTTGTGAGTTTGCACAAGAGCAAGAGGTGAACCATCGTGAGATCCTTCGTGAGCACCTGAAGGAGGAGAAACTCCATGCCAAGAAAATGAAGGTGCTTATGGGTTATGGGATTGCTTCTTCCATGGCAGAGACAGGAACTGGGGCAGAGGATGTAGGCTGACCAGAGATCTCACTCATTTCTGTGAGAGCTCTCAGCCTTTCACCTGTTTTCTTTTTATTTTTTTTCCCCCTTTAGTAGGGTCTCTCTTTAGCCCAGGCTGACCTGGAATTCACTGTGCAGTTGCAGGGTGGCCTAGAACTCATTGCGATCCTACCTCTGCCTCCCAAGTGCTGGGATCAAAGGTGTGTGACACCACGCCTGGTTTGACTACTTACACCTGTTTTCTAACTACAGTGACATTCAGTCTTCCCTTTCTTCTGAGGAATTCAGTCCCTGACCCTGTCACCTTCCTGCTGCTCTAGTAACAGCTGGGCAAATACACTCTTCTTGTCAGTAGCAGTGAAGGCCTTCTGCCCTTTCTCTAGAAAACTACTCCTCCACCCCCTGCTAAATCTAGTAGAGACATGATCTATCCAAAGAGTATAGCAGCCTGCCTGGGGCCTGCCTTGTAGGGAATTCTAGGGACAAAGCCATGCAAACCGAAGACTGAGATTCAGGATTTCTACTTACTACCAGGGTACTTGCTGAACACCTGCGATGTTGGTGGCAGTGGATGGCAAGAGAAAACCTGTGCTTCACCTATCCAGGACTTTCCCCATGTTTAGCACTCTGTAAAGGTGACAGTATCATAAATGTATTTAGTCGGGCTGGAGAAATGGCTTAGCAGTTAAGCGCTTGCCTGTGAAGCCTAAGGACAAGGATTTGAGGCTCTATTCCCCAGAACCCATGTTAGCCAGCTGCACAAGGGGCCACACACATCTGGAGTTTGTTTGCAGTGGCTGGAGGCCCTGGTGCACCCATTCTCTCTCTCTCTCTGCCTTTCTCTCTCTATTGCTCTCAAATTAATTTTTAAATTAATGAAAAAAGTTTAAAAAATGTATTTAGCTGGGTGTGGTGGCACATGCCTTTAATCCTAGCACTTGGGAGACAGAGGTAGGAGAATCTCAGTGAATTGCAGGTCAGCCTGACCTACAGTGAAACCCTACCTCGAAAAACAAAACAAAAAAACCCTCAGTTTCCTGCCTTCAATCCCACCCAAAGGCTGTATTACAAGCATGTGTCACCATGCCCAATCTTTCCCCAAAAATACCCAGTTGTCCCAATACTATTTAATGAGTAGAAGATGTTTCACTAATTTGAAACGCCACTGGATCATGATATTCAATTCTCTTACCTGCATACCTCTGATCTCTCCTGGGAGAGTGCTGGGAGGTCAGAGGCAATCCAAATCCAAAGAAAGGCACTTGGTTGCCCACCTGGTACAAAGGTAAAGACTGGAGAGCCCCACTCACCCAGTCCCCCCAAACAATGGGGTGGAAGCACGCTACTGCTTTAGTGTGTTGCGTCATCTCTCCTGGGAGCTGTTTAGTTGATCCTTCCCCCCACACTACTCTGGTTGCCTGACAAAAACAAACCAAAGAGTCCAGTCACTTGCTTTCAGCCTGCTAGCAGCTTCCAGAGCCCCAGGGACGGAGGCCTCATTTTCTTTACTTAGGTTCTCTAGTAAGTTTGCAGAGCTCATTCAGCCGCAGGTTATCCCTGTCCTTCCACACAGATTCCCTTTTCTGATTCCCTGTACTGGTGCAGAAAACCCAGATTCCTGCCCATAGATACCTCACAGTACGCTGCCCTGCATCCTCATGGAGGTTTTCTTCAAGCCAGATGAGGGTTAGGGAAGGTGAAACAGTGGAAAGAGTGCTTGCCTGGCATGCATGAGGCCCTGAGTTCAGTCCTCATCCCTGCCCCCACAAAAATACAAAAAACAAACAAAAGAAAAACAGAATAGCTGGACATGGTGTCACACACCTTTAATCCCAGCACTCGGGAGGCAGAGGTAGGAGGATCACTGTGAGTTTGAGGCCACCCTGAGACTACATAGTGAATTTCAGTTCAGCCTGAACTAAAGTGAGAGCCTATCTTGAAAAGCCAAAAAAGAAAAAAAAACAACCCAGAATAGAATGACATATTTCTTCTGGACCCTGAGATTGAGGGCTTTTTTGGTTTGGTTGGTTTTTGGCTTTTCAAGGTAGGGTCTCACTCTATCACTCTAGCCCAGGCTCTCCTGGAACTCATTCTGTAGTCCCAGGCTGGCCTTGAACACACAGTGATCCTTCTACTTCTGCCTCCTGAGTGCTGGGACTAAAGGCAAGTGCCACCATACCCAGCCATAGGTAGCATGATAGTTGTTGATTACTTGCTTTTATTACTCTTTTTTCTTTTCAAATTTACTTTATTTATTTGAGACAGAGAAAGATACCAGGGCTTCCTGTCACTGCAAATAAACTCCCGACACATATGCAACTTTATGCATGTGACTTTAAATGAGTACTGGGGAATCAAACCCAGGCTGTCAGGTTTTGCAAGCAAGGCTTTAACTGCTGAGCCATCTCGCTAGCCCTATTATTTTTTTTTTCTAACTGTTGAGATTCAGGTTTGTTGACAAAGACCTGGTAGGCTGGTATACTATATTTTAATGTACTCTTTCTCTAATGGTAGTCTTTGGTTCTCCAACATATAAATTGAAAGATGTTTATAAGGCCATCTGTGTAGTTTAGCTGTACCATTTAGCCATTGATAGAACTTCTTTGTTAAGTGAGCAAGTGAGTTAAGTTTACGGAACATGTCTAGAAATGGAGGAAATGTTTGTGGATATGCCAAAGTGTACATGTGAAGAAAAGGACCTTAGGTGACGTCTTTGCCGTCCATCTTGTTTGAGACAGGTACTCTGTATATCAGGCTAGCTGGCCTGTGAGTTTCCAGGGATTCTCCCATCTCCACCTCCCATCACTGGAGATGTGATGGGATCATAGACACATGCTACTACACTGGGCTTGATGTGGATTTTGAGGGTCCAAACTCAGGTGTTCATGCTCACACAGCAAGGGTTTTACCCACTGAGCAATCAGTCTCCCCAGCCCTAAGAGAGGCTTCAAAACATTTTTTTAAAGCCGGGCGTGGTGGCGCACGCCTTTAATCCTAGAACTCGGGAGGCAGAGGTAGGTGGATCACCATGAATTCAAGGCCACCCTGAGACTACATAGTGACTTCCAGGTCAGCTTTGACTAGAGCAAGACCCTACCTCAAATAAAAAAAAAAATTTTCTTAGACTGGATCTTGTTTGATTGGTGCTGAGAGCCTCAGCCTCAGCCCTGGCCTCCTGATAGCTGGGATTACAGGTGTGTTACCACAGGATTTTGAGGAACTTGAACCCACTCAGGTTGTCTCTTGTGTTGATAGGATGATGCTGGAGCTGCATAAAATCTCTCTCCTCCTGCTCTGGTTTTATTGTCTCGACCCGTGCTGTCCAGTATGGTAAACCAGTAATCAGGCGCATACATTTAAAATTTAGTCATTTTCGCGGTCCTAGTGCTGTGCTGCCTGCGGGACAGCGCTTCTCTTCGCATCACTGCAGCAGCGCAGCCCAGTGCTGCTGTGGTGCTCTCTGTGAAGAGGCCCGTGTTGCCCAGTGCGCCAAGGTTGACCTTTCCTGTGTCTTGGCAGCTGACCAAGAATGGGACAGTGGAGTCAGTGGAGGCTGATGGCCTGACACTGGATGACGTTTCAGATGAAGATATTGACGTGGAAAATGTGGAGGTGGATGATTACTTCTTCCTTCAACCCCTGCCTACCAAACGGCGACGAGCCCTACTAAGGGCTTCTGGGGTCCACCGCATTGACGCCGAAGAGAAGCAGGAGCTTAGAGCCATCCGCCTGTCTCGGGAAGAGTGTGGCTGTGACTGTCGACTGTACTGTGACCCAGAAGCATGTGCCTGTAGCCAGGCTGGGATTAAATGCCAGGTCAGTCCTAGTTGGCCTGAGAAGGGGGTGGCGTGGCATGGGTACCAGTGCAGATGGAAGGCTGCCTGCCCATCCAGGGATGGAGGACCAATGGCTATGAACATAACCTAGCTTCCAACACCCCTCAGCCAACGAAGAAAACAAGCATGACAGGACCCTTGGCTGTAGAAGTTCCATTAGTTTTTGTGTGTTTCCTAGTGCAGAGATATAGCAAGGGGATCATTTAATAAGTGTTCCTTAATACTGACCTTGAGATAAAAGGAAGCAGAGCAGTGAGGTAGCCTGTGGATTCTGTAATTGTGTAAGAATCACAATGGCTTTGAGATCCTGTACTTCAACTTCAGGATCAGACCTGGGCTAGCAGAACTTAAATCTTTCGGTTCCTCAAAGAAAGTTATCCCTTTGTTGGCCTTCTGACAGGGACCATTTGAAAGGTACATCTCAGTTGGACATGGTCACTCATTCCTTTAATCCCAGCACTCAGAGGCTATGGTAGGAGGATCTCTGAGTTTGAGGTTAGCCTGGGCTAGAGTGAGACCCTGCCTTAAAAAAAAAAAAAAAAGTACCCAGGCGTGGTGGCGCATGCCTTTAATCCCAGCATTCGGGAGGCAGAGGTAGGAGGATCGCTGTGAATTTGAGGCCACCCTGAGACTACAGAGTGAATTCCAGGTCAGCCTGGGCTTAGAGTGAGACCCTACCTCAAGGAAAAAAAAAAAACCAGTGCACTTCATTGGATCAGTGGAGCCTATCTACCATCAGTATTATCCCAGAGATTGAAGTCCATGTAGAACCTGGACATGGAGGGTGTGGATGCTGGGTCTTTGAGGTTGAACTTTCCCTAACCTTGTCTTGTTTTTAGTTACTAACAATGCGCTGTAGTCAGTCTGGCCAGATAACTCTTTCCAAACGAGCTTCATGATGAATCAGTCTATTATTCACAGACCTAAGAACAGTCCCAAGATGGAACGAGAGGAGAGAGTTTGTCATTTTCTGAGGCAAAGTCTCATGTCTTGATCTCAGAACTTGCTATGTAACCAAGGATGACCTTGAACTTTTAATCTTCCTGCTTCTTTCTACCTCCCAAGTATTGAGATTACAGTTGTGTACCATCACATCCAGCTCTGGCAGGGAAGATTTCTGTAAGTTGAAATAGGAAAACATTTTGTAAAGATTTGTGGTTTTTTTTTCCTTCCATTTACATTTTCTTTTTTGGATATTAAGGGGAGATGTGGAGGTAAAAAAGCATCTCCTTTCCAGATACCCCTAGGTATAATGTTAATTATCTTGGTAACTGCTTCAGAACTAATCAGCCCTTAGGGAAAATGCAGCTAGCTTGAACAGCTGGCCATTGTTTGAACCTTCATTCTAGCACCTTAGCAAGCTGAGAGGCACCTTCACTAGTTTCCAGAATGTATCATTTTCAAGGAGCAAGATCCTCCCCTCACTCCCTATGCCTGTCACTGCAGAAGGCACGGGCTTTTGCTCAGGCTTTGCTTGTCTCAGTAAAGGAGGGAGTTCTGGAAGCTGCTCTGAGATATCTGCATTCACAGAGGAAGCTCTAGTCTTGCTAACTGAGAGTCTTTGATGGGATTTTTGTCTGACAGCCCAGGGGAGAGAAGAAATGACTCTCTTGAGGTCACACCACTAATTCATGGTCTGATAAACACTGTAGTGCGGAATCTCAAATCCCTGCTGCCTTTCTTTGCCAGCTTATGTCACCTTGTCCACTGTTAAATCTGTAGGACTTATCTTGCTTTAAACCTTCTGTGCCTCCTGCAGGTGGACCGCATGTCCTTTCCTTGTGGCTGCTCCAGGGATGGCTGTGGGAACATGGCTGGGCGAATTGAGTTTAACCCAATTCGTGTGCGGACTCATTACCTCCACACTATCATGAAGCTGGAGTTAGAGAGCAAGCGGCAGGTGAGTCGTCCGGCAGCCCCTGAGGATGAGCCCTCGCCCGCTGCTAGCTGCAGCCTGCCAGGAGCCCCAAGCTCTGAGACCCAGGACTTCCAGGAGTTCATTGCCGAGAACGAGACGGCAGTGATGCACCTGCAGAGCGCGGAGGAACTGGAGCGGCTCCAGGCAGAGGACGACTCCAGCGGCTCGAGCGCCAGCCTGGACTCCAGCATGGAGAGCCTGGGCGTGTGCATCCTGGAGGAGCCTCTGGCTGTTCCCGAAGAGCTGTGCCCAGGCCTTGCCGCCCCCATTCTCATCCAGGCTCAGCTGCCCCCAGGCTCCTCTGTCCTGTGTTTTGCTGAGAACTCTGACCACCCATCAGCCTCACCAGTGAGCAGCCCATCCTACTTGAACAGCGGGCCCCTGGTCTATTACCAAGTAGAGCAGAGGCCAGTCTTGGCAGTGAAAGGAGAGCCTGGTACAGAAGAAGGCGCGGCCTCTTTCCCCAAGGAGAAGGATCTCGGTGTCTTCTCCCTCCCTGTTACCTCACTGGTGGCTTGCAGCCCCTCAGACCCGGCAGACCTCTGTAAGACAGAGGTGGGGAAAACGCCCACTCTTGATGCACTATTGCCCGATGATTGTAGCCCTGAGGAGCCTGAGAGTGAAGACTTCCAGCCCTCTTGGTCCCCCTCTAGCCTCCCCTTCCGAACGGACAATGAAGAGGGCTGTGGAGCACAAAAGAGCTCCCAGCAGCGTGAGGAGCGGACCCCTGAAGAGGCTGCCCTAGAACTCCCTCTGGCAGTGTGACCCAGGGTGCAGTTCCTATCTCCGACTCATTCTCTACTTACTATCTAACACCATGTCAAAGGAAGACTGCTGCTCCCAGATTATTTTATTGGGGTCTTTGAGAAATGGGTGGGAAAAGATTGTTTGTACATGTATTTTTTAAAAGGAAAACTAGTACCAAGACCAGCCCTAGCTTGATCTGGAGTTAATTTTCTGGGAGGCTGTGCACAGTGCCCAATACTGAGCTTATGGGCCATCAGAACCAAGCTCTAGAGTCACACAGGAGGAGCTAGGTAACTCAAGCAGCTATTCTTCATACACAGGGACCAGAACCCAAGAATCTGAACAGCATGGCAAAGCCCTTTCCTGAGCTCCACAAGCTCATTTCTCTTGAGTGGTCTTAATACCCGTCTTGGTGTATCATAGCCCACTGTTGGAAAGATCACCTAGCTGAATTAGAGAGGAGTGGGTGGAAGGGTCTCTTCTGTACAAAACCTGCAGGGTTTCTAAAATTTTAATCTGCCTTCCTGTGGCCCCTTATTTGGTAAATGCGTTAATATTTGACACGATTAGTGTTTCCTGACCAGCTCCCCACACTGGGGAGTCCTGGTCTGTAACTTGAAGTCTTTTCTTTCATTATGTTCTTAGGTACTAGAGTTAAATCTATACATCTTTTCCTCCATCTTTTTTCCTTTGAAGAAAAAGCTGGGTTGGCTGGGGATTATGCTACAAAGATCCTGAGACTTCTGCAATGTCAGGCAGTGCATACCCATCTCACTGGCCAGCGTGAGCATTAACTGTCCAGAGGATGCCATAGGAACAGGAACAGGCTGCTGTCTGGAGAGAGAAGTCTGTCTGTCATGCTTGCTTGTTTTCCCTCCTGTGTGGGAAATCAGCTTTAAATGGAATAGATGTGGCAATCTAAGGTCACTGATGAGTTTTGGGGGTTTTTGTTTTGTTTTGTTTTTCTATACCTACCTTCATAGTCCTTAGATACACACTTACAAGAGTACTATTGTAACTCAACCCCACAAGTTAAAAATGTTTATTGGACCCTTTCATCTTGGTGATTTATGAAAACTGGAAACCAAACCAATTCTTTACTGCCACATAAAACTCCCAGGTTCCAAAGATTCAAGATCCGATAATAACCTTTGAAACGTACAGAATGGGATTCAAGTTTAGTTCTTACCTCTTTCAGTAGTTCCTGTTCCTCTTATGTCATTAATGATCCAAGATCTGCTCCACTGATTTCTTTAACTTGGTAAAGTTATCTTTGCCTCTGTTTGAAAATGGAAGCACTGGGGGCTGGAGAGATGGCTTAGCAGTTAAAAGTGCTTGCAAGCCGGGCGTGGTGGCGCACGCCTTTAATCCCAGCACTCGGGAGGCAGAGGTAGGAGGATTGCCGTGAGTTCAAGGCCACCCTGAGACTACAGTTTATTCCAGGTCAGCCTGGACCACAGTGAGACCCTACCTCGAAAAACCAAAATAAATAAATAAATAAATAAATAAATAAATAAAATAAAAGTGCTTGCTTGTAAATGGAAGCACTAGGGGGCAAACACAGTTTTTCTTATCATCTTTTATACTGCACTTCTGGTATTACTAACCAGAATTATTATCATTATTATTATCATCATTATTTTTGGTTTCTTGAAACAGAATCTCAATATGTAATCCTGACTGGTGTCGAGCTCATTGGGTGGATCAGGTTGGCCTCAAAACTTGTGGCAATCCTCCTACCTCTGCTTCCTGGATGCTAGGAATTTTATTTCTTCCTGGGTAACAGGTATCTTAAAGCAAACTTCATGTTATGACAGCAACATTTCACTTGTGAAATCTAAATTCTGAGCCTGGTGGGCCCTGTACTTAACTCAGATACAGGTTTTAACCCATTCTGCCTTTCCTGATATATTTTTTAAATACTTTATTTATTTTATTTGAGAGAGAGGACGAGGCAGAGACACATAGAATGGGCGTGCCAAGAGCTTCCAATCACTACAAACTCCAGATGTATGCGCCTCCTTGTGCATCTGGCTTACATGGGTCCTAGGGAATCACACCTGGGTCCTTAGGCTTTACAGGCAAGCACCTTAACCGCTAAGCCATCTATCTCTCCAGCCCTCCTGATTAGTTTGGTTTCGTGTTAGAAGAAAATTCTTATTGAAGTTCATAGGCCCTTATCTCTTCCCATTCCCTCACAAAAAGTTATCTTCAGTACCCAAGGGCTAGATAACTTTCCAAACCAATAGAGTACACCCTTACTCCACTAAAACTCTCAAACTCAGAATTGAAACTTAACTGGGAATTCAGTTGTGGAGAGAAGAATCTTTCTGAAAGTTTATAGGAAGAGAGGGGGTTCTGCACATTCCATCCTTACAAAAGCCCCAGCTTAATTCAGGCTGAGGAATCTAGTTCTCATAAGAAACCCATTAGCCCCTGGAATCAAGTGAACTTAAATTTGTAATTATTATGCTTATTGCCAACTGCAAGATATTTGATATTTCCACAAAATTCCAGTTTCTTAATCTAAATCCATTTCTTTCATTAGTTCCACAATTCTGATTTGAATGCATCTCAAACTTCTGAATGCTAAATATGAACATTAGCATTGACTAATGTGAAGCAAAGGGCCTTTTATATAGCCTAGTCCATCTCATCTCTGGTGCTACTTGAGTTGGACAAATTCTAGCTCACAGTTGCTAGGAAGGTTAGTCCCACTCACTCTAGGTTGGTAAGAAATGACTCATTACCACAACTTCATTTTCAGTTTCCTTTCTCACTGTACACAGGTAGTATTCTCACTGTGAATCCAAAGCTTGTCTGGTTCTCTGAAAACTTTTTCTCTTTAGGTTCTTTAAATTGTGATCATGCTGTATTTAAAAAGAATATTTAAATGTAATATTAAAGAAATATTCAAAGCTGGTGTATTACTCTTTATCTTTGGCTGTGATTAGTAACTTGTTAGAGAAAGGATGCTTCTCTAGCTGTGCATATAAAACTAATTAGGTCAGTTAGGGACTATTAACAATAGCTATTTCATGAGAGAAGTGGAGACTACTCTGTTGGGAGCACCAAGAGCCTGTCTCGCCTAGATACCCTTACGGCCTGATCGGCTGAAGCCGACTCTGCGTCTGCCCTCTTCCCCCTTGCTGTGTCTACTCCTGTGTTTCTCTGTTCCTACCTTTACTACCCTGAGATGTCCAGTGGAAGACCAATTTCAAAGCGGTCCTCAGAGCTTCCATCCCATCAGAAAGTTCCATTCCAATCAATTTAATCCCCATTGGTTTAGGCTATGTCAGTCTCATGAGAGCAACCTTGGGAAAGTGATTAGTGTGTGCATAAGTAATTTCCATCAACTGGTTTCAGGCAACTTTTACTTGGGTTCGAAAACAGTGCTTCATGCGTTTACAATAAGTTATTACAGAACTAAAGGTCACAGATGTGCACAGCAAAACCAAACCCAACTTACTATCTCAATGCAGATCTGGTCTTCCAGGGATGAGCAGCAAATAGTACCTGATGTGTTTTGGCCCGTGGCCCAAAGAAGGTAGCCACTACTGGTTACAGGTGGACTGCCACAACACACAGCACAGTGGAGGCATCAAAGGACTGAAAAATGCATCCAGGCTGTGCGGCCGCCTGGGAACGAGACGATGGAGAAGCACAGGGACGACCACACAGCACTTCTGTGTTACCTCTTCATTTAGAATGTTCTGTAATATTTTAAAAGTGCTCAAAGAATTTTAAACAGAAAGGGAGTGGTTAGTTTCACACCACTAAAGAGGGCAAAAAAAAAAAAAAAAATCTGTGGCCATATCAGAAAGGATTTGTGGTGCACTCAGGAGCAGGCAAAAAGAGTGCCATGAGTTTGAGGCCAGCCTGGGCTATGTAGTGAGTTCCAGGCCAGCCTGGGCTCTAGTAACCTGTCTAGTTGCCCTGTCTCAAATAGGGCAAATTTTTAAAGAATGGGAAGGAGCACATGTATAGACAGAAATGCTCTCGTCTAAGCAGTACCATTCTTGCCAGCCAGAAATGCTTCAGTGAGAAAAGGGAGAGGGGTGGAGGCTATACACAGACCTCAGCGGTAGAGCACCTGTCTAGCACGCAAGGCCCAAGGGTCAGTACTTAGTCCTGGGGGGAAATAAAACTCATAGCTGTAAAGAATAAGGCAGTGGTGCCAGTGTGGCACACAGCTATAATCCCAGCACTCAGGAACTTGAGCCAGGAGGATCCCTTGAGCTCAGGATGTAGAGGCCAAACTGGGCAACACAGACCCTGTCTCAGAAAAAAATAACTATGGCAGCTGATGCATTTGAGCCCAAATGATCCCATCTGGGCAGAGACTGATGTTATGGGGCCTAAACAACGCATCATAGTAAAAGTCCAGTACAGAGGTGGGCCAGTTCCAGCTTAGTATGTGGTGAGATGGGGCCCCACTAGAAAGAGGGCTGGTTTTAGTTCAAGCTGAGAGGAATGTCTGCAAGAACAGTTCTCTTGTGGGTAGTGTGCTGTGAAGCTCGTGGCACCTCCTCCTCCCTCCCACGCACCTGGAGGTGCGCACAGCTGACAAGTGTTGCTTGGTCCCACGTGGCTGCACTGTGCAGCTGCAGGACAGTGCCTCCTCTCCAGGTTCACTCAGCGCCTTGCCTCAAGGTAGTTGGCAGAAAGCAGGACCACGTTGTGCAGCAAGAGGGACAGCTCAGCTTCTGAAAACACCATCAATGTTAGTGGTTTGGCAAGGAAACCATTTGCCTTCTAACTGCCTTGACAAACAGCTGAACACTGGAGGTAGGAGGAAGTCAGGGATGGGAAGCATGGCATCAAAGGCCACTGTCTTCAGAGCTCCTTCATCCCAGCCCTGCACGCATGCGTTTCTTTGCACTCGCCCTTCAATCACATAGCTCAGCCTCTAGTTCTTTGATTTGGTTTTCTTTTGTTTTTTTTTTTCTTTTCAAGGTTGGGTCTCACTCTAGCCCAGCCTGACCTGGAACTCACTCTGTAGTGCCAGCCTGTTCTCAAACTCACAGCAATCCTCCTACCTCTGCCTTCCAAGTGCTGGGATTACAGGTGTGTGCCACCATACCCGGCCATCCTCTATTTCTTGATTCTCACATAATGAGAGTCACCTTTGGATTCTCATGATAGAAGTTGATCCTGTAGGGATATTTCTTGGCTTCAAGGTTAGTAGGCCTACTTATGTCCAAAGGCCCAGACAACATCAATTCCTAGCCAGAGGTTCCAAACTGATCGACAGAGCAAATATCCACCTTCAAACATTTTGTTTAGCCAATGGAGCATATTCTAAGTTTAATGCCCTCAGACCAGTGCTTCTCCGCTGGAACAGTTGTGCCCCTCGTATTTCTTCAATCTCAGGAACATCTGGTTGTCATACTGGGGAGAAGGGGGTATCTCGTAGGTAGAGGCAGATATATTGCTAAGGATCTTTTGTGGGGGAGGGGATTCTGAGGTCTTGCTCTAACCCAGACTGACATGGAATTCACTATGTGGTCTCAGAGTGACCTTCAACTCAAAGAGATCCTCCTACCTCTCTTTCCAAGTGCTGGGATTAAAGGCATGCGCCACCACGCCCGGCATCCCTTGGTCTTAACACGGTCTATAACTAAGCAAAAAGTAGGCATATAAGTTTGTGACCGTTCAATTACACGTATATGCTAAAGTTTTCAGGGTACTCAATTAGTAATTTCAGAATGTACAAAAATGAGTCAGATGTGCTAGTGCATGCCTATCTGTAATTCCAACATTCAGGAGGTAAATGCAGGAGGATTGCCATAAGTTCAAAGCCAGCATGGTCACATCACATTCCAAGACAGCCAAAGCTACACAGTAAGACTTTGTCTCAGTGAAAACGATTTGTTTAAAAAGTGACTTGGGGGTTGGAGAAATGGCTCAGTGGTTAAGGCATTTGCCTGCAAAGCCAAAGGACCCAGGTTCAATCCCTGGTATCCACATAAAGTCAGTTGTACAAGGTAGCACATGCATTTGGAATTCATATGCAGTGGGTAGAGGTCCTAGAATGCCCATTCATATTCTCTCTTAAACTAATAAAAAAAAAAAATTTAATGACTTGGGTTTCAGAGGCACAAACAAATTTGTCTTACCTTTGAGGCTGCAAGAAATCTGCAGCCATTCTTCCAGCCAAGTTCGACACCTGTCTTCAGCAATATGGGTAGAATTCAGGCCACGCAGATAACAAGCCTGTGCCAGTCAGAAGTGAAATATACTCAATGATCATACTTGGTAAACCATGGAAATGGAAATCCACAAATAATCCAAAATCACTTTTACATAAATTACAACACCATCCCCATAAGAAACCTTTTACTATAAGCTGGGTATGGCCAGCCTGGAACTACAGAGTGAGATCGGGTCAAGCTGGGCTATAGTGAGACCCTACCTCAAAAAAAGGAAAAAAAGAAAATTTAAAAAAAACACCCTTCCACTTACATTGATGGCTTCAGGAATTTGTTACAATAATGCAAAACTGACTAACACAACTGAATAACACGAAATAGTAGGCTTGAAATACAGTGTCTCACAGAGTATGTTGCACGCCTTTAATCACTGTGAGTTTCAGGCCAGGCAGAGACTACATAGTGAATTCCAGGTCAGCCTGGGCAGAAATGAGAACCTACCTCGAAAACAAAACAAAAAAATTATAGATAGATAGATAGATATTCCTACTTTTAGTTTTGCTGTTTATTTTGAGAGAGGGGAAGAGAGAGAGTGGGTGTACCAGGGCCTTTAGCTGCTGCCAATGAACTCCAGAAGCACATGCCACTTGTGCATCTGCCTTACGTGGGTTCTGGGGAATTGAACCTGGATCCTTAGGCTTCACAGGCAAGCACCTTAGCCGCTAAGCCACCTCTCTAACCCTATTTTTCTTTTTACTTATTTATTTATTTATTTATTTTATATATATATATATATATATATATATATATACACATACATATATATATATATATATATATATATATGTATATATATATATATTTTTTTTTTTTTTGGAGGTAGGGTCTCACTCTAGCTCAGGATGACCTGGAATTCACTCTAGTTTCAAGGCAGCCTTGAACTCATAGTGATCCTCCTACCTCTGCCTTCCAAGCTCAGGGATTAAAGACATGTGCCACCATACCCAGCTTTATTTTTTTTTGGGGGGGTATGTGTTTGTGTTTTTTGGTTTGTTTGTTTTGGTTTTGTTTTTTCAAGGTAGTGTCTCACTCTGGTTCAAGCTGACCTGGAATTAACTATGTAGTCTGAGGA
This sequence comes from Jaculus jaculus, assembly GCF_020740685.1. Lineage (NCBI taxonomy): Eukaryota > Metazoa > Chordata > Mammalia > Rodentia > Dipodidae > Jaculus > Jaculus jaculus. Next base: position 93,690,287 of record NC_059107.1, on the reverse strand, counting down.
TGGCCTCCAACTCATGGTGATCCACCTATTTCTGCCTCCCAAGTGCTGGGAATTAAAGGCATGCAACACCACAGCCAGATTTTTTGGTTCTCCTTTTTATTTATTTTATTTTATATTTTTTAAATATATTTTTATATTTTATTATATTATATTTTTATATTTTTTTATATTTTATTTATTTGAGAGAGAGAGAAACAGAGAAGCAGACAGAGAGTGAATGAGCACACCAGGGCTTCCAGCCGCTGCAGAGGAACTCCAGACATGTGCCATATTGTACATCTAGCACATGGTGGCACATGCATCTGGAGTTTGTTTGTAGTGGCTTTTTTTTTTTTTTTTTTTTTTGGTGTTTCGAGGTAGTGTCTCACTCTAGTTCAGGCTGACCTGGAATTTATTATGTAGTCTCAGGGTGGCCTCGAACTCACAGAGATCCTCCTACCTCTGCTTCCCGAGTGCTGGGATTAAAGGTGTGCACCACCACATCCGGCACTTAAAACAAATATTTAAAAAATACATTTTATGGGGGCTGGAGAGATGGCTTAGCAGTTAAGGTGTTTGTCTGCAAAACCTAAGGACCCAGGTTCTATTCCCCAGTACCCATGTAAGCCAAATGCACAAGGGGGTGTATGCATCTAGAGTTTGTTTGCACTGGCTGGAGGCTATGATGCACCCATTTTCTTCCTCTCTCTCTAATAAATAAATAAAGCTATTTTAAAAATATTTTATGGACTGGAGAGATGGCTTAGGGGTTAAGGCACAGGCCGGTGAAGACTAAAAACCCAGGTTCGATTCTCCAGGTCCCACATAAGCCAGATGCACATGGTGACCCATGCATCTGGAGTTCGTTTGCAGTGGCTGGAGACCCTGGCGTGCCCATTCTCTCTCTGCCCCCCCCCACTGTATTTAATAGATAAAATAAAAATAAAGCTTTAAAAAATTATTTTTGAGCCAGGCATGCTGGCGCACTCCTTTAATACCAGCACTAAGGAAGCAGAGGTAGGAGGATCACTGTGTTTGAGGCCACCCTGAGTCTACATAGTGAAATCCAGGTAAGCCTGAGCTTACCTCGAAAACCCCCCCAAAAAAACCATATATATATATATGTTTTATTTGAGAGAGGGAGAAAGAGGCAGACACAGGGAGAGAGAGAGAGAATGAATGGGTGTGCTAGGACCTCCAACCACTGCAAACGAATTCCAGATGCATACACCACCCTGTGAATCTGGCTTATGTGGATCCTGAGGAATAGAATCTGGGTCCTTAGGCTTTGAAGTCAAGTGCCTTAACCACTAAGCAATCTCTCCAGCCCCCAAATAAAACATCGTTTAAAAATAATTATTAAATTGCCAGGCGTTGTGGCACATGCCTTTAATCCCAGCATTTGGGAAGCAGAGGTAGGATTACCTTGAGTTTGAGGCCACCCTGAGGCTACATAGTGAATTTCATTTCAGGTCAGACTGAGTTAGAGTGGGCCCTACCTTGAAAAAGTAACAACAAAATAATAAAATTAAATTAAATTAAAGTTTAAGAAAATCAAAAACAAAATTGAAGTACCTAATAATCCTAAGGGCTCATTTCACTACCTTAGAGATACTTGCTCAACCATGCTTTTTTGCTGCTCTATTCATAATAGCTAGGAAATGAAACCAGCCTAGATGTCCCTCAACTGATGAGTGGATAATGAAAATGTGGCACATTTAAACAATGGAGTTCTAGTCAGCAGTGAAGAAAAATGAAGTCATGAAATTTTCAGGAAAATGGATGGATCTGGAAAGGATTATACTTAGGTAACTCAGGCCCAGAAAGCCAAACATCACATGTTCTCTCTCATACGAGGATCCTAGCTACAAATGATTAGACTTCTGTGTGAGTAGAAATAAAACTCAATAGCAGAAGGCAGTAAACTAGAAAGGAGATATAAAAGGAATAGAAAGGGAGGGAGGGATGACTTAACAGGATGGTATTGTATATATGTAAGTAGAAGAACAGATTAATTGGGGTGAAAAGGCCTAAGCGAGGTCAGGGGAAGAGATTGAATAAAGGAAAGGTGGAGGGAAGGCTAATCAAAATCTAAGAGGATATAAATAAGTCATATGGAAATCTACCTTTCTTGGACAAATGGAACACTCAGAAGCCACAGATTGTTACTAGAAACTTTTAGTGCCATGGATGGGATACCTTCCAGTGAGCTGTTGGCCAGGGAAGTCCCTGATACTCACAAAACTAACATTGCAGACCATTTGCCAAGGTTCTTGTTTCCAACCAGGAATAGATGGTAAGACCCTATTGCTGAAGATTCCTCATACTTAGGCTGCAAGGTCACTGAGAAATCCTGCTGGAGGGCTGCAGAAATGGCTTAGCCGTTAAGGTGCATGCCTACGAAGCCTAAGGACCCAGGTTCGATTCCCCAGGTCCCACGTAAGCCAGATGCACATTATAGCGCCTGTGTCTGGAGTTCCTTTACAGTGGCTGGAAGCCCTGGTACGCCCATCCTCTCTCTGTCTCCCTCTCTCTTTCTCTGTCTCTAACAAATTAAAAAGAAAGAAAGAAAGAAGGAAGGAAGGAAGGGAGGAAGGAAAGAAATCCTGCTGCAGCTGAGCTGGAAACCTCCTCCATGTAGATCAGCTAACAGAAAGCTGGAAAAAGCTATACTGCATGCAGTTCAATGGGAGAGAGAGAAATCACCAGTGAAGATACCCAGCAGTGGACAATACAAGCCTTAAATTTGGCCAGGCAGGCTAAATGAGCCAATGGGTGCAATAGTAGCATGTCTGTTATGGCAAAACCAACTGCCCTCTAATTGCACTGGAGGCCCACTCCATGGGAAGGAATATATCCCTGATACTGAAAAACTACAACAGGGGTAGTCATGAGCCCTAAGGGTATAATGTCGTATAATGTTGGTTGGTGTTTGGCTAAATCTATACACTATGCTCACCAAACTGCCCAGTAAGCACTTCTCTTAATGTTCATACCCATATATTAATGCTACTCTCACTTTTGGTACAGAACCTTCTCTTTTCAGATGGCAGTGACATTGGGATGTCTCAAAAGGCACCATTGTTCTGAGAAGTGGCAGAGGAGAGCTCAGCACTGAAATATCTCTATCACATCTTCCAAGGCTCAGGGTCTATTGTGGAACAGGTGGCGGAAAGAATGTAAGAGCCAAAGGAAGGGTAGGACTCCTTACAATGTGCTCCTCCAGACACAAAATGGCCTGGATATCCATGACCTCACAGTGCCTGACATTACCTACACAAGACCATCATAATAGGAGCAAAAGAGCATGACATCAAAATAAAAGAGAGACTGTTAAGCCATCTCTCTAGCTTGAGTTGGCTTTTTTTTTAATTTTTATTTTTTTTATAAAAGAAAGACTGATTAAGAGCGGGAAGGGATAATGATGGAGAATGGAGTTTCAAAGGGGAAAGTGGGGGGAGGGAGGGAATTAACACAAGACCATCATAATAGGAGCAAAAGATCATGACATCAAAATAAAAGAGAGACTGATTGAGAGCGGGAAGGGATAATGATGGAGAGTGGAGTTTCAAAGGGGAAAGTGGGGGGAGAGAGGGAATTAACATGGGTTATTGTCTACAGTTATGAAAGTTGTCAATAAAAAATTAATAATAATTTTTTAAAAAATGAAGTGCCTAAAGACTCCATCCAGCTAGAGACCTGGGCTAAAACAGACCCAGTCTTAAAAAAAAAAAAGAAGAAGAAGAAGAGAAGCCAAATGCAGTGACACATGCCTGTAATCTCAGTATTTGAGAGGTAGAGGCAGGAGGTTCAGCAGTTCAAAGTCATTCTTGGCTACATGGAAAATTTGAGGTTAGCCTGGAAAACCTGAAACCATGTCCAAAAAAAAAAAACAAACAAAGAGCTGAGGGGTGGGACTGGAGAGCTATCTCAGTGGTTAAGGTGCTTGCCTTCAAAGCCTAAGGACCTGAGTTCAAATCCCTGCTATCCATGTAAAGCCAAATGCAAAAGTGGCGCATACATCTGGAGTTCATTTGTAGTAGCTGGAAATGCTGGTGTGCCCATTCTTTCCCTCTCTCCTTAGAAATAAATAAAAGTGTTGGGGTATATGCTCTCAGCCCACTCTGGCATCTCTTGACATTGTAATAAACTCTTACCGACTTCACTTCTTGAGCATTTAGCTGGCCAATCCCCAACTTTGCCAGAGCCCTATCCAGCTGGGAGATCACAGTGGTGTGTGTCTTCAAACGCCATCTCAGTAAGGGAGGAGGCAGGTAAGGTGTGAGAAGCATGGCCCGGCTCAAAGCTTTCTGTGACAGAGCAGGACAGGAGAAAACCAACTTGTAATACTTTAAACAAAGACTAGAAATAAAGTGAGCCTCCCAAAGAACTCACCATTTGCATAGCCTGAAGGTGATTAATGCCAAGAGGGTGACCAGAGAAGCACTGTCTGACAGCCAGGATATCAGGTACTGCTGGGCGGGTACCATTCTGCAGCTTGGGAGAGGTAAGAGGTTGATACAGGTTAGGAGATCCTGACTAGCCCCTCTCACTATAGTTGGAGTGCACACTGAACCTAACAAGATTCCGAGTTGGGAGCCAGAGTTAACCGGAGGAATACCTTGGCACACAGGTCTGTCAGGTGCCTCCGAAGCCCTGCATCAGATATAAGAGGGATGACCTTTTCTAAGGAACCAATGATTTCCGGGTGGGACTTCTTCCGGAGAGCATGATAGATGTCTAAGAAATCAGTCTGTTGTTTGGGGGTCCAGAAATGCTTGACAAGTAGTTGCCTGGGAAACAGATACCTAAAAGGAAAAAGAATCACAAAGGTAATTTTCTGAAAGTGACATCTTTCAAAAACCAGCATCTAGCAGACATGTAGACTGTGACAAAGGGGCAGGGACACTGTTTCTCTTCAATGAGTCTCAGTCTGAGGTTTAAAGTTACACTGAATAGCTGGGCGTGGTGGTGCACATGGCAGCTCACACTGGTACTTGGGAGGCAGAGGTAGGAAAATCACCATGAGTTCAAGGCCACTCTGAGACTACATAGTGAATTCCAAGTCAGCCTGGACTATAGTGAAAACCTACCACCAAAAAAAAAAAAAAAAAAACGGGCATGGTGGCGCACACCTTTAATCCCAGCATTCAGGAGGCAGAGGTAGGAGGATCGCCATGAGTTCAAGGCCACCCTGAGATTACATAGTGAATTCCAGGTCAGCCTGGGCTAGAGTGAGACCCTACCTCAAAAAACCAAAAAAAAAAAAAAAAAAAAAAAGTAAAAGTAAAAATAAAAATAAGGGCTGAAGAGATGGCTTAGCGGTTAAGCGCTTGCCTATGAAGCCTAAGGATCCCAGTTTGAGGCTCGATTCCCCAGGTCCCACGTTAGCCAGATGCACATGAGGGCGCAAGCGTCTGGAGTTCATTTGCAGTGGCTGGAGGCCCTGGTGGGCCCATTCTCTCTCTCTTCTCTCCCTATCTGCCTCTTTCTCTGTCTGTCACTATCAAATAAATAAAAATAAATAAATAAATAAATAAAAATAAAGTTACACTGAAGTGTGACATGAAAGGACAGAGCTGGACACTACATGGAATGGTGACGACCTACTTGAAGGACAGACAGTCCCTTCATGTGCACAGCACTGTAAAGGCAGTAGATCAGTAGATCTGACTTTTTTTTTTTTTTTTTTTAAGGTAGGGTCTCACTTTAGCTCACGCTGACCTGGAATTTACCATGTAGTCTCAGGGTGGCCTCGGACTCACGGCAATAGTCCTCCTACCTCTGTCTCCCAAGTGCTGCAAAAGGCATGTGCCACCATACCCAGCTAGATCTGACTTTTAAATTTAGTTATCTACATGCATGTTAATGTTATAGTAAACATGACTACAAATTCCCTGGATGGATTTAGCCAACAGAATAGAGCAGAAGTGAATCTATGACCTCCAACACAAAGCTGCCAAAAGTTATGCAGACAGCTATTTCCCAGAACACACATTGTTGGCTCCCCAAATGTGATGTAAAGCTGCCATGTTGAAGAGCCCACATGTAGGCACTCAGGTTGGTCGTCCAATTTTCCAAACATCCACCCCAAGGCATGAGATATGAATGACTGCAGACCCTTGAAACCAGTCTACTCAACAGCCAAATATCACTGAAAATTGCCAATACCACACAGATGAGAAAAATCAATCTATCTATTTTGGCTCTGCCCCTCTTGACCCACAAAAATAAAACCCTGAGCATACATAGTGAATTCCAGGTCAGCGTGAGCTAGAGTGAGACCCTACTTTGAAATCCCCCCCAAAAAAATAAATTAAAAAAAAAGAAAAAAAATCATGAAGCCAGTAGTGGTTTACAAAGCTCCGAGGCTGTTCATTATAGAGCAACAGACAGTTGAAATAACCCACAAGGTAACAGAAGTGTCATCTTTGGATATGATGTAACAAAGTTACGATATAAGAATATGAAATGCATTGTTTCCGATTTGTTGTTGTTTGAGGTAGGGTTTCACTCTAGTCCAGGCTGACTTGGAAGTCACTACGTAGTCTCAGGGTGGCTTTGAACTCACAGTGATTCTCCTACCTTTGCCTCCTGAGTGCTGGGATTATAGGCGTGTGCCACAATGCCTAGCAACTGTTTCTGATTTTTTGTTTGTTTGTTTGTTTGTTTGTTTTTCAAGGTAGGGTCTCACTCTATAGCTCAGGCTAACCTGGAATTCACTATGTAGTCTCAGGAGGGCCTTGAACTCACAGTGATTCTCCTACCTCTGCCTCCCAAGTGCTGGGATTAAAGGCATGTGCCACCACGCCCAGCTTCTGTTTCTGATTTTTTTTTTTCTTTCAATATAGGGTCTCACTCTGGCCCAGGCTGACCTGGAATTAACTGTGTAGTCTCAGGTTGGTCTCGAACTCACGGCAACCCTCCTACCTCTACCTCTGCCTCCCGAGTGCTGGGATTAAAGGTGTGCGCCACCATGCCCATCTGTTTCTGATTTTTTTTAAGGTTTAGAGATACTTTGTTAGCTTCAGAGAAGGAAAAAAGAGGAAGTACCAAGAGCTCCTGCCATGAGAGAGGAGAGAGGGAGTAAAGGCCGTGATTTGTTTTTGGCGGCAGGGTCTCATTCTACTCCAGGCTGACCTGGAGCTCAACGCAATCCTCCCACCTCAGCATCTGAGCACTGGAATTACAGGCGTGAGTCACCACGCCTGGCTTTATTGTTCTGAAGAAAAAAAATTAGAACTGTCCCAAAAGTTTATGTCTCTCAGGGAGATACTATGCTGAGATAATGGAAAAAATCATAATCTGAACTCACATCACCCAGGGCAGCTGGGACACCACCCTATCATGTGATATGTGAGTACCCAAGATGTTCCTGGGGGATTGTTATGAACCTGGGGATAAGAATGGAGGAAGATGTGGATTTTTGTTGTTTTTGTTTTTATGCAGTCTCACTCTATTCCAGGCTGACCTCCAACTCATGGCGATCCTCCTTTCTCAGCCTCCTGAGTGCTGGAATTAAGGCATGTGCCATACCATCAGACACACACCAGAAATCTGGTTTTTGTTTTCTCTTTTGGTTTTTCAAGGCAGGGTCTCCTTCGACCCCAGTCTGAGCTGGAATTTGCCATGTAGTCTCAGGATGGCATCGAATTCACAGTGATCCTTCTATCTCTGCCTCCTGAGTTCTGAGATTGGAGGCAATTGCCACCATACTCCAGATAAAAAATAAATAAAAAACTAAAACATAAATTTCACTCATAAAAATATTTTATTTATTTTTAATTTACTTTTATTTTTTTCTAATTTATTTTTATTTGTTTATTAGAGACAGAGAGAGGGACAGAAAGAGAGTCAGCACAGGCACACCAGGGCTTCTAGACACTGCAAATGAACTCCAGATGCATCGCCACCATGTGCCATCTGGCTTCTTGGCACCTGGAGAATTGAACCTGAGTTCTTAGGCTTTGCAGGCAAGTGTCTTAACCACTAAGCCAACTCTCTAGCCATTTATTTTTTTTAATATATTTAATTAATTTATTTATTTGAGGGACACAGAGAGAGAGAGAGAATGGATGTGCCAGGGCCTCCAGCCACTACAAATGAACTCCAGACATATGCATCTACTTGTGCATCTGGCTTATATGGGTCCTGAAGAATGGGACCAGGGTCCTTTGGCTTTGCAGAAAAAATGCCTTAACCACTAAGCCATCTTCTCAAGCCCACACAAAAGAAAAAAAATATATATAATATATATGCATATGTATGTGTGTGTGTGTGTGTGTGTGTGTGTGTATACACACACACATACATACATACACACATACATACATACACACACATACATACATACATACATTTGGTATGTATATATATATAATATTTAAATACATATACATATATATTTTGGGGTATTTTTTTTTTGAGGTAGAGTTTTGCTCTAGCCTAGGCTGACCTGGAATTCATTATGTAGTCTCAGGGTGGCCTCAGACTCATGGCGATCCTCCTACCTCTGCCTCCCGAGTGCTGGGATTAAAGGTGTGCACCACCAACAGCACTCAGGGAGGCAGTGGTAAGAGGATCACTGTGAGTTTAAAGCTAGGCTGGGACTACAGATTAAATTCCAGGTCAGCCTGGACTAGAATGAGAGCCTACCTCAAAAAACAAAAATAAGCAGGGCTGGAGATGGCTTAGTGGTTAAGGCGTTTGCCTGCAAAGCCGAAGGATCCTGGTTCGATTCTCCAGGACCCACATAAGCCAGATGCACAAGGGGGCACATGCATCTGGAGTTTGTTTGCAGTGGCTGGAGGCCCTGGCATACCCATTCTCTCCCCCCCCGCACCTCTTTCTCTCTCTAAAATAGATAAATTAAAAAAAGTATTTAAAAAAGTCTATATGAGGCCGGGCGTGGTGGCGCACACCTTTAATCCCAGCACTCGGGAGGCAGAGGTAGGTGGACTGCCGTTAGTTCGAGGCCACCCTGAGACTCCATAGTGAATTCCAGGTCAGCCTGGGCTAGAGTGAGACCCTACCTCAAAAAAAAAAAAAAGTCTATATGAGCTGGGTGAGGTGGCACACACCTTTAATCCCAGCACTCAGGAGGCAGAGGTAGGAGGATCGCCATGAGTCTGAGGCCACCCTGAGACTACAGGGTGAATTCCAGGTCAGCCTGAGCTAAAGCAAGAGCAAAAAAGTAGTCTATATAGTGTAGTGTCAAGGGCAGGGGTAGGGCAATGGCTCAGCAGGTAAGAGCACTTACCACACAAGCACAAGGGCCTGGTTCACCCTGAGTTCAGTTCCCCAGCATCTATGTAGACAGCTAAGCCTGGTGGGCATGTACACCTGTAACCTCAGCCATGGGCGGGGGTGGGGGGGGTGCAGAGCCGGGAGAATGATGGGCTTACTGGCCAGCCAGTCTAGCGGAAAACAGTAGCACCCGGGGCAGTGAGACTGTGACTCAATGAAACGTGACTGAGTGAGAAAAGGACCACTGACATTCTTGTCTAGCCCTGCACCTGTGTGTGGGGGGCACACGCTGGCATCCACCACATACAAACCATACTACATACACACCATCCCACATACACACATACATGCAAAAACAATAACTATACAGTTTCAATGTGCCAGAGAGATGCAAGTGTGTACTCACATCAGCAAGAAGACCAAGTAGTTGGCAAAGGGTGGAATGGAAATGATACCTACGAAAAGGCACTTGGTGACGTCTCGACGGAACTAAACAGAAATAAACACAGATGCAGTTTCAACCCAAGAAAGTTCTTAGTAACATGAACAATCCCTCATCCCATTGTACAGTAAGCAGAATACAGCCCACAAGAAGGACCATGTTTATTTCTGTCAACTTCTAGGTGACAACTTTTAAGTGACAGGTTGCTTGAAGGTATAGCTGTTGATTTGCTAACTTGTTTTGAGGCACTTTACAACAGGCTGACTTGGACTCACAGTGGTCCTCCTATTTTACCTTCCCAAGTGCTGGGATTAAAAGCATGAGCCATGGGCTGGAGAAATGGCTTAATGGTTAAGGTGCTTGCCTGCAAAGCCTAAGGACCCAGGCTCAATTCTCCCAGTTCCCACGTAAACCAGATGCACATGGTGGTGCATGCATCTGTAGTTCATTTGCAGTGGCTGGAGGCCCTGGCGTGCCCATTCTCTCTCCCCCCTCCCCCGTCTCTAATAAATAAATAAAGTGTGAGCCACCGTGCCATGCCAGTGGCTAATTTGTTGTGTTTTCTAAAAATTTATTTATTTATTTGAGAGCAACAGACACAGAGAGAAAGAGGGAGAGAGAGAATGGGCACGCCAGGGCTTCCAGCCACTGCAAACGAACTCCAGACGCGTGCGCCCCCTTGTGCATCTGGCTAACGTGGGTCCTGGGGAACTGAGCCTCGAACCGAGGTCCTTAGGCTTCACAGGCAAGCGCTTAACTGCTAAGCCATCTCTGCAGCCCTGTTATGTTTTCTATCCCGAGTATCTGCTCCAGGGCCTGACTTTATATTGGATATCTGTGAATTCTGCCTGAATGTCTCCTAGATTTTTTTTTTTTTTTTACTGTTTGAAAAATCATTAAGCCAGGGCTGAAGAGATGGTTTAGTGGTTAAGGCCTTTTGCCTGCAAAGCCAAAGAATCCCGATTCAATTCTCTAGGGCCCACATAAGCCAGATACAAAAGGGGGTGCATGTGTCCGGAGTTCATTTGTAGTGGCTGGAGGCCCTGGTGCACCCATTCTCTCTTTCTCTTTCTTTCAAATAAATAAATAAATATTTTTTTTAAATTAGTAAGCCACCTGGGTGTGATGGTACATGCCTTTAATCCTAGCACTCAGGAGTCTGAGGTAGGAGGATCACCATGAGTTTGAGGCCACCCTGAGAGACTATATGGTGAATTCCATGTCAGCCTGAGCTAGAGTGAAACCCTACCTTGAAAAAAAATAAAATCAGTAAGTCTTTTATTTGCTTCCATCCTTTAATCATTAACAGAAAGCTGGAGAAAGCAAAAGTGTTTTCTTTTAAAAAAAATTTTTAAGGTTGGAGAAATGGTTTAGTGATTAAGGTGTTTGCCTGCAAAGCCAAAGGACCCAGGTTTGATTCCCCAGGATCCTCGTAAGCCAGATGCACAAGGTGGTAAATTCATTTGCAGTAGCTGAAGGACCTGACACATCCATTCTATTTGCCTCTTTATCTCTCAAATAAAATTAAGTCAATAATGTTTTTTTAAAATCTACATTTTTTTTTTAAATATTTTTTGTTCATTATTTATTTATTTATTTAAGAGTGACAGACACAGGGAGAAAGACAGATAGAGGGAGAGAGAGAGGATGGGCGCACCAGGGCTTCCAGCCTCTGCAAACGAACTCCAGACGCGTGCGCCCCCTTGTGCATCTGGCTAACGTGGGACCTGGGGAACCGAGCCTCGAACCGGGGTCCTTAGGCTTCACAGGCAAGCGCTTAACCGCTAAGCCATCTCTCCAGCCCTAAAATCTACATTTTTTAAAAATATTTATTTATTTATTTGAGAGAGACAGACACAGAGAGAAAGACAGATAGAGGGAGAGATAGAGAATGGGCGCGCCAGGGCTTCCAGCCTCTGCAAACGAACTCCAGACGCGTGCGCCCCCTTGTGCATCTGGCTAACGTGGGACCTGGGGAACCGAGCCTCGAACCGGGGTCCGTAGGCTTCACAGGCAAGCGCTTAACCGCTAAGCCATCTCTCCAGCCCTACATTTTTTATTTATTTAGCTGCAAGCAGAGAGAGAGAGACTGAGAGAGAGAGAGAATGAGAGAGAAACAATGGGCACACCAAGGACTCTAAGCCACTGCAAACAAACCTCCGATGCATGCACCACCATGTGCATCTGGCTTACTTGGGACCTGGAAAATCAAACCTGAGTTCTTAGGCTTCACAGGCATGCACCTTAACTGCTAAGCCATCTCTCCATCCCTAAATTTTACTTATGATAAAGATACATAGAGAGAATGGGTGTGCCAGGGCCTGTAGCCACTGCAAACGAACTGCAGACACAGTGCCACCTTGTGCATTGGCTTACATGAGTCCTGAGAAATCAAACCTAGTTCCTTAGGCTTTGCAGGCAAGCACCCTAACCAATGAGCAATCTCTCCGGCCCTATTCCTAGATTCTTAACCTCAGCTTCAAAACTGGCTACCAAGTCACTGACAAATACTACTTTCCTGATTCTCTAAAGTTCCTTGAAGATTTTCATATGTTCAAAAACAAACTGGTGGGCAAGGGAGATATCTCAGTGGTTACATGTGCTTGCTTGCAAAGCTTGCCAGACCTGACTCAGTTCTCCAGTAATCACATAAAACCAGGTGCACCAAGTGATGCATATGTCCAGAGTTCACCTGCAGCAGCAGGAGGCGCTGTCACATCCATACTGTTCATATTCATTCTCTCTCTCTCGAATAAATATTTTTAAAAATTGGGGGTGTGGAGATATGGCTCAGCAGTTAAAGGGACACACTAGCCAAGCCTGACTGCCCAAGTTCAATTCCCCAATACCAATGTAAAGCCAGATGCATGGAGTGGCTCAGGCATCTGGAGTGCCTCTGCAACAGTGGGAAATCCGGGCACACCCATGCTCTCTCTCTTGAAAATAAATAAATAAATATGTGTATATAACATATACATATGTATATATATGTATATGCATATATATACATATGTATATATGTTTATTTAGGGGGCTGGAGAGATGGCTCAGCAGTTAAGGCACTTGCCTGCAAAGCCAAAGGATCCAGATTCAGTTCCCCAGGGCCCATATAAGCCAGATGCACAAGGTGGTACATGCAGCTTGAGTTCATTTGCAGTGGCTGGAGGCCCTAGTGCACCCATTCTCTCTTTTCTTCTCCCTCTCCCAGTCTCTCTCTTCCAAATAAATAAATAAAAGTAAAATATATATTTTTTAAAAATTGGACTTTCATGCTTACACATCTTATTCAGAAGGTACCAGAAACTGTATGGTTCTCTGCTACATAGGGCTACAAGGTTAGATAACTCTGACAAATATCTGGAAACCCTTATTTAGGTCTTTTTTTTTTCGAGGTAAGGTCTCACTCTAGGCCAGACTGACATGGAATTCATTCTGTATTCTCAGGGCGGCCTTGAACTCATGGTGATCCTCCTATCTCTGCCTCCCGGGTGCTGGGATTAAAGACATGCACCACCACGTCTGGCATTAGGTCTTTTTTTGAGGCAGGGTCTCACGCTAGCTCAGGCTGACGTGGAACTACTCTGTAGTTCCAGGCTGGCATTGACGTCACAGCGATCCTCCTATCTCTGCCTCCTGAGTGCTGGGACTGAAGGCGTGCGCCACCACAACTGGTGCTTTGATCTCATGGCAGAGAGGGAAGAGCTCGATCAGTGGTAAGTAAGCAAGAGAGGAAAGAGAAGTGTTTGGGCTCTTGGTTAATGGCGATTACCTCACCGTGAACCTCTGGGTACTTGGCCCTCCGGCCCATACCTGTCTCAAATGCTCCATCTCCCGGTAAGAAAGCTGATGAAACTTTATGTTGTGCTTCCACATATTTGTCCTTATTCTTCTAGCCTTTTTGCCATCCGCCCATAACAGCTTTATTCCTACCTCATTAAAGGAGGACAGAATTGATGTTATCCCAGATTGAATCATATCATACCTTCCTATACACACTCGCCCTCTCCAACACTATTCCCTATAAAAGCAATAAGCTAGGTAACTTGAAACTTCTGAGACCAAGTACACCACCACTCTTCCAGCTAAATCAGGCTTCTGTGATCTGTTGTGGAATGGTCTTCCTCGTTGGATCCATTACTCATTCCTTTTTTAAAACTCCAGCTCTGTGACATCAGGAAGTCTTGTTTAATGAACCCTATGTATTCCCCCAGCCAGAAATTAACATTGCTCCTTTCTGGAACGCTGTTTTTGTTTTTTTTTTTTCAAGATAGAGTTCCACTCCAGCCCAAACTAGCCTAGAAATCACTATGTAGTCTCAGCCTTGCCTAAAACTCACAGCCTCTTACCTCTGCCTCCTTGTGTGTCAGAAGTTGTCTATCATAACATCTTTCTAGAAGCACCTTTAAGCGGCAATTAATAATAGCTTAATGTTCAAACATGTATGCAAGAGAAAACATCCCAACTCACACCCCCTACAACAGAGCCTAAAAAGGGATCTTACTTGTTTTAACTCTCTGACATTGCCCAAGGGTTGATTCCAAGATTTCTGATTGGGTCTTTGTTTTTACCTTTCATGAAAGTTGTGTACAGGACATAGAAGCGGGGGAAATGGCGACTCAAGAACTCATGGTACTTCCCACTAATCGCTTTTGTCTTGGTCACCACATAGGAAATCAAGCTCTTCACGTCTGCCTTTGGAGAAAGGTGAAGCTTTGAAGACCTACAAGGAAGATCAAAGAGACCATCTGGGAACTAATCCTAGAAAAGGAGTCCCAAATGTACAACACAAGTAAACGTCTGAAATCCACAGGTGACTTGGAACTAGAGGAGATAATGAGGCTGACAGGGGCAGGTCAGGCATTTAAAAAAACGAGGAAGTGAGGCTGGAGAGATGGCTTTGCGGCTAAAGCACATGCCTGAGAAGCCTAAGTAACCATGTTCGATTCTCCAGGTCCCACGTAAGCCAGATGCACATGGCGGTGCATTCATCTGAAGCTCATATGCAGTAGCTAGAGGCCCTGACGCGCCCATTCTCTCTTCTTTGTCTCAAATAAATAAATAACAAAAAAACAACCACCACCAAGTGGTAGGAGGCGTGTGCAGCCTGTGGGAGCAGCAGGACCCAAGCTAAGAAGCTAAGGCCGAAAGCGTTGGAAAGCAAGGCTGAGAGATGAGCTCAGACAACACGGAGCACCGGGGGTCGGTGGGTGGGGCACCAGCACCCCAGCCGCGGTCCTGCGTGGAAGAACACAGCTGCCGGGCGCCCAGGCGTGGGCCCCTGAGAACCTAGGCATGCCAGGCTGAGCCACGGGAAGGGCTTCCACGGCCGCAGTGCGCTCCCTTCTCCAGGTCCCTCACCGAAGGGCTCCCCAAGCAGGGCCAAAGCGACCAAGCTGCACCCTCCGGGTGACAAGAGTTCCAGGGGCGACGGCCGCGCCCCACAGGGCAGCCCGAGCCCAGCACACCCTGGACAGCGCCATCTTCGCCAGCCAGGGAGGAGGGAGTCTCCGGGTGAAAGTGCGCCGGCGCAGGACGCATGCGCCTCTCCCGAGCGCTGATTGGACTCCGCACGAGCCGGGGGAGGGGAGGGCGCCAAGCCCCAGGGAGCCACGAGGGCCCGGATTGGATGCGGCGGCGCTTCCGGATGCAAGGAGGCCGGATACGAGCTCTCCCCGGGGGAGCGAGGGCTTCTGCCGGAGGAATGGCTTGTGACTGCCCAGGACGCCGTCTCCTTGAGCGGCCTAGTGCCCTCCGCGGTCCCCTGGGGTCTCCCCAGCGCTGCCCTTGACCTCGGCCCGCACCCAGGCCGTTCCTGGCCTTGACAGGTACCGGATGTCGGTTTGGCGGGGTCCCCCGCGCCCTCTGGTGGTGGCGGCTTGATACGGCGGGAGCTGTCCACTTTCAAGCCGGTCTAGTGGCTTAGGGGTTGGAAACCTACAGAATGCCTCCCTTCCCATCCTTCCCATCCCCCTCTCCCTCTCTCCCTCCCTGTTTCCCCTTCTTTCTTTCTTTCTTTCTTTCTTTTTTTAAAGCGGTTAAGGCGTTTGCCTGCAAAGTCCAAAGAACCTGGGTTCGACTCTCCAGGACCCACATGAGCCAGATGCACAAGGGGGCGCATGCATCTGGTGTTCCTTAGCAGTCGGCTCTATTTATTTATTTGAGAGAGAGAGAGATAGGGAGGTCCAGCCGCTGCAAAGGAAGACTCCAGACTCATGCGCCACCTTGTGCCTTGGCTTACATGGGTCCTGGGGAGTCCAACCTGGGTCCTTTACTTTTGCAGACAAGCGCCATTAACCTCTAAGCCATCCCTCCTGCCCTGTTTTTGTTTTTCAAGGTAGGGTTTCCAGCCCAGGCTGACCTGGAATTTACTATGTACTCTCAGGGTGGCCTTGAACTTATGATAATCCTCCTACCTCTGACTCCTGAGTCTTCTTCCTTTCTTAAGGATTTTCTTTATGTATATTTTGCCTCAGTGGGGCACAGAGTATCCTGCTCTCAACTTTGATCATATTAGAGGAAACCTAGCCCCCAGACATGGACTCCACTCTTACTCTTGTAACTAGCTGTGCTTATTTTCGTAGTATTAACAGAATTATAGGTAGTTGGGCTGGAGAAATGGCTTAGCGATTATGGCACTTGCCTGCAAGGCCAAAGGACACAGGTTCAATTCCCCAGTACATATGTCAGCCAGATACACAAGGTGACGCATGCAACTGGAGTTCGTTTGCAGTGGCTGGAGGCCCTGGCATGCCCATTCTCTCTTTCTCTCTGCCAGCCTATTCCTCTCTCTCTCTAATAAATAAATAAAAATAAAATATTTTTTTTGTTTGCTTGTTTTTTCGAGGTAGGGTCTTACTTTAGCTCAGGGTGGCCTCGAACTCATGGCAATCCTCCTATCTCTGCCTCCTGAGTGCTGGGATTAAAGGTGTGCGCCACCACACCAGGCTAAATAAAATATTTTTAAAATATGAGTTATTAATGAGGAAATCAAGAAGGAAGTAAAAAAATTCATAGAGTCAAATGACAATGAGAACACAACATACCAAAACCTTTGGGACACAATGAAGGCAGTCCTAAGAGGGAAATTTGTAGTTTTAAGTGCCTATATTTAAGAAATTAGGTCTCAAGTAACCAACTTAATGCTTCACCCTAAAGCCTTGGAAAAAGAAGAACAAGGCAAACTGAAAATCAGTAGACATGAAGATTAGGGCAGAAATTAATGAAATAGAAACAAAAATATCCAAAGAATCAATGAGACAAAGAGTTGGTTCTTGGAAAAAATAAAACAAGATTGATAAACCCTTAGCAGATCTGACCAAAAGAGAGAGAGAGAAGAGATACAAGTTAATAAAATTAGAGATGAAAAAGGCACCATCACAACAGATACCAGAGAAATTCAAAAAGTTGTAGGGACACACTTAAGGATATATACTCCACTAAGTTTGAAAATCTGAAAGAAATGGACCATTTTCTTGATTTATATGATCTACCTAAATTAAATCAAGATAAGATTAACCACTTAAATAGACTATAACAAATAAGGAGATTCAAGCAGTTATCAAAAACTAAAAAAGTCCAGGTCCAGATGGATTCACTGGTGAATTTTACCAGCCCTAACACTAATGCTTCTTAAGCTTTTCCATAAAATAGAAAAAGAAGGAATCCTACCAAACTCCTACGAAGCCAGCATCATCCTGATACCAAAACTAGAAAAAGATAGAATAAAAAAAGAAAATTACAGACCAATCTCTATCATGAACATTGATGCAAAAATTCTCAACAAAATATTGGCAAACAGAATACAAGAATATATCAGAAAGATCATTCACCCCAACCAAGTAGACTTTATCCCAGAGATGTAGGGATTGTTCAATATAAGCAAACTGATAAATGTAATACATTATATAAATGGTCAGAAGGACAAAAATCACATGATCATCTCATTAGATGCAGAAAAAGCATTTGACAAAATTCAAAATCCCTTCATGATAAAAGTCCTACAGAGATTGGGCATAAAAGGAACATATCTCAGCATAATAAAGGCTATTTATGACAAGGCTACAGCCAATATATTACTAAATGGGGAAAAGCTGGAAGCTTTTCCACTAAAATCAGGAACAAGACAAGGGTGTCCACTGTCCCCGCTTTTATTTAATATAGTACTGGAAGTCTTAGCCATAGCAATAAGGTAAGAGACACATAAAAGGGATACAGATTGGAAAGGAAGAGATCAAATTATTATTTGCAGATAACATGATTCTATACATAAAGTACCTTAAAGGCTCTACTAGCAAACTGTTAGAGCTGATCAATACCTATAGCCATTTAGCAGGATACAAAATAAACACACACAAATCAGTAGCCTTCCTATATGCTAACAACAAACACACAGAGGATGAAATCAGAGAATCACTCCCATTCACAATTGCATCAAAGAAAATAAAGTATCTTGGAATGAACCTAACCAAGGAAGTGAAGGATCTCTACAATGAAAACTTTAAAACACTCAAGCTAGAACCTGCAGAAGACACTAGGAGATGGAAAAACATCCCTTGTTCTTGGATAGGAAGAATCAACATTGTGAAAATGGCAATCTTACCAAAAGCAATCTACACATTTAATGCAATCCCCACCAAATTCCATTGGCATTTTTCACAGAAATAGAAAAAACAATCCAAAAATTCATTTGGAAGCACAAAAAAATCTTGAATAACTAAAACAAATTTGAGCAACAAAAATAGGCCAATGGCATCACCATACCTGATTTTAACCTATACTACAGAGCCATAGTAACAAAAAACAGCATGGTACTGGCACAAAAGCAGATATATAGATCAATGGAACAGAATAGAGGACCCAAGCTATAGCCACCTGATATTTAACAAAAAGGCCAAAAATATTCATGGGAGAAAAGACAACCTCTTCAGCAAATGGTGCTGGGAAAGCTGGATATGTATCTGTAGAAGGATGAAAATAGATCCTTATCTCTCTGTGTGCATAAGAATTAAGTCCAAATGGATGAAAGACCTTAATATCAGACCTGAAACTCTGAAACTGCTAGAGGAAAAAGAAGGGGAAACCCTTCAACATATTGGTATTGGCAAAGAATTTCTGAATATAACCCCAGTTGTTCAGGCAATAAAACCACAGATGTACTGCTGAGACCTCATGAAATTGCAAAGCTTTTGTATAACAAAAGACACTGAATAGAGCAAAGAGGCAACCTACAGAATGGGAGAAAATCTTTGCCAGCTATACATCTGATAGAGGATTAATCTCTAGGATATACAAAGAACTTTAAAAAAAATATGAAATCAAATGACCCAGTTTTTAAAAATGGGCTTTGGAGGGGCTGGAGAGATGACTTAGCAGTTAAGGTACTTGCCTAGAAAGCCAAAAGACCCAGGTTTGACTCCCTAGGACCCACGTAAGCCGGATGCACAAAGGGGTGCACACATCTGGAGTTTGTTAGCAGTGGCTGGAAGCCCTGGTGCACCCATTCTCTCCCTCTCCTTTTGCCTGTCTCTCTCTCCCTGCCTATTTCTGTATCTCTCTCAAGTAAATAAATATTTTTTAAAATGGGCTATGGAACTAAATACAGAGTTCTCAAAAGAAGAAATACAGATGACATATAAACATCTAAAAAAAAAAAGTTCTACATCCCTAGTCATCAGGGAAATGCAGATTAAAACTACAATGAGGGTTGGAGAGATGGCTTAGTGATTCAGTGCTTGCCTGTGAAGCCTAAGGAAGCTGGTTCAAGGCTCAATTCTCCAGGACCCATGTTAGCCAGATGCACAAGGGGGCAGATGTGTCTGGAGTTGGTTTGCAGTGGCTAGAGCCCCTGGTGCACCCATTCTCTCTCTCTCTCTCTCTCTCTCTCTCTCTCTCTCTCTCTCTCTCTCTCTCTCTCGTCTGTCACTCTTAAATAAATAAATTTAAAAAAAATCTACGTTGAGATTCCATCTCCTGTCAGATTTGCTACCATTTTGAAAACAAATGACCATAAATGCTGGCAAGGATGTGGAAAAAGAGGAACCCTTCTATACTGTTGGCTGGAATGCAATCTGGTCCAGCCATTGTGGAAATCAGTGTGGAGGTTCCTGAGACATCTAAAAATAGATCTACCATATGACCCAGCTATAACATTCCTAGGCATATATCCTAAGGACTTGTCTCAGTATCTTGGAGATACTTGCTCTATTATTGCTGCTCTATTCACAATAGCTAGGAAATGGAGCCAGCCTAGATGTCCCCTCAACTGATGAGTGGATAATGAAGGTGTGGCACATTTACACAATGGAGTTCTACTCAGCAGTAAAGAAAAATGAAATTATGAAATTTGCAGGAAAATGGATGGATCTGGAAAGGATTATACTTAGTGAAGTAACCCAGGCCCAGAAAGCCAAACGTCACATGTTCTCTCTCAAATATGGATCATAGCTACAAGTGATTGGACTTCTATTTGAGTAGGAATAAAACTCAATAGCAGAGGCCAGTAAGCTGGAAAGGAGGTATAAAGGAAATAGAAAAGTTGGGGTGGGAGGGCTTAATAGGATGGTGTTGCAGTCAGGTTCGCATTGCTGGTAGAAATCACCCAACCAAGAGCAGCTTGTGGGGAAAAAAGGTTTATTTTGGCTTATAGACTCAAGGGGAAGCTCCATGATGGCAGGGGAAAAGGATGACATGAGCAAAGGGTGGACATCACCCCTTTGCCAACACAAGGTGGACCAGAGCAACAGCAGAGTGTGCCAAACACTGGCATGGGAAAAATGGCTATAACACCCATAAGTCCACCTCCAACAATACACTGCCTCCAGGAAGCGTTAATTTCCATATGCCATCATCTGGGGAACCTAACCTCCAGAACACCTAAGTTTATGGGGAACATCTGAATCAAACCACCACATTCTGCCCCTGGACCCCATAAGCTGATAACCATCCATGATGTAAAATGCAATGCATTCAGTTCAACTCTAAAAGTCCCCATAGTTTTTAGCAATCCCAATGATGTTCAAACGTCCCCCTAGTCCAAGCTCTTCTGAGCCATAATACCAAAAAAAAAAACCAAAAAAAACCCACAAAAAAACCATAATGGCACAGAATAAACATTCACACTGCAAAAGATGGCATTGGGCATAACAAAGAGTTACTCAAGCAATACCTGATTTAAACAGACATACACCAAACTCTGTAGCTCCAAGTCCAACAACTATAGTTAGTGACAAATCTCCCAGTCTGATAACTCTAGCCAGCAATAAGTCTCTGGAGTTCCAATTCCGCCCCTCCAGCTTGGCTACTCATAGTTCTGGAAAACTTCATCGGGGCTGGCAGTTTTCCTTAGCAGCCATTTCTGGATCCTGAGATCTCCACTGGGTCTGCACTGCAATCCACAGTTCATCCTCATGGCCCCATGAGGTCTCCATGCAGGCATCCAGCAACCCTGCTTCACACTGCCCATGGCCATTTCCAAAACACAAGACCGTGTAGCAAAGTCAATGACCCCCTCTTTCCTGCATTCTTATGCTCCACAATACTAGGTAGGGTGCAATTTGTTAATCCAGGGGGGAATAAAGCAGACTTTGAAGAACAGGACACTTCTTGAGCACTCAGGCCCCTTCAAAAGAGTCTACATTCTTCCTGTTGCCCCAGTGCAGCTCAGCTGGCCCAATCTCAAAGGTTGTAGCTGGGCATGGTGATGTAAGCCTTTAATCCCAGCACTTGGGAGGCAGTAGGTAGGAGGATTGCCGTGAGTTCGAGGCCACCCTGAGACTACATAGTTAATTCCAGGGCAGCTTGGGCCAGAGTGAGACCCTACCTCAAAAAACAAAAAAACAAAAAACAAAAACAAAACAAAACAAAAAAAAAAGGTTGTGCTCTCTCATACAGTTGCAGCTGAACAGGCAGTAGTTTTGGCCCAAAGATTTCTTTCTGTGCCATATCTCTCTGCTTATACCAGTTCATTTCTACGCAAAGCAACCCTGCACAACTTCTCAGGACACAGGCATAACAGCAAGCTTTTCACACAAACTGCTAGCCCAGTCCAGGCAAAGCTCTTTCTCACCCTCATAGGCCAAACCTCACAGTCCATAGTTCTTACTGCATTCAGGCCTTTCAACTCTGACCAGAATAGTCCATCAAGCTGTACTTCCAGCACTGCAAGGCATCTCTTAGCCCAAGGTTTCAAATCCTTCCACACTGCTCTTGAAAATCAGCTCCACAAGGCCAAAGCCACACAGTCAGGTATCTAGCAGCAATCCCACTCCTTGGTACCACTATACTGTTGAGGTCAGGTTCGCATTGCTGGTAGAAATCACCCAACCAAGAGAAGTTTGTGGGGGAAAAGGTTTATTTTGGCTTATAGACTCGAGGGGAAGGTCCACGATGACAGAGGAAAATGATGGCATGAGCAGAGGGTGGACATCATCCCCTGGCCAACATAAGGTAGACCAGAGCAACAGGAGAGTATGCCAAACACTGGCATGGGAAAACTGGTCATAATACCCATAAGCCCACCCCAAGAATACACTGCCTCCAGGAAGCATTAATTTTCAATTGCCACCATCTGGGGAACCTAACCTCCAGAACACCTAAGTTTATGGGGAGATACCCAAATCAAACCACCACAGATGGTATTGTATATATGTATGTAGAAGAATAGATTAATGGGGGTGAAAAGGCCTAAGTGAGGTCAAGGGAAGAGATCAAGTAAAGGAAAGGTAGAGAGAGGGCTAATCAAAATCTAAGAGGAGAGCCAGGCATGGTGGCGCATGCCTTTAATCCCAGCACTCGGGAGGCAGAGGTAGGAGGATTGGCCACCCTGAGACTTCATAGTGAATTCCAGGTCAGCCTGAGCTAGAGTGAGACCCTACCTCGAAAAACAAAACAACATCTAAAAGGATATAAATAAGTCATATGGAAATCTACTTTTTTGGACAATCAAACACTCAGGAGCCATAGATTGTTACTAGAAAATTTCCAGTGCCAAGGATGGGATACCTTCCAGTGAGTTGTTGGCCAGGAAGGTCCCTGATGCCCCCAAAACATTATAGGCCAATCATTGCTAATGCTCTTGGTTTTCCACCAGGAATAGATGGTAAGACCCTATTGCAGAGACACCACATACTTGGGCTGCAAGGTCACTGAGATATCATGCTGGAGTTCAACTGAATACTTCTACCCTGTGGATCAGCTGATAGAAAGCTGGAGAAAGCTATGTTGCATGCAGTCCTATGGGAGAGAGAGAAGTCATCAGTGGTGGTAAATAGCAGTGGACATTGCAATCCTTAAGATTGGCCAGCCAGAAATGTATATACTATGCTTATCAAACTGCCCATATATATCTTAATGTTCATACCCATATATTAATGCTACTCTCACTTTTGGTAAAGAATCTTCTCTTTTCAGATGGCAGTGACCTTGGAATGACTCAGAAGGCATCATGGTGTTGGAAAGAAGTGACAGGAGTACTCAGCACTGCAATATCTCTATCACAACTTCCAAGGCTCAGGATCTATTGTAGAAGAGGTGGCAGAAAGAATGTAAGAGTCAAAGGAAGGGTAGGACTCCTTACAACACGCTCCTCCAGACACAGAATGGCCTGGATATCCATGACCTCACAGTGCCTGACACTACCTACACATGACCATCATAAGAGGAGGAAAAAGATCATGACATCAAAATAAAAGAGACTGATTGAGATGGGGAGGGGATATGATGGAGAGTGGAGTTTCAAAGGGGAAAGTGGGGGGAGGGAGGGCATTATCATGGGATATTGTTTATAATCATAGAAGTTGTTAATAAAAAAAATTTGGAGGGCTGGAGGGATGGCTTAGCGATTAAGGTGTTTGCCTGCAAAACCAAAGGACCCTGGTTTGTTTCTCCAGGACCCACGTTAGCCAGATGCACAAGGGGGTGCATGCATCTGGAATTTGTTTGCAGTGGCTGGAGGCCCTGACACACCCATTCTCTCCCCCATCCTTTCTCTGTCAAATAAATAAAATAAAATTTTTTTAAAAAATTGGAAACAAAAAAAGATTAGCCAGCCAGAGTGGGGTGTGGTGGCGCACACCTTTAATCCCAGCACTCGGGAGGCAGAGGTTGGAGGATCTCTGTGATTTCAAAGCTACCCTGAGATTACATAGTGAATTCCAGGTCAGCCTGACCTAGAATGAAACCTTGCCTCAAAAAACCAAAAATAAATAAATAAAGATTGGCCAGCCATGCCAAATGTGCCAACTGGTGTAATAGTGGTATGTTTGTTACAGGAGGTAACTAACTGCTAATTGTAATGAAGGCCCACTCCATAAGAAGGAACATGCCTGGTACTGAAAACCTAGTCAAAAGCCTATGGCAGCTGGACATGGTGGCGCACACCTTTAATCCCAGCACTTGGAAGGCAGAGGTAGAAGGATCCCTGTGAGTCCAAGGCCACCCTGAGACTACATAGTGAATTCCAAGTCACCCTGGACTAGAGTGAGACACAATCTTGAAAAGACAACAAAAAAATGCATATATTCACAAAGTGGTACATGCATCTCAAGTTCATTTGCAGTGGCTAGAGGCCCTGATGCACCCATTTTTTCTCTCTCTCTAATAAATAAATAAAATAAAAATAAATCTTTAGCTGGGCATGGTGACACACACCTTTAATCCTAGCACTCGGGAAGCAGAGGTAGGATGATTGCCATGAGTTTGAGGCATGAGATTCCATAGTGAATTCCAGGTCAGCCTGGGCTAAAGCGAGACCCTACCTCAAAAAACCAAATAAAGTAAAATAAATCTTAAAAAAAATTAAAAGATAGATAATAATAACCAGTTTTTAATTGTGTGAACATTTCCATTTTTTTTCTTTTGTTTTTGTTTTGAGGTAGGGTCTCGCTCTAGCCCAGGCTGACATGGATGCTTATGGGATTTAGAAGACTGTCTCTGTGCTGGAGGGATGGCTTAGCGGTTAAGGCATTTGCCTGCAAAGCCAAAGGACCCAGGTTCGCTTCCCCAGGACCCACATTGTTCAGATGCACAAGGTGGCACATGCACTTGGAGTTCCTGGCACACCCATTCTCTCACTCTCCCTTTCTCTGTCAAATAAATAAACAAACAAAAATAAAATGTTTTTTTTTAGAAAAAAATGCATATATTATGCTCACCAAACCGCCCTGTAAGCACTTTTCATAATGTTGATACCCATATATTAATGCTACTCTTACCTTGGGTTAGAGAAGCTTCTCTTTTCATAAGGCACTGACCTGTGGGATGACTCAAAAGGCAACATGGTGCTGAGAAGAAGTGGCAGAGGAGTGCTAGGCTCTGAAACATCTCTATCACACCTTCCAAGGCTCAGGGTGCATTGCAGAAGACTTGGCAGAAAGAATGTAAGAACCAAAGGAAGGGTAAGGCTGCTTATAATGAAATCTTCCAGACATAAAGTGACCTGGATACCCATCACCTCACAGTGCCTGGCACTACCTACACAAGACCCTCATAATAGGAAGAAAATATGATGACATCAAAATAAAAGAGAAACTGATTGACAGAGGGAGGGAATATGATGGAGGATGGGTATGTGAAGGGGAAAGTGGGCGAGGGGAGGGAATTATGGTTTCTTGTTTATAATTATGGAACTTGTCAATAAAAAAAAAGTTTTTAGGGCTGGGGAAATGGCTTAGTGGTTAAGACCTAAGGACCCTGGTTCCATTCCCCAGGACCCATGTAAGCCAGATGCACAAGGGGGTGCATGCGTCTGGAGTTCGTTTGTGGTGGCTATAGGCCCTGGCATGCCCATCCTCTCTATCTGCCTCTTTCTCTCTCTTTTTTCTCAAATAAATAAGTAAATAAATATTTTTAAAAATAATGCCAGGCGTGGTGGTGCACGCCTTTAATCCCAGCACTCGGGAGGCAGAGGTAGGAGGATCGCCATGAGTTGGAGGCCACCGTGAGACTACACAGTGAATTCCAGGTCAGCCTGGGCCAGAGTGAGACCCTACCTTGAAAACCCAAAAATAAATAAATAAATAATAACAAAAGTTTTTAAACAACACCCAAGACTATGAGGGACATACATTTTTATTCAAACCACCACATGTTGCTACTCTGGAGGTTTTGTTATTTCTTCCTTTACTATGGTTTTTCAAGGTAGAGTCTCCCTGTAGCCCAGGCTGACCTGGAATTGACTATACAATCATCTCAGGCTGGCTTCAAACTCACTGTGATCCTCCTCCCAAGTGCTGGGATTAAAGGCAAGTGCCACCACCCCTAGCTTTTATTTTCATTTCTTTATTTGCAAGCAGAGAGGGAGGGAGAGGAAATGGGCAAGGCAGGACCTCTTGGCACTAAATATGAACTCTAAATGCACATACCAGTTTGTGCATTTGTCTTTACATGGGTACAGGGGAATCAAACCTAGGCCTTTAGGCTTTGCAAGCAAGTGCCTTTAGGAGCCATCTCTCCAGTGTACTCACAGCTTTTCTGCCGGCTGAACCTTGACTGATCCAGAACAACATTTAACCATGCCTCCGCAGGAGCAGGGCAATGAGGACGGGCAATCTAATTGCCTCCGGTTTATCTGCAATTGGTTCTTTGATGTGATTACACTTAAAAGCATTAATGGCCTCCCTTTTTTACCCCTTCAGAGATAAGGAGAATGGGGGCACTCTAGGACATGCAATAGCCAAACATTCTTTATCTCCTGTAACTACTTCAGTCAAGTAGATACTCTGGGCAAGTAATAGAAAGCCAAGCTTGGGCTCTTTTGGGTGTTCACCGCTCCTGAATTTTCATTGCTGTGATAGGCTCCCTCCTCGTGGCCCTGCGGGGCTAAAATGGAGGCAACCTTACTCCCACATGGGCTCTCTACCCTCCTTCCAGCCACATGGCAGGAGCTCCCTGTAACTTCTCTTCTTTCTCTCTCTTCATCGAATAAAGTCTCTTTAAGTCCTTTTTTCCCCCTCCCAAGGTAGGGTCTCACTCTAGCCCAGGCTGACCTAGAATTCACTCTGTAGTCTCAGGGTGGCCTTGAACTCACAGCGATCCTCCTACCTCAGCCTCCCATGTGCTGGGATTAAAGACATGTGCCACCACACCCGGCACTCGTTCATTCTTAAAAACAAAAAAGAACTGGCTCCACCATGTCAAAGGTGTCCTCTAAGCTCTTGCTCATGTCCGACCCACAGCTGCGGTACAAAGTACTCAGTGTTCCTGAAAGTACACCTTTTACAGCAGTCTTTAACTTTGCAGCAGGATTTAAAGTTCCTGCAGTTATCAATTACGGAATAGGAATAAATCCTGCTCAGACTGCTGGAAATGTTTTTCTAAAGCATGGTTCAGAGGTGGAGAGATGGCTTAGCAGTTATGGCATTTGCCCTGGAAGCCTAAGGACTCAAGCTCAACTCTCCAGATCCCATGTAAGCCAGATGCACAAAGGTGACGCACACACAAAGTTGCACATGCCCACTAGGTGGCGCAAGCATCTGGAGTTCAATTTCAGTGGCTGAGGCCTTGGGATGCTAATTCTCTCTCTCTCTCTCTAAAATTAAAAAAATATATATATATTAAAGCCGAGGGTGGTGGTGCATATCTTTAATCCCAGCACTTGGGAGGCAGAGGGAGGTGGATTGCTGTGAGTTCGAGGCCATCCTGAGACTACATAGTGAATTCCAGGTCAGCTTGAGCTAGTGTGAGACCCTACCTCGAAAAAATAGCCCCAGTGGCACGATCAGTTAGCGCGGTCCTTATATAAAATCAGGGGGTTAAGATACTATGAAAACACCAAGAATCAAAGAAACAATGAACGGAGACTCTTCTGTCCCTTGTTGTTCATACTTTTCATATGAAGTGGGAAGCTTTATGAGTGGAGGGCAGGACCTCCACAGATGGTACAGTTGATGATTGCTACCTCATAACAACAGAATTCACTTGGCAAATGGATTATCTGACTTTGTCTAATAATTCTTCCCCAGAACATTTGGAAAATTAAAGTTCACTTTTTATTTTATTTTATTTTTTATTTTTTATTTTTTAGGTAGTGTCTCACTCTAGCCCAGGCTGACCTGTAATTCACTATGTAGTCTCAAGGTGGCTTCAGCGATCCTCCTACCTCTGCCTCCCAAGTGCTAGGATTAAAGGCATGTACCACTATACCCGGCTCACTTATTCTCTTTTTAAAATATATTATTTATTTTTATTTATTTATTTGAGGGGGGACAAAGAGGCAGATAGAGATAATCGGTGCATCAGGGCCTGTAGCCACTGCAAAGAAACTCCAGACACATCTGGCTTATGTGGGTCCTGGAGAGTGGAACCTGGGTCCTTTGGCTTTGCAGGCAAATGCCTTAACCGCTAAGCTCAAAGTTCACTTACTCTTATATCAATCATACTTGTCTTTGAGTTAAAATGTAAAATGATTATGGGTCATGGATGACAACTGATTTGATATTATCTGACTTGCAATCTCATAGTTTGATTAACTATGAAGTTAATCAAATGAAGTTAACAGACATTTCAGTTAAAAGCTACCTTACCTTAGTTTTGTTGTTTAGGGTTTTTTAAAGTTTGAACCTTAATATATCCTATGAATTTTAATTTCTCATCATGAGACCAAAAAGTAAATTTTTATATCTAGGCATTATATCTATAAATTGATGTCTTACACCAAATTTTTTTTTTTCTGGTTTTTTGAGGTAGAGTGTCGCTGTAGCCCAGGCTGACCTGGAATTCACTATGTAGTCTCAGGGTAGCCTCAAAATCACGGAAATTCTCCTACCTCTGCCTCCCAAGTGCTGGGATTAAAGGCGTGCACCACCACGCCTGGCTCACGCCAAATATTTTTTAATAGTGATTTTGCAATAATCCAATATTTATAATTGAATTGACAAGAGTAGAAACATCTCTTATTGAGTTATGTATTCTTTTATTTTTTTAATAAAGGTTTAAAATATATTTTATTTATTTATTTACTTGAGACAGAGAAAGAGGTAGAGAGAGAGAGAGAGAATGGGCACGCCAGGCCTCCAGCCACCACAAATAAACTCCAGACACATACACCCCTGTGCACCTAGCCTACATGGGTCCTGGGGAATCGAACCTGGGTCCTTGGGTTTTGCAGGCAAATGCCTCAACTGCTAAGCCATATTCTCCAGCCCAAGTTATATATTCTTTTAATACCAACTTATATGACAGAAATCCTCAAGAAACCATACTTATAGGATATTTTCGAATAGTTTTCAAAAGGAATGTTGTTGCAGAGGAGATCTGAAGTGTACAATGTTTCTGTGAGCAAAGAAGCACTGATTGGAAGTGTTGATAGTAACACCCAGTGAAGACCTCGCCTTTAAGGAAGTGTCACTAATAGTCATCTTGTGGATAAGAAGCCAGGGGAAGGAAGATGGGAAAGCCCAGATGATCAGACCGGGGCAAGGAAAGCAAAGGACAGCAGTGACAAGGAACAGAGCTGGCACTGAGCTGCCGGAAAGGCCCACGGGCTGGACAAAACTAAAAGAATAGGTTGGAGAAAACTGAAAGGGAAGACAAAATATGTGACATAACCTTAAGAACCAAATGACAGGCAAAGAGAGAAGGTTGTATGAATGTGTACACTTCAAGAACACCCCTGATGAAAGTCCAAAGAAACCTTTGTCCTTATAGAGAAAACCTCTGTCTCTGCGAGTCTTGAAAGAGGAACTAACGGCTCAGCGACTCAGAGCCGGGGCTTGAACAGCTGTATTTTTATTTTTATTTTTTGGTTTTTTCGAGGTAGGGTTTCACTTTAGCCCAGGCTGACCTGGAATTCACTCTGGAGTTTCAGGGTGGCCTCGAACTCATGGTGAGCCTCCTACCTCTGCCTCCTGAGTGCTGGGATTAAAGGCGTGCGCCACCACACCGGCCAGCTGTATTTTTAGTAGGGAGCTCTGGAGGCAAGGGAAAGGTAGGGGTTCAAAAAATAATTACTAGGGCTGGAGAGATGGCTTAGCGGTTAAGCACTTGCCTGTCAAGCCTAAAGACCCCGGTTTGAGGCTCGATTCCCCAGGACCCACGTTATCCAGATGCACAAGGGGCGCATGCATCTGGAGGTCCTTTGCAGTGGCTAGAGGCCCTGGTGTGCCCATTCTCTATCTATCTATCTGCCCCTTTCTCTCTCTGTCTGTCGCTCCCAAATAAATAAATAAATAAAATTTAAAAAAATAGTTACTAAATTCATGAATAAAAGTCTCTAGGACCAATTTTTATTTGACATGTTTGACTGTTGTGGGCCTCAGTTCATTTGTAAGAAAATGTAACACACACAGCATCTGAAAGCTACATTAGTGGTTTAGGAAATTACTAGATATTGATCACAAATTATCAAAGAGGGGATACCAGCTAATACAGATAATTTTACTTGTATAAAAATCTAATACTTAGGGCTGCAGAGATGGCTTAGTGATTAAGGCACTTGCCTGCAAAGCCAAAGGACCCAGGTTTGATTCCCCACTTAAGTCATATATACAAGGGGTCGCATGCATCTGGAGTTCACTTGCAGTGGCTAGAGGCCTTGGCACAACCATTCTCTCTCTCTCTACCTGCCTATTTCTCTCTCTCTCAAATAAAGAAAAACCAATTCTCCCCCACCCCCCAAAAAAACCCCAGAAATTAAAAAAAAAAAAAGAAAAGAAAAGGAAAAAGAAAAAGAAAAAGAAAGCTAGGTGGCTTGAATAAAAAAGTATGTTCCTCATAGCCTTGAGTTTTATTTATTTATTTTTAGAGAGACAGAGAGAGAGAATTGGTGTGCCAGAACCTCAGTCACTGCAATCGAACTCCAGATGCTTGTGCCACCTAGTGGCCATGTGCAACCTTGCACTTTGCCTCACATTTGTGTGCCTGTCTTACGTGGGATACGGAGTGTTGAACATGGGTCCTTAGGCTTCCCAGGCAAGTGCCTTAATCCTGCTAAGCCATCTCTCCAGCCCTTGTTTTTTGTTTTTTCCAGGTAGGGTCTTGCTCTAGCTTAGAATAACCTGCAATTCACTCTATAGTCTCAGGCTGGCCTCAAATTTATAATGATCCTCCTATCTCAGTCTCTCAAGTGTGGGGATTAAAGGTATGAATCACCATGCCACGCTGCCTTGGGCATTTTAAAATACATTTTTATTTAGTTATTTGCAAGCAGAGAAATATAGAACAGAGAGAGAGAGAGAGAGAGAGAGAGAGATTGGTGTGCCAGGACCTCCAGCCAATGCAAAGGTACTCCAGTTGCATGTGATATTTTGTGCATCTGGTTTTACATGGGTACTGGGGGAGTGAACTCTGGTTGTTAGCCTTTGCAGGCAAGCGCCTTAACCACAGAACCTCTAGCCCAGGCTGACCTGGAATTCACTATGTAGTCTCAGGGTGGCCTTGAACTCACAGTGATCCTCCTACCTCTGCCTCTTGAGTGCTGGGACTAAAGACATGCACCACCGCACCTGGCTCAAAAAAAATTTTTTTTTTCAAGATAGGGTCTTGCTCTAGCCCAGACTGACCTGGAAT
Organism: Jaculus jaculus; assembly: GCF_020740685.1. Lineage (NCBI taxonomy): Eukaryota > Metazoa > Chordata > Mammalia > Rodentia > Dipodidae > Jaculus > Jaculus jaculus. The sequence continues at coordinate 93,659,119 of NC_059107.1, read as the reverse complement.
TAGTCTCAGACTGACCTTGAACTCACAGAAATCCTCTTACTCCAGCCTCCCAAATGCTGGGCTTAAAGGTGTGAACCACACCCAGCTTTTTTTTTTTTTTTTTGCCTACAAATCAAAGGACCCAGGTTCAGTTCCCTAGGACCCATGTAAGCCAGATGCACAAGATGGCGCATGCCTCTAGAGTTCATTTGCAGGGGCTGGAGGTGCTCTGGTGCCCCCAAATCTCTCTCCCTCTGCTTTCTTTCTCTCAAATAAATAAATAAAAAAGTAAAAAAATAAAAATAAAAAATGCCTCTATATCTGGATATAGTGGCCCATGCCTTTAACCCCAGCTCTCAGGAGGCAGAGGTAGGAGAATCATCATTACTTAGAGGCTACTCTAAGACTGCATAGTAAATTCCAGGGCAGCCTGGGCTAGAGCAAGATGCTACCTAGCAATACATATATATACATATATATATATATATATATATATATATGTATATATATGAAGATTTGCGCTGACAGAAAGCTGGAAGAAGCCATTCTACATGTAGTTCAATGGGAGAAAGAGATACCACCAGTGAAGATACTCAACAGTGGATACTGCAAGCCTTAAATTTTGTCTGCCAGGCCAAATGAGCTAACAGTGCAATAGTGGCATATCTGTTATAGGGGACATCAACCACTCTGTAATTGGACTGGAGGCCCACTCCATGGGAGGGAATACATCCCTGATACTGAAAACTTAAAACAGTGGTAGTCATGAGCCCTAGGGGTGTAACGTCTGCTGTAATCTGGATAAATGTATATACTATGATTATCAAACTGCCCAGTAGGCACTTCTCTTAATATTCATACCCTTATTTTAACGCTACTCACTTTGGGTAGAGAATCTTCTTTTCAGATGGCAGTGACCTTGGAACGACTCAGAAGGTATCATAGTGCTGGAAAGAAGTGGCTGGAGTACTGAGTAACATCTTGATCACACCTTCCAAGGCTCAGGGTCTAATGTGGAAGAGGTGGCAGAAAGTATGTAAGAGCCAAAGGGAGGGTAAGACTCCTTACAACGTGCTCCTCCAGACATAAAATGGCCTGGATATCCATGACCTCACCATGCCTGACACTACCTACACAAGACCATCATAAGAGGAGGAAAAGATCATGACATCAAAATAAAAGAGAGACTGATTGAGATGGGAAGGGGATATGATGGAGAATGGAATTTCAAAGAAGAAAGTGTGGGGAGGGAGGGTATATGGGATTTTTTTTTTATAATCATGGAAAATGTTTAAAAAATTTGAGAAAAAAATTTTTTTTTAATTTGCAAACTGGGTTTGCAAATTGGGAGTAGTGGCACACATCTTAGTCCCAGCACTCAGGAGGCAGAGATAGGAGGATCGCCAAGAGTTCAAGGCCACCCTGAGAATACATAGTGAATTCCAGGTCAGCCTGAGCTAGATTGAGACACTACCTTGAAAAAAAAAAAAAAAAAAAAACATGAGCCAAAGCCAACTGTGGCGGCGTATGTCTTTAATCCCGGCACTCTGGAGGCACACACCATACACGTACCACGTTACACACACATATACACACAAGTAAAAAGTTAGCACAGATTTAGTGAATTATTTTAGCATTAGACCCTTATAGTTTCAAGTGCTAGAAGTTGTTGTGAATAATCCCCCTTCCAGAGCTCTTTTTTTTCTGGAGAAAGGGTTTTGCTTTATTGACCAGGCAGTTCTTGAACTCCAATCTTGCATCAGACTACCAAGTTAATAAGCCTTTTAATAAACAACATACATAAGGGGCTAGACATGGAGCCTGATGTGTGGGCACAACATGCCTTTAATCCCAGCACTCAGGAGGCAGAAGTAGGAGGATGGCTGTGAGTTTGAAGCCAGCCTGGCACAGAATTGGACTCAGGATGCAGTTCACTAGTAGAATATCCCAGGGCAGTAAAAATAGAGAGCGATCTAGAACTACTGTCGATAGTAAAGAACTAACAAGTTAGGAGTGGTGGCCCGTATACCTTTAGTCATAGCACTTGGAAATAAGACTCTGAAGCAATGCCTTTCAAGGATAAGGGCATCGCCTTGTGAAGATCAGTGCCTGCAGAGGTTGAATACAGGGAACTGTCACTAATCAGTTAGGAAAGGCAGGTCTCTAGCCTTCTGATTGTTCTCACCACATTTCACCCTCTGTAAATGAACACCACCCCAAGCTTTTCCTCTGCCAGGGAACAACCTTGGCTAAGGCTTGAGATCAGAGGAATTTTTATTTTGTGCAGTCCTTTGGTTCTAAGTAAGCGGACCTTTACCCACATCAGCAGGAGCCACCCTTGAGAGCCACTTAGTGCTGCCTGGCACGTCCACAGCAATTAGAGCAAGAGGACAGAGTTCAGGAAACTCTTTGAGGGAAGTTCTCCTCACCCAGCTTTGACAAGGCCACCTGGGAACCCCATCACCAGTAATTCTGTGCGGCTGCCACGGCCCGTTCATTGTACTGAGCTGTCCCCAGGCCCTAAGTGGCTTGCCTATGTGAATCAATATTAGAAAGATCTCAAAGATTTTTTTTTTTCTGTGCTAAGGATTAAATGCAAGCCCTTGCACACTGAGTTAAACCCCAAACCTAGAGGGACCTTAAGGATTTTGCAGTTTGATAGTGCTGTTAGGTAAGTTGCTTCACTAGACTAGAATGATGGTTTATGACTATAATCCCAACAGCACTCAGAACTCAGAGGCAAGAAGACAGAATTTGAGGCCAACCAGGACCACACTGTGAGACCATCTCAAAAACAAAACAAAACAGGGCTGGAGAGATGGCTTAGCGGTTAAGCGCTTGCCTGTGAAGCCTAAGGACCCCGGTTCGAGGCTCGGTTCCCCAGGTCCCACGTTAGCCAGATGCACAAGGGGGCGCACGCATCTGGAGTTTGTTTACAGAGGCTGGAAGCCCTGGCGCGCCCATTCTCTCTCTCCCTCTATCTGTCTTTCTCTCTATGTCTTTTGTTTTGTTTTGTTTTCCGAGTTAAGGTCAGTTAGGCTGAACTGGAATTCACTATGTACTCTCAGTCTGGCCTCGAACTCACAGCCATCCACCTACCTCTGCCTCCTGAGTGCTGGGATTAAAGGCGTGCACCACCCTTGCCACCATGCCCGCTGTTTTTTTCTTTTTTGTTTTGTTTTCTGAGGTAGGGTCTGGCTCTAGCCCAGGCTGACCTGAAATTCACTATGTAGTCTCAGGGTGGCCTTGAACTCATGGCAACCCTCCTACCTCTGCTTCCTGAGTGCCGAGATTAAAGGTGTGTGCCACCACACCCAGCTTCTTTTTTTATTTTTATTTTTTAAATTTATTTGTTAGAGAGAGTGGCAGATAGAGAACTGGTGTGCCAAGGCCTCCAGCTGCTGCAAACAAACTCCAGAGGTATGCGCCACCTTATGCACCTGGCTCATGTGGCTCCTGGGGAATCAAACCAGGGTCCTTGGGCTTTGTAAGCAAGCGCCTTAACTGCTAAGCCATCTCTCTGGCCCCAGCTTCTTTTTTTATTTTTTTAAATAATACACTCACTATTCTTTATTTATTTGAGAGAGAGGGAGAGAGGAAGAATGGATGCACCAGGGCCTCTTGCCACTTACTACTAACTAACTCCAGACACATGCCTCTTTGCGTGTCTGGCTTTACTTAGTCAGTAGGGAATTGAATCCAGGCTGGCAGGCTTTGTAAGCAAGTACCTTTAACTGCTGAGCCATCTCTCCAGACTCCAAACTCTGCTATTTCAATGTAGGAAAATAGAGTTGATGTGTGCGCATCAAATACAAATACATGTTCATAAGGGTACTTGTGATGCTCCAGGAGGCAGTTATCGACCCTGACTCAGGGGTTAGACTCTTGTTTGGCTGATGGTCCCCTGCCTGCAAGTTCCTTCCCAGGATCACACAACTGCTCTTGCGCTTCAGCCGCTGTTTGATTTGGTGTCTGTCTCTGACACACAGGGCAGGCTCTCTGAGAGGAGGAGCTTTGCATGTTTTGCTCTGCCCCCAGAGCCTACTCCAGTGCCCAGGACTTAGTAGCTCCTTAACAAATACTGTATTTAAAAAAATCTTTTTTGTTCATTTTTATTTATTTGAGCGCAACAGAGAGAGAAAGAGGAAGAGAGAGAGAGAAAATTAAAATTATGCCTATTGCACATTTTGCTGTTTAAATTTTTTTGAAATTTTTTGAAATGACCTAGAACTTACTCTAGCCCCAGGCTGACCTCAAACTTACTGTGATCCTATTTTAGCCTCCCAAGCACCACCATTCCCAGCTTTGCTATATAATTTATATATCAGTCTTTACTTATTTAATATATGCAGGTCTTTACCTAATTTTATAAACGTTGTTATAACTTTACAAAATAATCATACGTTTACATCACTAAATTTTTTTAATTAAATTTTTTTTTGTTTATTCTTATTTAATTATCTGAGCGTGACAGACAGTGAGGAAAAGAGACTGAGAGAGAGAGAGAGAGAGAGAGAGAGAGAGAGAGAATGGGAGCATCAGGGCCTCCAGCCACTGCAAACGAACTCCAGATGCATGCACCACCTTTTGCATCTGGCTAATGTGGGTCCTGGGGAATTGAGCCTCGAACCAGTGGTCTTAGGCTTCACAGGCAAACGTTTAACTGCTAAGCCATCCCTCCAGCCCCTACATCATTTAATTTTTTGTTTTTTGGTTTTTCGAGGTAGGGTCTTTCTCTAGCCCAGGCTGACCTGGAATTCACTATGGAGTCTCAGGGTGGCCTCAAACTCACGGCAATCCTTCTACCTCTGCCTCCCGAGTGCTGGGATTAAAGGCGTGTGCCACCATGCCCGGCTTCCTACATCATTTAATTTTAACAACGTAATAAGTAGTAGTGTATTTGGGGTGAGGGTTTTTTTTTGTTTTGTTTTGTTGGTAGCATCTTGCTCTAGCCAAGGCCCAACTGGCACTTACTCTGTAGTCCCAGGCTGGCATTCACTCAGTAGTTCCAGACTGTTTTTGTTTGTTTGTTTTTGATTTTTCGAGGTAGGGTCTCCCTCTAGCTCAGGCTGACCTGGAATTCACTCTGTAGTTCCAGGGTGGCCTTGAACTCATGTCAATCCCCCTATTTCTGCCTCCCAAGAGCTGGGATTAAAGGCCTGCACCACCACGCCTGGCTTAATTCTTTCTTTTTTTTTTTATTGACAACTTCCACAGTTGTAAACAATATCCCATAGTAATGCCCTCCCTCCCCCCACTTTCTCCTTTGAAACTCCACTCTCCATCATATCCCCCCTCCAAATCAGTCTCTCTTTTATTTTGATGTCATGATCTTTTACCTCCTATTATGATGGTCTTGTGTAGGTAGTGTCAGGCACTGTGAGGTCATGGATATCCAGGCCATTTTGTGTCTGGAGGAGCACATTGTAAGGAGTCCTACCCTCCTTTGGATCTTACATTCTTTCCGCCACCTCTTCCACAATGGACCCTGAGCCTTGAAAGGTGTGATAGAGACATTTCAATGCTGAGCACTCCTCTGTCACTTCTTCTCAGCACCATGGTGCCTTCTGAGACATCCCAAGGTCACTGCCATCTGAAAAGAGAAACTTCTCTAACCAAAAGTGAGAGTAGCATTAACATATGTGTATGGACATTAAGAGAAGTGCTTACTCCAGGTGTGGTGGCACATGCCTTTAATCCCAGCACTTGGGAGGCAGAGGTAGGAGGATTGCCATGAGTTCAAGGCCACCCTGAGACTACATAATGAATTCCAGGTTAGCCTGGCCTAGAGTGGGACCTTACCTTGAAAAGCAAAAAAAAAAAAAAAAAAGGAAGTGCTTACTGGTCAGTTTGGTGAGCATGGTATATGCACTTAGCCATACATTACACCCTTAGGGCTCATGACTATCCCTGTTGTAGGTCTTCAGTATCAGGGATGTATTCCCTCCCATGGAGCAGGCCTCCAACCAAATTAGAGGGTGGCTGGTTTTCCCCATAACAGACAGGCCACTATTACACCTGTTGGCTCATTTGGCCTGGCTGGCCAAATTTAAGGCTTGCAGTGTCCACTGTTGAGTACCTTCACTGGTGATTTCTCTCTCTAACATTGAACTGCATGCAGCTTTTCCAGCTTTCTGTCCGCTGGTCTACATGGAGAAGGTTTTCAGCTCAGCTGCAGCAGGATTTCTCGGTAATCTTGGAGCCAAAGTAGATAGAGTCTTCAGCATTAGGGTCTTACCATCTATTCCTGGTGGGAAACCAAGAGCCTTGGTAATGGCCTGTAATGTTTTCAGGGCATCAGGGGCCTCCCTGGCCAACAACTCACTGGAGGTATCCCATCCCTGACACTGAAAATTTTCTAGTAGCAATCTATGGCTCCTGAGTTCCATTGTCCAAAAAAGTAGACTTCCATGTGACTTATTTATATCCTCTTAGATTTTGATTAGCCCTCCCTCCACCTTTTCTTTATTCAATCCTTTCCCCTGACCTCACTTAGCCCTTTTCACCCCCATTAATCTGTTTTTCTACTTAAATATATACAATACCTCCCTCCTTTTCTATTCCTTTTATATCTCCTTTCTAGCTTACTGGCTTTTGCTACTGAGTTTTATTCCTACTCACATAGAAGTCTGATCATTTGTAGCTAGGATTCACATATGAGAGAGAACATGTGGTGCTTGGCTTTCTGGGCCTGGGTTACCTCACTAAGTATAGTAATTTCCAGATACATCCATTTTCCTGCAAATTTCATAACTTCATTTTTCTTCACTGCTGACTAGAACTCCATTGTATAAATGTGCCACATCTTCATTATCCACTCATCTGTTGAGGGACATCTAGGCTGGTTCCATTTCCTACCTATTGTGAATAGAGTGGCGAGAAACATGGTTGAGCAAGTATCTCTAAGGTACTGAGATGAGTCCTTAGGATATATACCTAGAAATGGTATAGCTGGGTCATATGGTAGATCAATTTTTAGCTGTTTTAGGAACCTCCACACTGATTTCCACAATGGCTGGACCAGATTGCATTCCCACCAACAGTGTAGAAGGGTTCCTCTTTTTCCACATCTTGCCAGCATTTATGGTTATTTGTTTTCATGATGGTAGCCAATCTGATAGGATTGAGATGGAATCTCAACGTAGTTTTAATCTTGCATTTCCCTGATGACTAGGGATGTAGAACTTTTTTTTTTTTCAGATGTTTATATGCCATCTGTATTTCTTTTCTTGAGAAGTCTCTATTTAGTTCAATAGCCCATTTTTAAAATTTATTTATTTATTTATTTGAGAGAGAGAAAGAGGAAAGGAGAAAGAGGGGGGACAGAGAGAGAGAGAGAAAGAATGGACATGCCAGAGCATGCAGCCACTGCAAATGAACTCCAGACGCATGCGCCCCCATGTGCATCTGGCCTGGAGAATCAAATTGGGATCCTTTGGCTTTGCAGGCAAATGCCTTAACTGCTAAGCCATCTCTTCAGCACCGTAGCACATTTTTAAATTGGGTTATTTGATTTATTATTTAAATTTTTGAGTTCTTTGTATATCCTAGATATTAATCCTCTATCAGATGTATACCTGGCAAAGATTTTCTCCCATTCTCTAGGTTGCCTCTTTGTTCTATTCACAGTGTTCTTTGCCGTACAAAAGCTTTATAATTTAATGAGGTCCCTGTAGTTGATCTGTGGTTTTATTGCCTGAGCAATTGCTGTTATATTCAGAAAGTCTTTGCCAAGACCAATATGTTGAAGGGTTTCCCCAACTTTTTCCTCTAGCAGTTTCAGTCTCAGGTCTGATATATTTTTTTAATTTTTTTTTAATTTATTTATTTGAGAGCGACAGACACAGAGAGAAAGACAGAGGGAGAGAGAGAATGGGTGCGGCAGGGCTTCCAGCCACTGCAAACAAACTCCAGACGCGTACGCCCCCTTGTGCATCTGGCTAATGTGGGACCTGGGGAACTGAGCCTCGAACCGGGGTACTTAGGCTTCACAGGCAAGCGCTTAACTGCTAAGCCATCTCTCCAGCCCATCAGGTCTGATATTAATTAAGGTTTTAGTTTTGTTTTCTGAGATAGTGTCTCGCTCTAACTCAGAGCTGACCTGGAATTCACTCTGTAGTCTCAGGGTGGCCTCGAACTCATCGCAATCCTCCTATTTCTGCCCCCCAAGAGCTGGGATTAAAGGCATGTGCCACCATGCCCAGCTTAATTAAGGTCTTTGATTCATTTGGACTTAATTATTGTGCATGGAGAGATAGAAGGATCTATTTTCATCTGTCTACAGATATATACCGAGTTTTCGCAGCACCATTTGCTGAAGAGGTGTCTTTTCTCCAATGAATATTTTTAACATTTCTGCCAAAGATTGGGTGGCTATATCTACCCAGACTTACATCTGGGTCCTCTATTCTGTTCCATTAATCTAAATGTCTGTTTTTGTGCTGGGCTGGTCTTTTGAGACAGGGTCTTATGTAGTCCAGGCAGAACTTGAACTCCTGATCTTACTATCTCAATCTCTCAAATGCTAGGATTACAGGCTCCAAGCCTTCTTTTTTTCAAAGTAAGGTCTCTCTCTAGCCCAGGCTGACCTGGAACTCACTCTGTAGTCCTAGTCTGGTCTTGAACTCACAATGATACTGCTACCTCTGCCTCCCAAGTGCTAGGAAAGACTTGTGCCACTATGCCCTGAAGATGTCTGTTTTTGCTTTTTTTTTTTCAACATTTTTTTTTTCAAGGCAGGGTCTCTCACTCTAGCTCAGGCTGACCTGGAATTCACTGTGTAGTCTCAGGGTAGCCTCGAACTCAAAGTGATCATGTTAAAAAAGCCAGATGTGGTAGAGGTCATAGGATTACCATGAGTTTGAGGTCATCCTGAGACTACATTGTGAATTCCAGGTCAGCCTAGCAAGACTGAGACCCTACCTCAAGAAAAAAAAAAAATATATATATACACACACACACACACACACACACACACACACACACTGTCTCAGCTTCCTGAGTGAGAGCATTATAAGTACAGAACACACTCAATTTATCTTTCTTGTTCACTAAAGCCCATAGAAATCCAACAATCTAGAGCTGGGCATGGTGGCGCATGCCTTTAATCCCAGCACTCGGGAGGCAGAGGTAGGAGGATCGCCGAGAGTTCAAGGCCACCCTCAGACTACATAGTGAATTCCAGGTGAGCCTGAGCCAGAGTGAGACCCTACCTCAAAAAACAAACAAAAAAAAAAAAACAAAAAAAGAAATCCAACAATCTAATATCATACAGCTAATAAATAGAAACACATGAATTCTTTTTAAAGAAAAATTTATTTTGCAGGGTGTGGTAAAGCATGCTTTTTTTTTTTTTTTTCTTTTTTTTTTTTCCCTTTCCGAGGTAGGGTCTCACTCTGGTCCAGGCTGACCTGGAATTAACTCTGTAGTCTCAGGGTGGCCTTGAATTCACGCCAATCCTCCTACCTCTGCCTCCCGAGTGCTGGGATTAAAGGCGTGCGCCACCACGCCCGGCTTAAAGCATGCTTTTAATCTCAGAACTCAGGAGGCAGAGGCAGGAGGATCACTATGAGTTCAAGACCACCCTGAGACTATATAGTGAATTCCAGGTCAGCCTGGGTTAGAGTGAGACCCTACCTCAATAAAACAAAAAATAAAAAATAGCCAGACGTGGTGGTGCATGCTTTTAATCCTGGCACTCGGGAGGCAGAGGTAGGAGGATTGCTATGAGTTTGAGGCCACCCTGAGACTAAAAAGTTAATTCCAGGTCTGCTGGGGCCAGAGTTAGACCCTACCTCAAAAAAACTAAAAATAGGGCTGGAGAGATGGCTTAGCGGTTAAGCACTTGCCTGTGAAGCCTAAGGACCCTGGTTCGAGGCTCGATTCCCCAGGTCCCACGTTAGCCAGATGCACAAGGGGGCGCACGCATCTGGAGTTCGTTTGCAGAGGCTGGAAGCCCTGGCGCGCCCATTCTCTCTCTCCCTCTATCTGTCTTTCTCTCTGTATCTGTCACTATCAAATAAATAAATAAATAAATAATTAAAAAAAAAAAAACCTAAAAATAAATAAATAAATAATCCCAGCACTTGGGAGGCAGAAGTAGGAGGAATTCCAGGTCAGCCTAGACCAGAGTGGAACCCTACCTCAAAGAAAACTGAAAATGGAGTCGGGCATGGTGGTGCACGCCTTTGATCCCAGCACTCGGGAGGCGGAGGTAGGAGGATCATCGTGAGTTCAAGGCCACCCTGAGACTACATAGCTAATTCCAGGTCAGCCTGGACCAAAGTGAAATCCTACCTTGAAAAACAAAAACAAAAACCCAAAATAATAATAATAATAACAAAATAAAAAGGCTTTTATTTGGGGGCTGGAGAGATGGCCTAGTAGTTAAGGCACTTGCCTTCAAAGCCTAAGAACCTGGGTTTAATTCCTCAGAACCCAGGTAAAGCCAGTTGTACAAAGTAGCACATAACATCTGGAGTTTTTACAGTGGCTGGAGGTCCTGACACACCCACTCTCTCTGTCTGTGTCTCTTTATCTCTCTGTGCTTGCAAATAAATATAAATAAATATTTTTTGTTTTGTTTTCAATAGTAGGTTGCTCTAGCCCAGGCTAATCTGGAATTCACTCTATATTCTCAGGGTGACCTCGAACTCATGGTGATCCTCCTACCTCTGCCTCCCACGTGCTGGGATTAAAGGTGTATGTCACCACACACAGCCTAAATAAAATATTTTCTTAACTTTTATTTTTTACAATTTCACATATATATATATACATATATATATATATACACATATATGTATGTATTTTGAGCACATGAACCCCTATTACCCGCTCTTACTCCTTTCGCATTCTTGCTAAACCTCTTTTTCATGGTTTTTTTTTTTTTTTCTGTTATCTACTGAGTTTAATAAATGTAGCTTGCATGACATGATTGGGAGTTAATTACTGAAGCATGGGCAGCTCACCAATGACTAAACCACACAAGAACATGACTTTACCTCCCCAGTAATCATTAACTGCCAATAGCTCCTCTGGGAGGAGGGGGGGTCTTGAGACCCACCCCCATCCATGACGGAATGTTGACAGGCTCAACATTGCTCAGGAAACCACAGCTACCAGGAATTCAAGAATGTTAGTCATGAATGTATCAGTCTTACTGGGTCCAGACAACAACATGCCACAGCATTCCTTCCTAATCTTACAGTTTTCCTCTCCCTCTTCTGCCATGGTCCCTGAGTCTAGAAGGGGGTGACATAGATGTCCTGTTTAGGGCTGAACACATAAAAGTCACTTATTTTAATTACTCTGGCCAGCTATGACTCAGTGTTAGCATTTGCTAACAGCAAAAAGAAACTTCTTTGAGGCTGAGTGTAGAAGTAATCTATGAGTATAAACATAAATATTTAGAAGGTAGTTTGGGTCACATGTAGTGGTATGGACCTTTAATTCCAGCACTCTGTGTTTTTGTTTGTTTATCTTTTGGTTTTTCGAGGTAGGGTCTCACTCTAGCAATCTTCCTACCTACACCACGCCTGGCTTAATCCCAGTACTTTTGAGAGACAGAGGTAGGAGGGTCGTTGTGAGTTCAAGGCCAGCCTGGGACTACAGAGTGAGTTCCAGGTCAGCCTGGGCTACCTTGAGACTCTACCTCGAAAAAACGAACAACAACAAAAAAAGATAATATGGTAACAAATTTATTTAGCATAACAACAGTATTAGGTTCCCACCTAGAGCTATGACCTTCATGAGAATTTTGACCAGATTTACAGTACTGGGCAAGAATTTTTTCCTGAGGAGTTGAGCCTGAATTCCAATCAGAAACTGGTTGGAGCACTTGGAGGCAGAGGTAGGAGAATCGCTGTGACTTCAAGGCCACCAGGAGACTACACAGTGAATTCCAGGTCAGCCTGGGCTAGAGTGAGAGCCTACCTGGGGGAGGAGAAAAGAAAGTGGCTGATTACCCCATAATCTAAAGCATTAACTCTTTTTTTTTTTTTTTAAATTTATTTGAGAGCAACAGACAGAGAGGAAGGAGGCAGAGAGAGAAAGAGAGAGAGAATCGGCACGCCAGGGCTTCCATCCCCCTTGTGCATCTGGCTGTCGTGGGTTCTGGGGAATCGTGCCTCAAACTGGGGTCCTTAGGCTTCACAGACAGGCATTTAACCGCTAAGCCATCTCTCCAGCCCCAAAGCATGATCTCTTATTTCAGTTTCTTTGATCTAAATCGAAACCTAAGGCCAGGTGTGGCGGCCTATATTTGTTATCCTAGATACTGGGCAAGGGGATCTAGAGTTCAAGATCAAACTGTGCTATACAGTGAGACCTTACCTCAAAAAATCAAAACAAGGGCCGGGGAGGTGGCTCAGTGGGTCAAGTGTTTGGTTCACAAGCATGAGGACCTGAGCTTCGCCCCCAACACCACGTAAATGCCAGGCATAGTGCCATGTGCCCATGTTCCCAGTACTGGGGAGGCAAAGACAGGTGGATATCTGGAACTTGCTGGCAACTAGTCCAGTCTGACTGGTGAACCCCAGACCAATGAGAAACCCAAAAAGAAGTGGGTAGCATGCCTGACTGATACTGTCTTCTGGCACCCACATACATGCACCAGCACATGTCCATGCATGCACATTCGTGCACCCACAAACATGCATGCACACATGCCACATGCCACATGCACATCCAAGCCTATTCTATAGCTCCAAAGCTGCTGTTTAGGTTCTTTTTAACAATATTTTATTTATTTACTTTTGTTATTTTTAAAATTTTATTTATTTACTTACTTAAGAGAGACAGAGATTGAGGGAGATAGAGAGAAAGAGAGAATGGGTGTGCCCAGGCCTTTAACCACTGCAGACAGAGTCCAGATGCATGTCCCCCCCTTGTGCATCTGGCTTACTTGGGTCCTGGGAATCAAGCTGGGGTCCTTAGGCTTCACAGGCAAATGTCTTAACCGCTAAGCCATTTCACCAGCCCTAATATTTCATTTTATTTATTTATTTGAAAGAGAGAGAGAAAGTCAGGCATGGTGCCAGACCCCTTTAATTCCAGCACTTGGAAGGCAGAGGTTGGTGGATCACCATGAATTCAAGGCCACCCTGAGAATACAGAGTGAATTCCAGGTCAGCCTGAGCTACAGTAAGACCCTACCTCAAAAAATTAGAAAGAAAAAGAGAGAGAGAGAGAGAGGAAGAGAATGTGTGCACAAGGCTCTCCAGCCACTACAAACGAACTCCAGATGCATGCCCTACCTTGTGCATATGGCTTCTGTGGGTCCTGGGGAACCAAACCTAGGTTCTTTGGCTTTGCAGGTGTAGCAGACAGATTCAGGTTCGCTGAGACAAACTTCCAGACCAGGCACAGTTATGGAGGAAGGGATTTATTGAAGCTTACAGATCCAGGAGAAGTTCCATAATGGCAGAAGAAGCTGGCCTGCCTTCACAGGCACAAACAGAGAGAGAAAAGTACAAGCCTAAAGGTCAAAAGCCTTAGCACACTTCAGGAACTCCAGCTAGGCACACTTTGCATATTCTTAGATTGAAGTCTGAAACCCACCACCACACCTTAAGATCCACCCAGTGACATTGCCTCCAGCCAGGTGGGCTATAGATGCAAACTACAAACACATAAACAACTGACTATATTGGGGGCCATCTATTCTATTCAAACCACCACAGCAGACAAGTGCCTTAGCAGCTAAGCCATCTCTCCAGCCCTTAAATGTTTTATTTATTTTAGAGAGAAAGAGAAAGGGCATGTCAAGGCATCCAACCACTGCAAACAAACTCCAGACATATATGCCACCTTGTGCATCTGGCTTATGTGGCTCCTGGGGAATCAAACTTGGGTCCTTTGGCTTTGCAGGCAAGCGCCTTAACTGGTAAGCCATCTCTCCAAGAGCCCTAGCTTCTTCCTATGAATTTATTTTCCTTCTTAGTGAGAGAGAAGCTTATTGAAAGCAGGACTCTGTTGTTTGCATTAGTTCTCAGGGTAGCTTCCTGCAGGGGTAGGTCTGGAATTCCCCGGGGCCCATTTGCACTGCTTGCCAAATCTCCTTTTCCTCAAGGAGCTTCTGATTAGCTACCTTGAAAAACAAAAACAAAACAAAACAAAAAGATATAAAAAATTCTGTACTTACATGTGATACACGTGTAAGTGTACACACTTGCTGGAAGTAGCCATACACATGAACCCACTTCCCTTCCTCCCCTTGTGGTCTGTAGACAGTAGGGAGGCACTGGAAGTTTCCAAGTGGGGAAGGAAATAATCAGATTGAGCGGAAGGACATTGCTGTCATTAAGATAAGTGGAGGCCTAGCAAGAAGGTGAGTGCGGGCTGGAGAGATGGCGTAGCGGTTAAGCGTTTGCCTGTGAAGCCTAAGGACCCCGGTTCGAGGCTCGGTTCCCCAGGTCCCACGTTAGCCAGATGCACAAGGGGGCGCACGCATCTGGAGTTCGTTTGCAGAGGCTGGAAGCCCTGGCGCGCCCATTCTCTCTCTCCCCCTCTATCTGTCTTTCTCTCTGTCTCTGTCGCTCTCAAATAAATAAATAAAAATTTTAAAAAATATATTATAAAAATCATTAAAAAAAAAAGAAGGTGAGTGAACAAAGGGAGAGTCCTTGTGTTGGCAGAATATTAGTAACTACATGGGTATGAGGGTGAAGGGGAGCCCATGGGGATTTAACGACTTGAAGCTCCAGAGACAGAGAACCTAGAGAAATGAAAAAAGCAGTGATCAAGGAAAAGAAGGTTACCTGGGACATACCATTGTTGGCTGTCTATCTGGATGTCCAGGGAGAAAGTAAAAAGTAATTAAACTTGGGCTGGAGAGATGGCTTAGCAGTTAAGGTGCTTGCCTGCAAAGCGCAAGAACACAGGTTCTGGGGCCGGATAGATGGCTTAGCGGTTAAGCGCTTGCCTGTGAAGCCTAAGGACCCCGGTTCGAGGCTCGGTTCCCCAGGTCCCACGTTAGCCAGATGCACAAGGGGGCGCACGCGTCTGGAGTTCGTTTGCAGTGGCTGGAGGCCCTGGCGCGCCCATTCTCTCTCTCTCTCTGTCACTCTCAAATAAATAAATAAAAATAAGTGAAAAAAATATTTAAAAAAAAAACCCAGGTTCAATTCCCCAGGACCCATGGGGGAGCTCATGGGTCTGGAGTTCATTTGCAGTGGCTGGAGGCCCTGACACACCCTTTCTCTCTGTATCTGCCTCTTTCTGTCTCTCAAATAAATAACAAATATTTAAAAGAGGGCTGGAAAGATGGCTTAGCGGTTAAAGTACTTATCTGCAAAGCCAAAGGACCCAGGTTTGATTCCCCAGGACCCATGTAAGCCAGATGCACAAGGTGGTACATGCGTCTGGAGTTTGTTTTCAGTGGCTGGAGGCCCTGGCATGCCCATTCTCTTTCTCTCTGTAAAATAAATAAATAAAAATATTTTTTTAAAAATATTTAAAAGTAAGTAATTACAACTGGCTTAAGGAAAGGGGCCACAGATGGTGACATTTAAAAAAATTTTTTTTTTGTTGTTTATTTATTTATTTGAGAGCAACAGACAGAGAGAGAAAGAGGCAGACAGACAGAGAGAGAGAGAATGGGCGTGCCAGGGCCTCCAGCTACGGCAAGTGAACTCCAGACGCGTGCTCCCCCTTGTGCATCTGGCTAACGTGGGTCCTGGGGAATTGAGCTTTGAACCGGGGTCCTTAGGCTTCACAGGCAAGCACTTAACCGCTAAGCCATCTCTCCAGCCCAGATGGTGACATTTTGGAGTCATTGCTAGCAACACAAAACAGGACTGTGGTTGGGAACAGAGGCTTGGAGCCCTCTGGTAGGATGCCACAGTGAATCAGACAAAGCCTGGCATCTGAGAAGGGACACACATAATCTGCAAAATAACATCTCAGGGGACCAGTGCTGGGGGACAGGATGGCATTCTAGGACTGCATAGAGGACAGCCTCACCCAGACACTGGGGTCATAGGAGCCTCTCTGGTAGAAAGAACATAAATAGTGAGATGACAAGAGCAGGAAGGACTGGCCAGGTGAACCCTGGCCAGAGCAAGAATGTTCCAGCATAGACTTGACATATGAAAGAAAGGGAGGCACGGGAGGACACTGGTGAGACAGGAGTCATGCTTACTGAACATGAAGAAAGCAAACAAGCTAGTCACAGTAATCTCAGCATGTGGGAGGGAGAGGCAGGAATAGTTAGGAATTCAAGGCCAGCCCCTGCTACATAGTGAGTTTGAGGCCAGCTTGGGCTACACGAAACTCTGTTTCAAAAAAAGTAAAAGCTGGGTTGGAGAGATGGCTCAGCAGTTAAGCAGTTGCCTGTGAAGCCTAAGGACCCCAGTTCAAGGCTCCATTCCCCAGTACCCACGTAAGTTAGATGCACAAGGCGGCACAGCTTTTGGAGTTCGTTTGCAGTAGCTGGAAGGCCCTGATGTGCCCATTCCCTCTGTCTGTCTTTCTCAAAAAAAAAAAAGTAAAAGCCCAGGACTTGGGAGGTAGAGAGATAGGAGGATCACCATGAGCTCAAGACTACATAGTAAATTCCAGGTCAGCCTGAACTAGAGTGAGATCCTACCTCCGCAAAACAAAAACAAACAAAACAAAAAAAGTAAAAGCAGGGTTGAGAGATGACTTAGCAGATAAGCCTGAGGACTCATGTTCAGCTCTCCAGGTCCTACGTAAGGCAGATATACAAGATAGATGATGCAAAAGCGCAAGGTCACACATGCACACAAGGTGGCACATGTGTCTGGAGTTCAATTACGTGGCTGGAGGCCCTGGCATACCAATTCTCTCTCTTGCATAAAAAAAAAAAGGCCAGTCCATTGGGCTTATCTAAATAAATAAATAAATAAATAAATAAATAAATAAATAAATAAATAAATATTTTATACATACACACACACACACACACACACACACACACACACATATATATAAAAAAGCAAAAGCAGATCTGGACATGGTAGCACACGCCTTTAATCCCTATACTCAGGGGACAAAGATAGGAGGACTGCTATGAGTTTGAGGCCACCCTGAGACAACATAGTGAATTTCAGGTCATCCTAAGCTAGAGCAAGACCCCAGCTCAAAAAAAGAAAAAAGGACAGATTTAATAGCTTTCTCACTTTTCCACGGTTTTGCAGCTGGCTGGAGAAGTTGGAATTCAGCCCAGCTTGATCTTAAAAAGTAGTCCTTTCCACTATTCTATCCTGTGCCCTGAATGTCTCAAGTGCTGGGTGAGTCTCTGAAACTGCAGAGAGGTTGTACAAATTAGAAGAGGTTTAGGAGTTGAACCTAAAGAAAGACTATATTTAAGGAGTAGAAGGAGGAAAATTGTCATAGGGAAAGGGGCCCGCAGAGATGGATCAGGGTTAAGGAGCTTGCCTGCAAAGCCTAACAACCCAGATTTGATTCCCTAGTACCCACATAAAGCCAGACGCACAGTGGTACATACATTTAGAGTTCTTTATCTTCTTCTTCCTCTTCCTCCTCCTCCTCTTCTACTTCTTTTGTTTTTTTTGTTTTGCTTTGTTTTTTCGAGATAAGGTCTTGCTCTAGCCCAGGCTGACCTGGAATTCACTATGGCATCTCAGGGTGACCTCGAACTCACAGTGATCCTCCTACCTCTGCCTCCGAGTACTGGGATTAAAGGAATGCACCACCATGCCTGGCTAGCATCTGGAGTTCTTTTGCAGTGGCTGGAGGCCCTAGTGAGCCTATTCTCCCTCTCTCTCTCTCTTTACAAATAAGTGAATAAAAATATTTAAAAAGAGTTGGGTGTGGTGGCACACACCTTGAATTCCAGCATATAGAGGATTCCTGTGAGTTTGAGGCCACCCTGAGACTCCATAGTGAATTCCAAGACAGCCTGGGCTACAGGGAAACCCTACTTTAAAAAAAAAATAGGGCTGGGGGGATGGCTTGGTGGTTAAGGTGCTTGCCTACAAAGCCAAAGGATCCAAATTCGATTCCCCAGGACCCATGTAAGCCAGATGCACAAGGTGGTGCATGCATCTGGAGTTTATTTGCAGTGGCTAGAGGCCCTGGCATGCCCATTCTCTCTGTGTCTCTCTTCTCTCTCTCCTTGCAAATAAATAAATAAATTTAAAAAAACCAGAAAATTAAAAAGCAGGGAAGGGGCTAGAGAGATGGCTTAGCAGTTAAGGTGCTTGCCTGCAAAGCCAAAGGACCCATGTAAGCCAGATACACATGTGTCTGGAGTTCGTTTGCCCATTCAGTCTCTATTAATCTTCCTCTTTCTCTCTCTCAAATAAATAAATCAATTAAAAAAAATTTTTTTTTTAAGCAGGGAAGACAGGGTGAGCACCCAGAGAGCACAGGGTAGTGGCGGCAAGGCAGAGCTGGAGGAGGGCCAGTTTACCCTTTCAGAAAGGGACATGATGGAAAAGGGTCCCCACAGTGCACATGGTTGATGGTGATCTTGATTTAGCCAATGAGAGTGATCACAAAGGGCAGAGAAACGAGGAGGTCGAGTGAGTACAGATCACTTTTTTGGGGAACTTTGACCTCAAGTTACTAGAAGGGAAAGGCAACTCCAAGACTACAGAGCACAAGGGTTATTAGGAAGTAAAAGTTGGGAACCATACCTAGAGAAGGGAAGAAAGAAAGGCTGGGCAAAATGTGGTCCCAAAGCTCAGTCACCTTCAGAGGCAACTCCAGCTGGGGTGAGGCACAAGTCTTTACACTCCCACATAGCTCCGTCACTGGATGTGGGCTGTTGGGAAAGGAGGTGTGTGACCTTATAGCCAGGCCCATCTGCCAGCAGCCCATCTGTGCAAACAGCTGGGGTAATGTCATTCATAGCCAGGTGTGGTGGCGCTTGCCTGCAATCCCAGTATGTGGGAGGTATTGGCAAGAGGATTAGTAGTTTAAGACCAGCTTGGTTTACAGAGTTAGTTCCAGGTCAGCCTGGACTAGAATGAGACCCTGCCTCAAAACAACAACAATAAAAAGCACAAAACAGGGCTGGAGAGATGGCTTAGTAGTTAAGGCACTTGCCTGCAAAGCCAAAGGACCTAGGTTCCATTCCCCAGGACCCACGTGAGGCAGATGCACAAGGTGGTGCATGCGTCTAGAGTTCATTTGCAGCAGCTGGAGGCCCTAGAGTGTCCATTCTCTCCCCCCCTCTTTCTTTCAAATAAATAAATAAGAATAAAATATATTTTTTACTATTTTATTTTATTTTTAAAATATTTATTTATTTATTTATTTGACAGAGGAAGAGGGAGGAAGGGAGAGAGACAGAGAGAGAATGGGCATGCCAGGGCCTCCAGGCACTACAAACAAACTCCAGACACATGCGCCCTCTTGTGCATCTGGTTAACATGGGTCCTGGGGAATTGAACCTGGGTCCTTTGGCTTTGTAGGCAAACGCCTTAACTGCTAAGCCATCCCTCCAGCCCTGATATTTTATGTTTATTTATTTATTTATTTGAGAGAAAGAGTGTGTGTGTGTGGGGGGGGGCAGATAGAGATAGAAAGAATGAGAGAATGGGCGTGCCAGGGCGTCTAGCCCCTGCAAACACACTCCAGATTCACGCACTACTTTGTGCATCTGTCTTACAAGGGTCCTGGGGAATGGAACCGAACCGTGGTCCTTTGACTTTGCAGGCAAGTGCCTTAACTGCTAAGCCATGTCTCAGCCCAGAATGTCTTTAAAAAGCACAAAACCATACTAAGTGGTCTTCTTGGCATTTGTGTGGTAGCCCCTGTGCTGGGAACGCAGCAGGTTTTCAGTAAACGTACACAAAGTGCGGTAGCTTGCTTGAGCAGAGAAAGAAGTGTGTGGGTGGCAAGTGGAATGTGGGGGTCATAAATGGTGCCCCTGGGAGCGGGAGGCAACCAATCAGAGTTGAGTCCTTCAAAGGAACCCTGAAGAGCACACAAATGTTTTCCAGGTAAAGATGGGCGTTGTTAGCAGTCAAAGCTAATTTCAGAGAGTTGAAGAGAAAATAAAAGCATGAAGAAAGCTGGGCGTGGTGGCGCACGCCTTTAATCCCAGCACTCAGGAGGCAGAGGTAGGAGGATCGCTATGAGTTCGAGGCCATCGTGAGACCACATAGTGAATTCCAGGTCAGGCTGGGCTAGAGTGAGACCCTATCTTGAAACATCAAAAATAAATAAATAAATAAATAAAAATTAAAATAAATGTATACATAATAATAACAAAAAGCATGAAGAGATTCTTCAAGAGTGAGTGGGAAGGAAGCTTGGCAAGAACTTTTTGCCAGGTGTGGGTGGCATATGCCTTTAATCCCAACACTTCAGAGGCAGAAGTAGGAGGATTGCTGGGAGTTTGAGGGCAACCTGGGACCTGGGCTAGAACGAGACCCTACCTCAAACTGCCCCCCAAAAAAGAATTTATTTAAATAAAAGGCACATGTAATAAGGATTCCAATTAACAATGACACCCATAGATAATGACATCCTTGCAATAATCAGTCGCTGTTGCTGTCATGTAGCAAGTTCAGTGAGCTTACATGAATAGGATTTTATGAAATAGCCATGTCTTTGAGCTAGATTTGAATGGAAGGAAATGGTTTGCAGTGTAAAAGATGGAGGTGGGGGCTGGAGGGATTGCTAAGCAGTTAAGGCATTTGCCTGCAAAGCCAAAGGACCCAGGTTCGATTCCCCAGGACCCACGTTAGCCAGATGCACAAGGGGGCACACACATCTGGAGTTCTTCTGCACTGGCTAAAGGCCCTGGCATGCCCATTCTCCTTCTCGTTCTCTCTTTCTCTGTCAAATAAATAAATAATGAACATTAAAAATATTTTTTTTTAAAGATGGAGGTGTACTTAGTACAGGTATCTAGAGCTAATGAAATTATTTTTTTGTTTTGTCTTTTGAAGTAGGGTCTCGCTCTAGCCTAGGATCACCTGGAATTCACTATGTAGTCTCAGGGTAGCCTAGAACTCACAGTTGTCTTCCTACCTCTGCCTCCCAAGTGCTGGGATTAAAGGTGTGCGCCACCATGCCCAGCTTGGTTTCTAATTTGTAAACTGAAGATACAAATAGCTTCTGTGTGGTGAGTTTATTGTGAGGATCAATGCATATTTGCAAAGTGTGTTAAATACAGTGTATTTGTTGTTGTTGGTGGTGGTTTGTTTCCTTTTGTATTAGTCAGGGTTCTCTAGAGGAACAGAATTACTAGAATGAATTATTTTATAAAGGGAATTTATTGGATTAGTTTACAGTAGTCCAATAGCAGTTGCAGGCCCGAGAATCACCAAACCTGGTAGCTGCTCAGTCCACGTGGCCAGATGCCTCAGCAGTCCCGACCCGGCACTGCAGATGGTGCCGGAAAACCTGGAGGCCTCCTGAGGAGCCGCTGGGTTTCGATCCACGTGCGTCTTCAGTTGATGTTGGTCTTTAGTCCGTACTGGTCTTCAATCCACGCTAGAAGGTAGGGAGCAGCTCCGGCAGCCAAGTGGAAGGAAGGAAGGAAAAGGGAACTCTTCTACCCAGAGCTTCCTTATATCAAGTCCCTCTCTGAGCGGGACCGCCCACTCTGGGGGAAGGGCTCACCCTGGGAGAAAGACCTCCACCTTTAGTTGATCCTTCCTAGAAGCAGCCTGTGGATTACTAAACAGATCAAGTTGACAACACCTTAACTATCACACTTTCAAAGCAGGGTCTTAGGTTGACCTGGAACACCCTCTGCAAGCCCAGAATGGCCTTGAACTCATGGTGCTCCTCTTACCTAAGCCTCCCCAGTTCACTATGTGGTCTCAGGGTGGCCCCAAACTCACGACAGTCCTCTTACCTCTGCTTTCCAAGTGCTGAGATTAAAGGCATGTGCCACCATGCCCAGCAAGATGTGCCACTTTTTTATCCAGCTTTACATGTGTGCTGGTGAATTAAACCCAGGCCAACAGGCTTTGCAAGCAAGAACCTTTAACTACTGAGCCATCTCACAGCCCCTACATTCTTATATTTATTTATTTACGAAAGAGAGAGAGAGAGAGAGAGAGAGAGAGAGAGAGAATTAGATGCACCGGGAACTCTAGCCACTGCAAACCAACTCCAGATGCATGTTCCATTATGTGCATGTGGCTTACGTGGGTTCTGAGGAATTGAACCTGGATCCTTAGGCTTCACAGGCAAGCACCTTAGCTGCTATTTATCGATTTGAGAGGGAAAGAGGAAAAGAGAAAGAATGGGCACACCAGGGCTTTTAGCCACTGCAAATGAGCTCCAGATGCACCTACCACTTTATGCATCTGGCTTTACATGGGTACAGGGAATCAAACCTGGGTCCTTAGGTTTTGCAGGCAAATGCCTTAACTGCTAAGCAATCCCTCCAGCTCCTACATTCCTATTTTTATCATTTTTACTTTAGTTTATTTTTGCAGTATAATACTTGGCAGGCAAATGCTCTACTACTGAGTTACATCCTCAGCTCCATTCCTGCTTTTAGCATTCATAAATTAAAATGTCCTTTTTTTTTCCTGTCAGATTTTGGTTAAAGGATGATTTTACAGATAATTCTATTTTTTCCTGATGAGAACAAATTGTGCCCAGCCCAATCTCTGAGGCAACTTTAATGGCCTTAGGGAATTTGTCTGATGTAAAACCAGAGACAGGCCATATTGTAAACGCTGACTTTTGGTGCTTGAGTAGGCACTGAACAGAGACTTTCATCTGAGGACCTGCTTTCCCACTCCACAGCTGGCTTCTACAAATAGTCACTTTCTGGAAGCCTACCTTGATCATCTGAATTGATAACAGTTTTTTCTTTCTAGTTTTTTCTTGGTTATTCTAAATCATTTCCCAGAGGCAAATTTTTCCGGTTCCCCTCCTCCCAAATTGAGACATTCTTAATCTGCCCTGATTTTTTTTTTTTTTTTTTTTTTTTTAGTGCCACAAGGTTTCTTCTTCTTCTTTTCCGTGTGGCCCTAAGTCCTCGCTTTGTCTCACTTTGTTGTCTGCCTGTGGTCACTGATTGACCGGGCTAATGCTCTCTGCTCTCCTCCCATCCCAAGGGTTAGAGCGGGCGGCATTTTCACCTTTACTTTGAGACTCCTGGTAATTGCATCAGGACTGCACGTACTACGTGGGGAATGCGCAGGGATTGTTGGGCTTTGGGTTAATTGGTTTCACCTCCAGTCTCGGAGGGGCAGAGTCCTGGTGTGCCAGCAGCGCTAGAACAAGTCCCCGAACCAGCTCCACTCCCAGAGGAAAACGTTTCCTCCTACCCCACCCATTTCTCCACCGGCACCCCCGCGCCAGCCGCCGGGCCCTGCTCCTGCCAAATGGTACAAGACATGAAATCTCCGAATAAAACTTGTAACTCGATTTTTGCTAATAATTAGGAGCGGCAGAACTATAACGCTTCCCTTTTCAAGGCAGGTCAAAGATGAAATTTGATCGTGCTTTTTTGGTGGGTGTGGCTTGCCTCCTGAAACGCTCCTCGAGTCTTTACCGAGGCGGCGTGCCTTCGCTAACCCGCGGGAGGCGCGCTTGTCTGTATATATAGAAGCCGAGAGGCGCTGGGGGAAAATCCCAGCCGGTCTGCACCATGGGGAAGAAGCAGCTGCACCAGGAGACTCCAAACTGTGAGCTCAGTAAGTACCAGCTGGTCAGCAGCCGCCCAGGGACCAGGGACGCAGCTCCGGCCCAGCACAGCAGACCTGGAAGAGCGACAAGAATCGCGCTGGCCCTTTTATTTTCTACATGCAGTCTAACCTGGAAAGACCTTGCCAGGCTTTTCTAAAACTCCACAGATTCCCCCGTAGAGACATGCTTTGAGCTAATGTGTGCATTTCTCTCTCTCTTTTATTTTCCAGGAGAAATTCTGTATGGAAAAGAGCCCTTGCCAGGATGTGATGTTTGGCTTTTTTTTTTTTTTTTTTCCTTCTCCCTGAACCTGAGTTTGTTTTTAATGTGCACTCTAGTTGCTCTCTCTTTTCCTTACATCTTGGATTCCTACTAAGTAATTTGACTCTTCCCCCTTGGCATTTTCTTCACTGAGTTCTCTCTCTACCCCTGTAATCAGTAGGGGAACTAAGATAATGTTTTCAGTAAACTATAAAGAATATTGTGGATCCGGGCATGGTGGTGCACGCCTTTAATCCCAGCACTCTGGAGGCAGAGGTAGGAGGATCGCTGTGAGTTCGAGGCCATCCTGAGACTACATAGTGAATTCCAAGTCAGCCTGGGCTAGATTAAGACCCTACCTAGGGAAAAAAAAAAAAAGAATATTGTGGAAAGTGGAGTGTTTTGACAGGAGGCTATTGATTCTTTTGTTTGTTTGTTTTTCAAGGTAAGGTCTCACTCTAGCCCAGGCTGACCTGGAATCACTATGTAGTCTCAGGGTGATCTCGAACTCACAGCGATCCTCCTACCTCTGCCTCCCAAGGGCTGGGATTAAAGGCGTGCGCCACCAAGCCCGGCCAGGCTATTGACTCTTGAAAGGCCAGTGTGGGGGTGAGCCGGGGATGGAGCGCGGGGTCTTCAGAGGAAAGCCAGTGTGGGGCGAGGCAGGGCCAGGTGGAATGGAGAACTGCAGACTGGGAGGGTTGACACCTGATGCAGTAGAACTGGACGCGCTGGTTGGCGTTTCGCTCTCGGCGGCAGTGGATAGATACCTCGCTGTGTCCCTGAGAGCAAGAGGAAGTGGGACTAAGTGGCCAAGCTTGATTAGAGTGTAGCGGCACCTCCCAGAGTCACCTCTTCGGAAAAAGCCAATGGCAGGGAGACCGAGAGGACCTAGAATGGATACTTTTTTTTTTCCAAGGCAGAATCTCGATCTAGCCCAGGCTGGTCTCGAACTCACGGCGATCCTCCGACTTCTGCCTCACGGCTAGAGTAGAACTTTTATCTGTCATTAAGGTTCCAGCGGGCTGGAAGCGCCAAGCGTGCACCACAGACCGCAGAGCCGAGCCCCAACCCCGAGCGCTGCGCAGGGTGGGCGGAGCCTGTGTATGTAGCCGGCTGACCACGCCCACTCAAAGCTTCAGGGATCCAGCCAATAGAATCGTGGGTCCCCTATCCCGCCGGCCAATAGCGGGAGGGCAAGGGGGCGGGCCCGTCGGCGCAGGCTCCTGGGATATGGAGGTGGCAGCGCCGGGGCAGCGTGTCAGGAGGTTGCGGAGCTGGTGAGGCCGGGGGCAGGCGGGGTCAGGGGTCACGGCGCTGCGCTCGGTGCGGTGCAGGTGGGCGGGGAGGGGCCGGGCCAGCCTCCGTGGCCTGCGACGGGCAGCCGGGACCGTGCGGGGCTGCGAGAGGGGAGGTGCGGGCTGAGAGGCCCGAGGCGCGGGGCCGGACATCGAGTCGCGTATTCCAACGGGACAGAGGAGGGCCCCGGGGGCGAGAAGCTAACTCGGGAGGTCACGGGGCCTCGTTCCTTCCCCGCCGCGGCCTAGGACAAATGCCCGGCCCCAGGGGACCTGACGGCCATCGAGGGACCCGGGGCCGGTGGACAGGCTGGCTGTAGAGGGACAAGTCTCCCGCCACCTTGGCGGCGGAGCCCCGCGGTCCGGTCAGCTCCGTGGGGTCCTCGGCTGCCTCGAGGCGACTGAATGCATCTCGGGGAGGCACCGGGCAGGCCGCGCAGGGCCACCGTGCTGGGTTCGGTCGTAGGGGTTATTTGTGCCGCTCCGGGTTCCCTGCGCCGTCCAGACATCGTCCAGAAGGGATTTCTGTAGGGACAATCTTGAACATAATGTATGAGGTGGACCCTCTCCAAGTCTTCACAGGTCCCCTACGTTTTCCAGATCTCGCTCATGTTTTGATATTCCGCCTGTGGATTCCTTAAGGAACTTGCGCTTGACTCTTTGTGCAAAAAGGACATGTTCTGAAATTGTCCATTGCTTTGAAAGGCTGTTGTGAGTTAAGACAGAAAAACCCAACATATGTTAGGAGAGCTGGCAAAGGATCACGGTCTTCTAGGAAGTCTTGGTTTTGATGACTCTTGGTTGGGGAAACCCCGGGAAGCTCCCTTGTCTGTATCCTAAATAAGTTCCATCACTTCATGGTTGTGTTAACTTTTTGTGCAGGTTGACTAGGCTCTTTGTGGATTTGTTCCACATACTTCAAATGGGGTTTGATGACATTAGACTTAGAGGCCTGTTGGTATTTATAGTTAGAACACAAAGTGTTTATTTAGAACAGTTCCCTGTGTGGAGTTTATGAAGGTCGCCTTTGTTCCTAAAGGCTTTTTGACATTATTATCCCTTTGATCAGACTCTCTTGGCCTGTTGCCAGTGAACCCCTGAGCTCTCTATTCACATCATTAATTTAATATGGAGTACAGTTAATTATATGGGAAGACGGGTGCTGGGTAGTTTTTTTTTTTTTTTTTTCTTTCTAACAGTATCTTGCTATATAACCTGGCTGATTGGCCTAGAACTTGCAATGTAGAGCATGCTGGCCTTGAATTTGCAACAATCCTCTTGCCTCTGCCTCCTGAATCCTGGGATTATGGGCATTTATTACCCATGCCTGACTTGTGCTGTATTTTTTTTTTTTTTTTTTATTTTTTAGGTAGGGTTTCACTCTAGCACAGGGTGACCTGGGATTCACTCTGGAGTCTCAGGGTGGCCTCGAACTCATGGCGATCCTCCTACCTCTGCCTCCCAAGTGCTGGGATTAAAGGCGTGCGCCACCACCATGCCTGGCCTCAGGTCAGCCTGAGGTAGAGTGAGACCCTACCTCAGAAAACAAAAATGAAAACAAACAAACAAAAAAAGTTTAGAGTGTAACTTTATTTTATGCCATTTCCTGTGTCAGCTGTTCTGGTAAATGAAATCAGGAGATCTTGACAGATTGTTTTCATTGGATGGTTCATTCTCAGTCTTGGTTAGTTTAGGCAGGCTTTGGACATAATTCCAAAGAGGCCATGATTGCAGCATACTTGGTTTCTCATGTTTCCGGAATGGCTGTGCAAAATCCAGAAGGGGAATTTCTGAGCAACCTGGCAGCACTTCTTGTTGAGGAATAGGGAAGCTTTGTACAAATCTATGTGATTCTACTCTTAGGGAGGCTGCGGGGGCCCCTTGGCTTACTCTAGAGTGCGACTAAGCAGCTTTGGGTGTTTTGACTCAGCGAATGAAAACTAGAGAATGATATCCAAAAGAGGAACTTTTTTAGCCTGGTGTGGTGACACATGCCTTTAATCCCAGCACTCAAAGGCAGAGGTAGGAGGCTTGCCATGAGTTTGAGGCTACCCTGAGACTACATAGCGAATTCCAGGTCAGCCTGGACTAGAGCGAGACTCTACCTCGAAAAAATAAAAATAAAAAACAGAAACAAAGCAACAACCAAAAAAAAGGAAGTTATTTAATTAGATACTTCAATTTATTTATTTATTTGAGAGAGAGATAGTGGGATAATGCATATTGTATTCATCAGGGCCTCCTGACACTGCAAACAAACTCCAGACACACCCACCACTTTGTGCGTCTGGCTTTACATGGGCACTGAGGAATTGACCAGCCATCAGGCTTTGCAAGCAAGTGCCTTTGACAGTTAGCCACCTCCCCAGCCAGGAGGATCTTTCCTGTTTTACCTTGAGCACCAAGAGCTTACTTGATTGGGCACTATCTTTATTATCTGCGTCTCCACCATGTCCATATGCACAGTTTGTATGGGCCTGAAAATGTCTCTTCATTTTGCTTGGTGCTGTCTGGGAGACTCCAGTTGAAGACTACTTTGTATTCTAATTCTCCCCCCTCCAAAGAAACTGTTGTGTGTTATTCTATTGTTAGGAACTAGTCACAGAAAGAGAAACTTTTTTTTAGGAGTCCCCGTAGTTTTTATCAATTCCAATGATGTTCCTACATCCCCATAGTCCAAGGTCACTGAAAGAGAAACTTTGTATTTATGACAAAGAGCACTGCTTACTACAGCAGTATGCTGACCCGATTTGGCAGAAACACAGATGGTATAAGTTACCTGTTTATTTTTAGATTAAGACAGTTTAGTACTGCTTTAGGTTGAAATGTGTTAAAACTTATACCACATGAGAGAAGGCCACAAGTTAATTATTGAAATTTTATCAGGTTCCAAAGAGCAGAAGAGAAGGCTAGAGAGTCTTGTGCTCTGTGTTGTCTGTCTGTACGCCTAGTTTTTCTTTAAGAATCAAGGAAAATGGCCGGGCATGGTAGCACATGCCTTTAGTCCCAGTACTTGGGAGGCAGAGGTAGGAGGATCAATGTGAGTTCAAGGCCACCCTGAAACTACATAGTGAATTCCAGGTTAGCCTGAGCCAGACGGAGACCCTACCTCGAAAAAC
This sequence comes from Jaculus jaculus, assembly GCF_020740685.1. Classification (NCBI taxonomy): domain Eukaryota; kingdom Metazoa; phylum Chordata; class Mammalia; order Rodentia; family Dipodidae; genus Jaculus; species Jaculus jaculus. The sequence continues at coordinate 93,630,867 of NC_059107.1, read as the reverse complement.
AAACAAACAAAAAAATCTAGGAAAATGTAAAATTGTTAGAGTTTTCAAGGTAGGGTTTTACTGTAACCCAGGCTGGCATGGAATTCACTCTGTAGTCTCTCAGGCCGGCCTCAGACTCACGGTGATCCTCCTACCTCTGCCTCCCGAGTGCTGGGACTAAAGGTGTACACCACCATGCCTGGCTTCAATGTGCATTTATTTATTTATTTGAGAGAGGCAGACAAACAGACAGAGACTGAGAGAGCCACTGTAAACAAACTCTGGATGCATGCACCACCTTGTGCCACCTTGTACGTCTGGCTTACATGGGTCCTGGAGAATTGAACTGAGGTCCTTTGGCTTTGCAGGCAAACATCTTAACCACTAAGCCATCTCTCCAGCCTTCAGTGTGCATTTTGAAGCCAGTACCTGTTAGAATAAGTGGGTTGGATGTAATCTGTTCTTTACATTTGCTAGAGTAAAAACTATGTAAGCAAGTGATAAAAAATCAGGGTAAACCACGTGTGAGGAGGAAAATGTAGATAGCATACTATGTTAGCAGGTGGGTTTATTTTTTCCAATAGAGAGAGTCTTTGACATTGCTGACAGAGCCTGGGGTTGTGTTCTAGGATAGAGATGTCAGGCTCAAAGACCAGGTTGGTTCTCCCAAAAGGAAACACACTGCTGTAAATTCGGGCTGGGAGGAAGATTGCAGGAAGTTCACTCTGAGATCTGGGAGGAACCAAGGCCAAGGTAGAGGCAGTGGGAGTGAGACATGAATGGCCCTGACAAGTGAGCAGCCAGGGAGGCTTGGAAGCTGGCTAAGCCTCCAGAGCAGAGAAAAATGAGGTGTTCCTAGTAGGTAGGTACTGGCCCTGCTCCTTTACTTCTGAAGTCTTGGGTTGAAGCAGACTATTTTTGTCTAACAGATCAGTACTTCTTGACTCTGGCCACTTTCCTTCTAACCCTTATCACCTTAGACACCCAGGCAGCTGGTTTCATTAGCTGTGCTCCCACATCTTCCTCCTATCTTCTGTTTTCTTTTCAGATAGGGTCTGCCTTTCTAGCCCCAGACTTGACTAGAATATACTATGTGTCCAGGCTGGTCTTCAACTAATCCTCCTACTTCAGCGGAGAATACAGGCATATGTCATTGGTTATGCTCGGTTTTTTCCTTTTCTCGCTTCATAATAACATTTTCTCTTGTTCTTTCTTTATCCTCAAATGGTCTTATTGCTAGGCGTTTCTCTTTAATTTTTTTTAACTATTTTATATATTTTTATTTATTTGACTCAGAGAGAAAGGCAGATAGAGAGAGAAGGAGTCTGCAGATAGAGGAAGAGTGAATGGACATGCTGCAAATGAACTCCAGATGCATGTGCCACCCTGTGCATTTGACCTATGTGGATCCTGGGGAATCGAACCTGGATCCTTTGGCTTTATAAGCAATTACCTTAACCGCTAAACCATCTGTCCAGCCCTAGGCTTTTCTTTCCATCTTAAAGCCGACTGAAAAGTCAAGCTCAGGTGAGAAACAGCACACTAGGTGGTGTGTTAAAATTGTGGGTTTTTTGGTAGGATCAGTAGGATGTCTCCAGTTTTTTTTTTTAAAGTTTTAAATTATATATACATATATATATATATATACATATATATGTGTGTGTATATATATATATATGTGTGTATGTATATATATATATATATATATATATATACACACACACACACACACACACACACACATTTTTTTTTTTTTAAGGTAGGATCCCACTCTAGCCTAGGCTGAACTGGGATTCACTATATAGTCTCAGAGTGGCCTTGAACTCATGGTGATCCTCCTATCTCTGCCTCTGGAATGCTAGGATTACTGGCATGTGCCTTCACGCCTGGATATTTTTATGTATTTATTTGTAAGCAGAGGGAGGAGTGATAGAGAGAATGGGTGCACCAGGGTCTCTATTCACTGCAAAGGAACTCCAGACACATGCCCCACTGTGCATCTGGCTTTATGTGGGCACTGGGGAATGGAACTCGGGTCGTTAGGCTTTGCAAGCAAATGCCTTAACCACTGAACCATCTCCCCAGAGCCTATCTCCAGTTTTGAGTTATCCACAGTTAGCAAAACGACAGTCTAAGCCAATATTTCAATGGCCATTGTGTCAGAGAGAGAAAGACACGGCCCTAGTTCATGTGTGCGCATTGTATGCAGCGCTACATGTGCTTCATGAGCTGGGTGTGTTGTCTGCTGTCAGTGACAACGGTACCCACTTAGGTAGACTGGATCATTAGCCCCCACCCCCAGCAGGGTTTCCCTGTAGTTTAGGCTGACCTGGAACTCACTGGATAGTCTCAGGCTGGCCTTGAACTCAGATTGATCCTTCTAGATTATACTTTTTTTTTTTTTTAAACAAGGTAGGGTCTTATTCTAGTTCAGTCTGACCTGGAATTCACTCTGCAGTCTTATGGTGATTTCAAACTCATGGCGATCCACCTACCTCTGCTTCCCAAGTGCTGGGATTAAAAAGTGTGCACCACCATGCCCTGCTTTTATTGGGGGGGGGGGGATGTTCAAGATAGGGTCTTGCTCTAGCCCTGGCTGACCTGGTAGTTTCAGACTGTCCTTGAACTCATGGTGATCCTCCTACCTCTGCTTCCCAAATGCTGGGATTAAAAGCATGCACTACCACGCCCAGCTCCCCCCCCCCCCTTTTTTTTTTTTTTTTTGTCAGAATCTTACTATGTAGTCCTGGCTGATCTGTTTGTAGACTAGGCTGTCCTTGAGCTCTAAGCATCCTCCTACCTTAGCCTTTCAAATGCTAGGATTACAGGAGTGTGTCACTATACCCAGATTTTTTTTTTTTTTTTTTTTGGTGGTGCATGCCTTTAATCCCGGCATTTAGGAGGCAGAAGTAGCAGAATCACAGTGAGTGAGTTTGAAGTCATTCTGGGGTTACAGATGAGTTCCAGGTCAGCCTGGGCTACAGTGAGACTGTGTCTGAAAAAAAAAAGTTGTTTCTTTCCCCTCCCTTCACTAGCTACAAATTGATATCTGGAAATAGATGGATATCCTTGATGGGAAGTCTCTGACAGGGTGTTTTCTTCATTAATCTAAGACTGTAAAAGAGAGAAGGTCATTAAAGAGACAGGATTCAATTCTCCAATAAAAGAGAGGACAGGCTGGACATAGTGGTGCATGCCTTTAATCTCAGCACTTGAGAGACAGAGGTAGGAGGATCTCTGTGAGTGAGTTCAAGGCCACCCTGAGACTGCAAAGTGAATTCCAGGTCAGTTTGGGCTACAGTGAAACCCTACCTCAACCCCCTTCAATATTTTATTGATTGATTGATTGAAGAGAGAGAAAGAGGCAGACAGAACGTGGGCATGCCAGGCTTCTAGCAAATGAATTCCAGACGCTTGTGCTACCTTGTGTATATGGCTTACATGGGTCCTAGGGAATCAAACCTGGGTCCCTTGGCTTCATAGACAAGGGCTTTATCCACTAAGCCATCTCTAGCCCTCAAATACAGGGCTTTTTGTTGTTGTTGTTCTCTGAGGTAAGGTCTCTAGTCCAGGCTGACCTGGAATTTACTATGTAGTCTCAGGGTGGCTTTGAACTCATGGTGATCCTCCTACCTCTGCCACCATCCCTGGCTTTTTTTTTTTTAACTTTAAAAAAATTTATTTGAGAGAGAGAATGGGCACACCAGGGCCTCCAGCCACTGCAAGTGAATTTCAGAAGCATGTACCACCTTGTGTATCTGACTTATGCAGTTCCTAGGGAATCCAATCTGGGTCCGTAGGTTTTGCAGGCTAGCACCTTAACCACCAAGCCATTTCTCCAACCCAGTTTTTTTTTTAATAGTTTATTTTTATTTTATTTATTATTTATTTGAAAGAGAGAGGTAAGAGAGGCATATACATATATATGTGTATGTATGTACGCATGTATATAGAGAGACAGACAGAGACAGAGAATGAGTGTGCCAGGGCCTGTATCTGGGTCCTTAGGTTTCAAAGGTAGCTCCTTAACCACTAAACCATTTCTCCAGCCCAGGATTTATTTATTTATTAATTTTGGTTTTTCGAGGTAAGGTCTCACTCTAGCTCATGCTGACCTGGAATTCACTATGTAGTCTCCGGGTGGCTTGGAACTCATAGCGATCTTCTTACCTCTGCCTCCTGAGTGCTGGGATTAAAGGCGTGTGCCACCATGCCTAGCTTAATAGTTTATTTTTATTTTATTATTTATTTGAAAATATATATATATATATATAGAGAGAGAGAGAGAGAGGGAGAGAGGCAGAGGCAGAGACAGAGAGAGAATGAGTATGTCAGTTCCTCTAGCATGTGTCCCCTTGTGCATCTGGCTCATGTGGGTAATGGGGAATTGAATCTGTGTCTTTAGGTTTCATAGGCAAGCACCTTAACCACTAAATCATCTCCTAGCCCAAATACAGGTGTTTTTTTGTTTGTTTGTTTGTTTTTGTTTTCCCAGGTAGGATCTCACTGTAGCCCAGGCTGATGTGGAATTCACTATGTATTCTCATGTTGGATTCACAGAGATCCACCTGCCTCTGCTGGGATTAAAGGCGTGCGCCCCCACTCCCGGCCGCCTCGTCTTGAATGCTGAGATGAGATAGCCCCTTGTTCTGTACTGAACACTCGAGTGTCACATTCTAGGTCTGTGATCTGTGCAGGTGGCGTTTGTTCTTTGTCATCATCATGTCTCTGGCACTGACCAGTATTTGAAGAACACAAGAGGAAGAGGTGGCTCTGCCACTTAGCTTTAAACGTTCCTGTGCATATTTATGTAATCAGTTACTTCCTTGCAACTCTTTGATTCTTTTCCTGTTTAATGTTAGCTTTGATTTTATGGAAACTGAAGAAAGGAGAAAGGGAAATTTTAAGGAATTGTGCTCAAAACCATTCTTGTCTCTCCAGTATGGCAAAACAAACATGTTTTGGCTGGGGCGAGGCTCTGGGAAAGTGCTTGACTTGCAAGTATGAGGACCTGAGACTGACCCCAGAACCCACAAAAACAGCTTGGGAGCTAGGGAGGCAGAGACAGAAGGGCCAGCCACTCGTGTCTATTCTAATTGGTAAGCACCAGGCCAAATGAGAGAACCTGTCTCAAAAGAAAAAGGAAAAATCGATTCTGTCTGTCTTTCTTTTGCTCTCTCACAAAAAAAAAAAATAGGCCAGTCTGTTGGATTTGCCTCAAAACAAAAAGTTCTCTTTGCCTTACATTTAATTTGAAGGAGACTATTTTAGCTCTAAAATTAGTGAAATGGCTATGAGTTCCTTTGCCCTCCTTAGGGGAATCAATAAAAAAATAATCATTATTTCAAAATCAAACTTTTTTCACCTTCTAAGTAAAATTGAACAATTTTCAGCCTCCCTAAGTCCCGTGTCTTGTCCCTCCTCCTTACCTCCTTTTTGATTGTTTGTTTGTTTGTTTCCTCTTCTTTTCACAAGTTGTAAAAGGTCAGCTGCTATAGTCAAAAACAGTTTTCTTTTTCTTTCTTTCTTTTTTTTTTCTTTTTTCACTGACCTGGACCTTACTCTATATCTCAGACTGGCCTCAAACTCACAGAGATCCTCTTACCTCAGCCTTCCACTTGGCTCTTTAAAAAAAAATGATTTATTAATTTGAGGGAGAGAGAGAGAGAAATAGAGACACATATATATGTAGAGAGAAAGGGTACCCAAGGGTCTCCAGCCGTTGCAAATGAACTGCAGAAAAGCACCACCTTGTGCATCTGGCTTATGTGGGTCCTGGGGAATTGAACCTGTGTCATTTGGCTTTGTAAGCAAGTGCCTTAACTGCCAGGCCATCTCTCCAGCCCAATGGCTCTTCTTATTTCTGCTTAAAAAAAACTTAAAAAAATATTTTATTATTATTTATTTATTTATTTGACAGAGAAAGAGGGAGAGAGAGAGAATGGTGTGCCAGGGCCTCCAGCTGCTACAAACAAACTCTAGACACATGCACCCCCTTGTGCATCTGGATAATGTGGGTCCTGGGGAATCCAACCTGGGTCCTTTGGCTTTGCAGACAAACGCCTTAACCACTAAGCCATCCCTCCAGCCCTAAAAACTTTTTTTTTTAATTGTCAGCTTCCATAATTATAGACAGTAAACCATGATAATTCCCTCTCCTCCCCACTTTCCCTTTCCATCCTCCATCATATCCCTTCCCCCTCTTTTTTTTTTTTTTTTATTTTTAGATTTTTGAGGTAGGGTCTCACTCAAGCCCAGGCTGACCTAGAATTCACTGTATAGTCTCAGGGTGGCCTTGAACTCACAGTGATCCTCCTACCTCTGCCTCTGCTGGAATTAAAGTTGTGCCTGTTCCACCACGCCCTCCCCCTCTTTAATTGGTCTCTCTTTTATATTGATATCATTTCCCCCCTCCTGTTATGAGGGTCTTGTGTAGGTAGTACCAGACACTGAGAGGTCATAGATAACAAGGCTGTTTTGTGTCTGGAAGATTGCATTGTAAGCAGTTCTACCCTTCCTGTATCTCTTACATTCTTTCTGCCTCTTCTTCCTCAGTGGGCTCTGAGCTTTAAAAGGTGTGGTGGAGAAGTTTCCGTGCTGAGCGCTTCTCTGTCACTTCTCAGCACCTTGGTGCCTGTTGTGTCATCCCAGTGTCACTGCCATTTGAAAGAGAAGCTTCTTTAACCAAAAATGAGGGTAGTATTCACATATGGGTATGAACATTAAGAAAAGTGTTTTCAGGGGAGTTTGGTGGGCATAATATAAGCACTAAGCTAGACAACAGCTGGCATTACTCCTCTAGGGCTCCTGACCTCCCCTACCATAGGCTTTTGACTAGGTTTTCAGTACCAGGTATGTATTCCCTCCCACGGAGTGGGCCTCCATGACAGTAGAGAGCGGTTGGTTTCCCCCATAACAGACATGCCACTATTTGACCAGTTGGCTCATTGGGCCTAGCTAGCCAGTCTTGAGGCTTGTAATGTCCAATTGTTTATTACCACTGATGACTTCTGTCTCCCATAGGGCTGCATGCAGCGTAGCTTTTCCCAGCTTTCTGTCAGCTGGTCTATAGGGAGGAGATTTTCAGCTCAGCTCTACCTTGATTTCTCAGTGACCTTATAGCCCAAGCATGTGGAATCTTCAGCAATAGGGTCTTACCATCTATTCCTGGTGGGAAACCAAGAGCCATGGCAATGGCCTGTAATGTTTTGGGGGCATCAGGGACCTCCCTGGCCAACAACTCATTGGAAGGTGTCCCACCCCTGGCACTGAAAATGTTCTAGTAACAATCTATGGCTCCTGAGTGTTCCATTGTCCAAAAATGTAAGTTTCCATATGATTTATTTATATCCTCTTAGATTTTGATTAGCCCTCCCTCCACCTTTCCTTTACTCAATCTCTTCCCCTGACCTCACTTAGGCCTTTTCACCCCCCATTAATCTCATACTTTCAAAAATACAATACCATCGTATTAAGTCCCCACCTCCCTTCCTTTCTCTTCCCTTTATATCTCTTTTCTAGCTTACTGGAATGGCCTGTAATAGTTAAGGGCATCATCAGTGATCTCTCTAGCCAACAACTCACTGAAAGGTATTCCATCTTTGGCACTGAAAAGTTTCTAGTACTGATCTATGACTTGTGTGTGTGCCATTATCCAAAAAAGTAGGCTTTCATACATCTTATTCATAACATCTTAATTTTTTTACAATTTATTTTTATTTATTAGAGTTAGAGAGAGAAAGAGAGTGAGAATTGGCATGTCAGGGCCTCTAGCCACTACAAACGAACTCCAGATGCATGTGCCACGATGTGCATCTGGCTTATGTGGGACCTGTAGAATTGAACCTGGATCATTAGGCTTCACAGGCAAGCTCCTTAACTGCTAAGCCATTTCAACAGTCCAACATCTAGAATTTTGATTAGCCTTCTTCCCAACTATTTTTTTTTTTTCAAGGTAGGGCCTCACTCCAGCCCAGGCTGACCTACAATTCACTACATAGTCTCAGGGTGGCCTTGAACTCCTGCTAATCCTCCTACTTCTGTCTCTCTATTAAAGGGGCATGTGCCACCATGCTTGGCTCTTTTCTTTTCCTTCCTTCCTTCCTTCCTTCCTTCCTTCCTTCCTTCCTTCCTTCCTTTCTTTCTTTCTTTCTTTTTTTTTTTCAAAGTAGGGTCTCACTCTAGCCCAGGCTGACCTGGAATGCACTATATAGTCTCAGGCTGGCCTTGAACTCATGGCGATCCTCCTACCTCTGCCTCCCCAGTGCTGGGATTAAAGGCGTGCGCCACCACGCCCGGCTCTTTTCATTTTTTTTTGTTTTGTTTTGTTTTTGTTTTTCAAGGTAGAGTCTCACTGTGGTACAGGCTGACCTGGAATTAACTCTGGAGTCTCAGGGTGGCCTTGAACTCATTGCAATCCTCCTACCTCTGCCTCCCAAGTGCTGGGATTAATGGCGTGCGCCACCATGCCCGGCTTCTTTTTTTTTTTTTTTAATTTTTATTTATTTATTTGAGAGCGACAGACACAGAGAGAAAGACAGACAGAGGGAGAGAGAGAGAATGGGTGCGCCAGGGCTTCCAGCCTTTGCAAACGAACTCCAGACGCGTGCGCCCCCTTGTGCATCTGGCTAACGTGGGACCTGGGGAACCGAGCCTCGAACCGGGATCCTTAGGCTTCATAGGCAAGCGCTTAACCGCTAAGCCATCTCTCCAGCCCTCTTTTCATTTTTTAAATACAGGGTCTTACTATGTAGTCTTTGCTGGCCTAGAAGATGCCAAGTAGATCTGACTGGCTTCAAACTTGCAAAAATCCTCTTGTCCCTGCCTCTTGCATAGTGAAGTTATAGGCATGTGTCACATGCTTGACTGTATGTCTTCTTAAGGTACATTAACTTTCTTAGGATTTGAAACTTGCAGAAAAGTCACAAGAATAGTACTAGGGAATTGGTGCTTTCAAGACCATTTGGTAAGAGTAAACTGGTGGTGAGCAGTGCATCCCTTGGGAGGACTTGGAGGAAGCCCGCATAAGTTTGGGAATCAGGAAATGAGTCTCTGAAAAGGGAACTACTTTTTTTTTTTTTTTTTAAATTAACAACTCCCATGATTATAAAAAAAATCCCATGGTAAGGCCCTCCCTTCCCCCACGTTCCCCTGTGAAACTCCATTCTCCATCATATCCCCTCCTCCTTTTAATCAGTCTCTCATTTATTTTGATATCATGATGTTTTCCTCCTATTATGATGGTCTTGTGTAGGTAGTGTCAGGCACTGTGAGGTCATGGATATCATGGAGGAGCACGTTGTAAGGAGTCCTACCCTTCCTTTGGCTCTTACATTCTTTCCGCCACCTCTTCTGCAATAGACCCTGAGACTTGGAAGGTGTGACCAAGGTTACTGCCATCTGAAAGAGAAGATTCTCTACCAAAAGTGAGAGTAGTATTAATATAAGGGTATGAGCATTAAGAGAAGTGCTTACTGGGCAGTGTGGTGAGTATAGTATATACTTTTAGCCAGACAGCAGCAGACGTTACACCCCTAGGGCTCATGACTACCCCTGTTTAAAGTTTTCAGTGTCAGTGATGTATTCCCTACTATGGAGCAGGCCTGCAGTTTAATTAGAGGGCAGTTGGTTTCCACCATGGCAGACATGTCATTATTGCACCCATTGTCTCATTTGGCCTGGCTGGCTGGAACTTCTTTTTTTAATATTTTATTTATTTTTTTGAGAGAGAAAGAGGCCTATAGAGAGAAGGGGTACACTAGGGCTTCTAGCCACTGCAAATGAACTCCAGATGCATGTGCCACCTTGTGCACCTGGCTTATGTGAGTACTGGGAAATTGAACCTGAGTCCTTAGGCTTCCCAGGCAAGCACCTTAACCACTAAGCCATATCTCCAATCCTTTTTTATTTTCTTATCTTTTACTTTTTTTAAGTTTTCTGAGGTAGGGTCTCCCTCTAGATCAGGCTGATCTGGAATTCACTATGTTGTCTCAGGCTGGCCTCAAGCTCACAGTGATCCTCCTATCCTAGCCTCTCCAGTGCTGGGATTAGACACTATGCCTGCTGAAAAGGGAACTTCTGTTCTTTGCATTCAAATGGAACTCCTAAATTACAAGCTCACAATTTGAGTTGCTGTGTGGGACTAAGATAAAGCAGAAGTAAGTGGGGCTTAGGGCAACATGTGCCCCAGCTAATGGCTGCGGATCTCTGATTGTCCGCTGCAGAAGCTTTATCAGAGTGTTCAGCTGAACGTGCCCGTGCCCAGGGACAGTTCTCTGAAAAGCTGAGTGAATCCATAATACATGATTCAAATGTTTAAACCAAGTGGAACTGGAATTGTAGCTCAAGCCTGGGCTAGTTTCTCAGCATCACATAAAACAACAACAAATAATATGTACCAGGTAAAACTTTTTAAAATTTTTTTTTGTTTATTTGTATTTATTTGAGAGTGACAGAGAGAGAAAGAGTGAGAGAGAGAGAGATGGAGAGGGAGAATGGGTGTGCCAGGGCTTCCAGCCGCTGCAAAGGAACTCCAGATGCCTGCGCCCCCTTGTGCATCTGGCTAACGTGGGTCCTGGGGAATCGAGCCTCGAACTAGGGTCCTTAGGCTTCACAGGCAAGCACTTAACCGCTAAGCCATCTCTCCAGCCCAGCTTTCTTTTTTTTTTTTTTGAGGTAGGGTCTCTCTCTAGCTTACACTGACCTGGTACTCTGTAGTCCCAGGCTGGCCTTGAACTCATAGTGATCCTCCTACCTTTGCTTCCCAAGTGCTGGGTTTAAAGGCATGTGCCACCATGCCTGGCTAAATAGTTTTTAAAAACCAAAAAACAAATTGGGTATAGTGGCACATGCCTTTAATCCCAGCACTTGGGAGGCAGAGACAGGAGGATTGCTGTGAGTTCGAGGCCACCCTGTGACTACATAGTGAATTCCAGGAAGCCCTGGACTAGAGTGAGGGACCTTACCTTGAAAAACAAACAATAAAAAAAAAAATCTCACAAAATTTATCATAAAATAGCTATTCCTAAAATGACTTATAGGCTACAGTAATTATTAGAGTATACATATGTTGCCTCAGTTCCTCAATTGTTTGTTGGGGTTATTTTTGTGGGTTTTTTTTTGAGAATGGGAATCCCAAACTCACTTATGTAGAGCAGGCTGGCCTTGAACTCATTTGATCTGCCTGCTTAGCCTCCTGAGCACTGGGATTGCAGGCATGAACCACTATGTCTGGCTTTGTTTGCTTTTTATGTACATCTGGCTTTTACAAGGGTCTGGGGGAAATGAACCTGGGCTGGCAAGTTTTGCAAGCAAGCCCCTTTAACCATGGTGCCAGGTTCCCAACCTTTGTTTGCTTTTTTTTTTTGTTTTGTTTTTCGAGGTAGGGTCTCACTCTGTCCCAGACTGACCTGGAATTCACTGTAGTCTCAGGGTGACCTCAAACTCATGGGGATCCTTCCACCTTTGCCTCACAAATTCTGGGATTAAAGGCATGTACCACCACGCCCAGCTACTATAATGTTTAAGAACCTGTTTTGGACAGAAATCTTCCTCAAATATATTACACACACTGTTCTTAAATGGGGTATTAACAGTCATATAAAACCATTTTGTTTAAATTGGTTTTGGATGTTATTGTCCTCATAAGACTGTTCTCAGAATTGAATAAAGTATAAGGAAGATCTTTGTCTCTTACCACGTAGCCAAAGCTAATGGATATACTTCTTGAGTTTCCCAGATCCTCAGTGTCCCAAAGTCTCCCTTTCCTGTAAGAGCCTTCCTTAGTCCTGATCTGATTTGTGGCTTCTAATTTTTTATGATGAAAATAACCTGCTATCCTTCCTTGTTTGGTTTATGTATGTAAACAATAGTAAAAAGACTTTGGGGGTGCCAAGGGACTGTGCTGTGATTGGAATCCAGGTGAGTGGGGAGAGATGCATGTAGCTGAGGTCCATTGAAACTGAATAGAAGAGAGGTTGGATTGAGTGAGTGTTAATGGGACATGACTACTTTTCTGGGTTATTTTTTGTGTGGGGGGGTTCAAGGTAGGGTCTCACTGTAGCCCAGGCTGACCTGGAATTCACTATGTAGTCTCAGGGTGGCCTCAAACTCATGGCAATCCTCATACCTCTGCTTCCTGAGTGCTAGGATTAAAGATGTGCTTTACCATGCCTAGCAGTTTTCTGTTTATTTTACCTTTTATTTTTTTTGAATATTTTATGAGATAGAGAGAGAATGGGCACGCCAAGGCCTCTAGCTACTGCAAATGAACTCCAGACTCATGTGTTACCATGTGCATCTGGCTTATGTGGAACCTGGGGAACAGAACCTGGGTCCTTTGGCTTCACAGGCAAGTGCCTTAACCACTAATCCATCTCTCCAGCCCAAATTTTTCGAATTTTAAAGTTTTGAAAGAGAGAAAGAGGCAGAGAGAGAATGAGTATACCAGGGCCTCCAGCCGCTGCAAACAAACTCCACCTTGTGCATTTGGCTTATGTGGATCCTGGGGAATCAAACCTGGATGCTTTGGCTTTGCAGGCAAGCACCTTAGCTACTCCAGCCCTAGTTTTTATTTTTACTTTATTATTATTATTATTATTATTATTATTATTATTATTATTATTTTCTGAGGTAGGGTTTCATTCTAGCTCAAGCTGACCTGGAATTCACTATGTAGTCTCAGGGTAGCCTTGAACTTATCCTCCTACCTCAGCCTCCTGAGTGCTGGGATTAAAGGTGTACCACCACGCCTGGCTTCTAGCCCTAGTTTTCTGTTTTAATATAGTGCTTGGTATTGGTGTCCGATTAGGGAAAATGATGTTTCTCAAATTAGATTAAGAAAGTAAACAAGGGCTGGAGAAATCCAATTCCCCAGGACCCACACATAAGCCAGGTGTGCTGGGGCACAGGCATCTGAAGTTCGTATGCAGTGGCTAGAGGCTCTGGTGTGCCCATTCTGTCTCTCTCTCTGCTTGCAAATAAATAATAAAGGAAACAAAACAAAATATTATCAGGAAGTGGTATGTTTTCTTACCCAGAAAACAGATGAAACCTAAAAACCCTTTTCAGATTTATATGCTGGGGTTTTATAAAATGGGCGTATAATACATTGGTTCAGAGAAGACTATCCACAAAAAGGAAGTAGAGGACTACTCAGAGAAATTACCTAGACAAGAGTAGGAGAAGTTCATTTCATCAGTGAACCATGACAAAGTTCAAGCTGTCTTTTTTTTTAATTAATTTATTTACTTAAGAAAGAGAGAGAGAGAAAAAATGGGTGCACCAGGACCTCCAGCCACTGCAATCAAACTCCAGACACATGCACCACCTTGAGCATCTGGCTTATGTGAGTCCTGGGGAGTCGAACCTGGGTCCTTTGGCTTCAAAGGCAAATGCCTTAACCGCTAAGCCATCTCTCCAGCTATTGAGACTTAAGTGGGGAGATAATAAATATTGCCTTGTGCTGCTGCTGCTGCTGCTGCTGCTGCCTCTCCTTCTCTTCCTCCTCCTCCCCTCCTCCTCCTCCTCCTCTTCCTCCTCTTCTTCTTCGTCTTTTTGTTCTTCTAAATTTGGAATCAGGGCTGGAGAGATGGCTTAGCAATTAAGTGCTTGCCTGTGAAGCCAAAGTACCCAGATTCGAGTCTTGATGCCCTAGTACCCACATCAGCCAGATGCACAAGGAGGTGCAATGTGTCTGGAGTACGTTTTCAGTGGCTGGAGGCCCTGATGCACCCATTCTCTCTCTCTCTCTGCACCTCTTTCTCTCTCTGTCTGTCTCAAATAAATAAAAATAAACAAAAAATGTTTTAATTTGGAATCAAAGCTGGGGAGATTGTTCAGGGGTACTGGGGAATCGAACTCTGGTCCTTAGGCTTTGCAGGCAAATGCCTTAACTGCTAAACCATCTCTCCAGCCCCTCTGGAGTTCATTTGCAGTGGCAAGAGGCCTTGGTGTGCCCATATTGTCTCTTCCTCTGCTTGCAAATAAACAAAATATATTTGTTTTATTTTTTATTTGAGAGAGAGAGAAGAGGCACAGAGAGAGAGAGAGAGGGAGAGGGAATATGGGTGTACCTGGGCCTCTAGCCACTGCAAACAAACTCTAGATGCATGTACCACCTTGTGCATCTGGCTTACATCGGGGCACTGGGAATTGAACCTGGGTCCTTTGGCTTTGCAGGCAAGTGCCTTAACCGCTAAGCTGTCTCTCTAGCCCCTGAAAATATATTTTTTAAATTCAGCTTTTTGGGTAAGGCTAGGTGGAAGATAGGCTAGATATGTGGCCAGATCAGCTTGCTGTCAACCCTCCCAGTCCCCAGTTAGACCCCCAACATGATACTGGAAAAGGCTAAAAAAAAAGCATGGTGGTAAACCCTTGTAGTCCCAGCCTATAGTCTCAGCACTGGGAGGTGGATGCAGAAGAATCAGTAGTTCAAGGTCATCCTCAGCTCTGTAGGGTGTTGGAGGCTATCCTGGGGGCGGTTACCTGGTATCTTGCCTAAAAACAGCCTGGTGTGATGGCACACACCTTTAATCCCAGCACTTGGGAGGCAGAGGTAGGAGGATTGCTGTGAGTTCGAGGCCAACCTAAGAATACATAGTGAATTCCAGGTCAGCCTGAGCTAGAGTGAGACCCTACCTTGAAAAAATAAAACAAAAAATAAATCCCACAAACAACAATAAAAATAACAGAGGTCTGGGGAAATAACTTAACAGTTAAAGCACTTGCCTACAAAGCCTAAGGTCCCAGGTTCAATTCTCCAGGACCCACATAAGCCAGATGCATAAGGTGGCACCACCAACTTTGTTGTTGTTTGTGTTGTTTTTGCAGTGCTGAGGACATGCCAAAGTTTCAAACACTACTTTGGAGCCACATTTCCAGCCCCCCAGGCTTATCTGGAAGTCACTGTGCATTCTCAGGCTGGCCTCTGACAATGATCCCCCTACCTCTGCCTCTGAGTGCTAGGATTAAAGGTGTACACCTCCACACATCTGGCTCTGTGTGGGTTCATGGGTACTGGGGTACTGCATATAGGCTTTGTCATGACCCCAGCAAGTAGGCTTGCATGCAAGCACCTTTAACCTTTAAGCTATTGTTCAATGGCTCTTAATCATATTCTGAAAGCTGTGATTATTTTCAGGTTTATCTCGTGTAGAAGGCTTGATCCTTTCCTGCACAGTAAGGGTTCAGTGAACAGAGTGACAAAATGCTAGCTCGTTCTTGCTAATACTTCACCCACTCTTTTCTCCTTTCCAGAATCCTATTCTACAAACACAAACACTCAGCTGTCTGCCATGGTGTTGGGTCCTGAAGAGAAGATACCAGATGGTAACTTACAGGTTTATGTTGTTATCTACATGGAATTAGGCTTAAATCAATAAGAGCAGTTTACCATAGTTTCTCCCTTTATCATCTGTTCCAACAAGTCCAATCAGAAGTCATATATAGTGACAGACTGTAAGTAAAAATGAACTTATAACCATAGAGTCCTTCCTGCCTCTTATTTCTAATTCACCGTTGAGCCATGATTTGGTTTCTAGAGCAGTGATGCTTGCAAGGACAGTAATATCCCAGACTCAACTTCTGGAATGCTTTGGCCATTTGTGATGCTTTCTGTTGTGTATGGAGCAGTAAAGTACAGGGCAAGTTCCTTATAGTCTGTGTTTTGAATTCACTATGGAGTCTCAGGGTGGACTTGAACTCGCGGTGATCCTCCTACCACTGCCTCTGGAGTGCTGGGATTAAAGGTGTGCGCCACCGTGCCTGGCTGCTCTGTGTTTTATTAGAGCTTTCAGTGTGCTCAAACTAAGCCTTAATTCTGAGCTGTTCCTTTGGACTTTCCATTCCTTTTCTGTAAAGTTACTTATCACTTGTAGGAATAATGAGAATCAGCTTCCCGTAGAAACCAAGCTCTTGTGTTTTCTAGTTAGACCTTGTAAGGATTTACAGGAACCAGTAGAGTTTTGTGGTTCAACCTAGTCATTTGATGCCTGCAGCAGCGGGAACTGTATGACTCTGGCTTAGCCGTTTCCTGCAGGACCTTCCCCTTCCTGCAGTGAAGAGTGACTGTAAAATGCAGGCCTCAGGGAAACAGTGGTAGAGCTGTAATGAGCCCAGTGATGATGAGGGTGCTATAAGTAGGCTTTGTCATGATCCAAGTGCTCCTGCTTGGGGGTTTCCATGCAGATTCTGGCCTGACTGGCAGGACTTTCCAACTTCTACTTTTTGTTTTGGGAAGCTTAATGGAAGTGTAATGTCCAGGAACAATTCATAACTTAAGTCCTTCTAAGCACTGGGGTAGGGAAGATGCTCCATTGAGTAACTTACATACGTGTGTGTGTGTGTGTGTGTGTGTGTGTGTGTATACACATAACAAAAATATATAAAATAACAAAAAACAAAAACAAAACCCATATATATATATATATATATATATATATATATATATATATATATATATATGAAGGCATGCGCTACCACGTCCAGCTCAAAAACAATTTTAAAGTAAAAATGAGACACACCAAGGACTCAAAATATATCCCCAGAATAACACCACTAGTAACCTAAAATTCTCAGATTTAAAAGAATAGTAAGCCAGACGTTGGTGATGCACGCCTTTAACCCCAGCACTTGGGAAGCAGAGGTAGGAGGATCGCTGTGAGTTCGAGGCCACCCTGAGACTACAGAATGAATTCCAGGTCAGCCTGGGCTAGAGTGAGACCCTACCTCGAAAAACCAAAAAAATAAGAAAAAAAATTTTAATTAAAATAAAATTTTTATTTATTTTTTTAAAGATTTTATTTTTATTTATTTATTAGACACAAAGAGAGGAGAGAGAGAGAGTGAGTGAGAATGGGCACACCAGGGCCTCTAGCCACTGCAAACAAACTCCAGACACATGCACCACCATGTGCATCTGGCTTACATGGGACCTGGAGAATCAAACTGGGGTCCTTAGGCTTCACAGGCATGTGCCTTAACAGCTAAGCCATTTCTCCAGCCCAATAAAATTGTTTTTGAGGTAAGGTATTACTATGTAATCCAGGCTGACCTCAAACTCATTATTCCTCTAATTCACTCTCTCAAGATCTGTTTTTAAAAAATTTTTTTTGTTATTATTTTTATTTATTTATTTGAGAGCAACACACAGAGATGCAGGGGTTGGGGGACAGAATGGGCGCGCCAGGGCTTCCAGCCTCTGCAAACGAACTCCAGACGCGTGCGCCTCCTTGTGCATCTGGCTAACGTGGGTCTGGAGAGTCGAGCCTCGAACCAGGGTCCTTAGGCTTCACAGGCAAGCGCTTAACTGCTAAACCATCTCTCCAGCCCTCAAGATCTGTTTTTAACGGAAAATGTAATGATTCTAAACATTATCAAGTGGGAATTGGAGTTAGATGTAGTCCTTAAACTCTCAGTGTTCCCACCTTAGCCTCCCAAG